>NC_135502.1:91987837-92322004 GCF_052857255.1 Amblyomma americanum | reverse complement strand
TGGTTTTAATTACTTGGCGGTTAATGTCATCGCAAATCGCGTGGCAGATATACATATAACAAAAATCTGGGTCGATTTACTGGCAAGACATGCTTCTTAGACTGGCTGTCACTGTCATAGCTGATTATGGCTGGTGTTCATAATCGGCAGAGATTTTCTCTCTCTCTCTCTCTCTCTCTCTCTCTCTCTCTCTCTCTCTCTCTCTCTCTCTCTCTCTCTCTCTCCTGATTGTGCGCAAACCAGTCTCACAGTGAAGTCTCACAGTGTTAATATGGTCACAGGTTTCAATGCCTCCTTTTGAAGGGGCAAAAAGATGTTCGCGCACGCATGACATTTTTAGCGTGAGAAAAAAAGTGTTCGCACACAGACATAAAATTTTCTTAGCCATGATAGACTCGGCTTCGTCGACGAGCAATTAGTCCTGGCGTAAGCAGTAATCTACAGAACAGAACGTATCAAAACATAATGGCATATCTGCTTCAACATAAGTGGAACTCCTATAACGAAAAACGCAAACCACGAGTTCTTTTGGGCAGGCCAGAAATTCGAAGACTCCGCGAACCATTTATCCGAGCACATGTGGGTGGACCCAACCACCCAGCGTTGAACCTAACGTGGATCCTCCCACTCAGACTCTACGCCGAGCGTGGTCGTTGTTGTTGTTTTTGTTACCTTCACACAATGGCTGGCACCTGCCCACATCGGGGAATTGGCCAAGAATTGAGAGATACAGGGAGTTTTTCACCGCACATTTCATTTTTTTTTCCTTTCTTTCTCCTCCGTTCAACTGCTATATTCGGTCTCTCAAGACGCGTATAAGGTATTCGCTCTGGGCGATACAGTTATCGCACCTTCTCTCATTTTAAAACCTCTTCCACTCGAGTAATCTTTGCTCTACGTGTGTCATGCGTACGGCACGTGGAACGAATATCGATAGCTGCCCTTTTCTTTCATCATCATCATCAGCCTGACTACACCCACTGCAGGGCAAATTCCTCTCCCGTGTATCTCCAATTAACCCTGTCCTTCGCAAGCTGCGCCCACCCTATCCCTGCTAACTTCTTAATCTCATCCGCCCACCTAACCATCTGCCGCCCCTGCTACGCTTGCCTTCTCTTGGTATCCACTCTGTTACCTTTAAGGACCAGCGGTCACCTTGCCTTCGCATTACATGCCCTGCCCAAGCCCATTTCTTCCTCTCGATTTCGACTAGGATGTCATTCACCCGCGTTTGTTCCCTCACCCACTCTGCCCGCTTCCGGTCTCTTAACGCTGCACTATCGTTTTTATTTCCATGGCTCGTTGCGTTGTCCTTAACTCAAGCTGAACCTTTTTTGTTAGCCTCCAAGTTTCTTCCCCGTAGGTGAGTACCGGTAAGATACAGCTGTTGTACACTTTCTCTAGAGGGATATTGGTAAGCTGCCATTCATGATCTGAGAGAACCTGACATATGGACTCCACCTAATTCTTATCCTTCTAGTTACTTCCTTCTCATGATCCGAATCAACTGTCACTACCTGCTCTAAGTAGACGCATTCCTTTACCACTTTTAGCACCTCGCTGACAATTGTGAACTGATGTTCCCTTACTAGACTGTTGAACATTACCTTGGTTTTCTGCATGTTAATTTTTAGACCCACCGTTCTGCTCTGCCTGTCTAACTCATTGATCATGACTTGCATTTCACCTCCTGAGTGACTCATCAAGGCAATGCCATCAGCGATTCGCAGATTATTTAGGTATTCTCCATTAACTCTTATCCCAAACTGTTCCCAACTCAGGCCTCGGAATACCTCCTGTAATGAGGCGGTGAATAGCATTGGCGAGATCATGTCTCCTTTCCTGACGCCCTTCCTCAATAGAATTTTATCGCTGACTTTATGGAGGACTATGGTAGGTGTGCAGTTGCTATACATATATCTTCCAGTGTTTTGACATAAGGCTCTTCTACATGATGATTCCACAATGCCTGTATGACTGCTGAGGTTTCCGCCGAGTCGAATGCTTTCTCGTAATCAACGAAGGCTATATATAGGGGGCTGGTTATATTCTGCGCATTTCTCTATCACCTGATTGATAGAGTGAATATGATCTATTGTGGAATATCCTTCACGAAGGCCCGCCTGATCATTTGGTTGATTAAAGTCCAAGGTTGCCCTGACTCTATTAGCGATTACTTAGTAAATACCTTGTAGGCAACGGACAGTAAGCTGATCGGTCTGTAATTTTTCAAGTCCTTGGCGTCTCCTTTTTTATGAATTAAGATGATGTTTGCGTTCTTCCAAGCTTCTGGTACGGTCGAGGTCATAAGGCATTGCGTGTACAGGGGGGCTATAGTTTTTCTAGCACAATCTCTCCTCCGTCCTTCAACACATCTGCTGTTACCTGAGCCTCGCCAGCTGCTTGCTTCTAAGGCTTTCTTTACTTCCTCTTTTGTTACTGACGGGATGACGCATTGCTGTGCGCTACTGTCTCTCTCATTAACATTTTTTGATTACATTGGCTACTGTATAGATTTGCGTAGAACTCTTCGGCTACGATCTTATCCACATTGCTAATGATATTGCCCACCTTGTTTCTTTCATGACTACCTAATGTATTAATCTCGCCCTGATATTGGCTCCTCTAAAAAAGCCCACAGCGGCTCTTTACAATGTCACTGCATTCTTACTGCGACAGGCGTTCTGAAGCGCGGCATAGGGCGATATGAATGAAGGAAGGGATCTGGACAAAACTGGTCTCTTTCAATAGCCCGTACTCCCTCTCCCTTTCCTAATTCAATGTGCACAGCAAGTGAAAAAGCGCGGAGCGTGCGCAGCCATAGGAAGGGCGTCATCCGCTTCGGCGATGAACCGTATGTCGCACGAAATGTACGAGATGCCAAGCGCCGCAAACGGGTGCCTTTATTAAGAAAAATAAATGTCAGACTCTCTCTCTTCACAATGCGTGTTTTGAAAGGCCGGCGCCAGTTCGCTCGTGGAAGCGAGGCGCTTCTGAAGGCGCTCAGCTTCTGGCAAGATGCAAGAGGTCCTCCCAGTCATTCATCGCCATTCACATGGATCAAAAGATGTCATATATGCAGGCCCCCCTTCGCTTTCGGGTGAAACCTGATCCTTGCACCCTGAGCGGAGCTTTTATATATCGAATTATATAAACCTTAATTCTACCCAAAAACGCATATTAATTATAGTTTGCCAGTGTACAAAGCTGAAAGCAGGGCACGGAAATTGGTCGATGCCTTGTAGGTTTTTTTGGGTAGAATTTTCAGTTAGCTGATGATTTTAAACATATTTTAATGCTTGTTTTTCCACCGCGTGATTTAATATGTGAATAAGTTCGAAAAGTATAGGTCTTAGAAACGAGAATTCAGAACACGTGCGCTGAAGGGGCGTTTAATTTGCATTGTCACATCAAGCGTCACGAATAAAGCATCAAGCTAACGAAGTCTGGCTTCGAATGCCCTGTGTGATGCTGAATCGCAATGTTTACGAAGGCTGGGAGGTCTAGCAGAGACGAAGTGTTGCACATGAGGACGGTTGTGTACGCGACGAAATACTTGGGTTGACGAAAAGAAAATAGTGACATTGAAGGCACTTTCTCTGTGCAAGCTGGCATTCCTCGACAGAATGTGAAACTTAATGAACGCAGGTGGAAATTTCAACAGCTAACAACAACGCAAGCTAATAATCACTTGTCTTCTTTAAAAAAAAAGCCATAAAAGCTCTTTTTTTAATGAAAATATTTGTCCCAATACCTGATTTCAACCCAAATTTGAACTCAGAAATTGGCGTCCGGTTTCTGCCCGCCGAATTCTGGAAAAAAAATAAAACTCGAAAATAATGTGCCCCCACATGTATAAGCTATTGGTCTGGCAATTCCATTATTAGTGCTGCGGGAGCTGATTGAGCTCACAAGCGGCGGATTCTGCTACGAACGGCGGTAGTGTTAGAAATGTCCAGTTACGAGAAATAGGTGAGCCGACGGGGTGGAGAGACAACTGTTTCTTGTGCTGCCCTATACCGTGTGTGCAGCGCACGGCTTCTCTCTCAGTCTTCACGTAACTAGTTCTGAAGACAAAAAAAAATGATGCACAGCTGGATCCCGAGTCAGACATACCGAGTACTTCTGGACAAATGCATTTTTGAAAGGGAATAAGTTTATGAACGCTATTTTTTTCACACATTGTAAGATTTCACTATAGCAGTCAGTATATCCGCATATCTTCCGTCGGCAGGCTTGAATTTTTTTTGTTATTAACGTTCTTGCTATCATCAAAAACTTTCAACGTTGATTTTCTATATGTTAGCCTTAACGACCAGATGCGACCGATGGAAAAACTTTAAAACTAAGATCTTGCTACACATCGAGAGAATGGACCATTATGTTCAATATTTCCGTACTTGCAACTTTCCAATGTCCAATTTTTTCCCCCAATAATCTTGGACATGCCTACGCGATGGGCGGGTGTATCAGAAAAAAAAAAAAACCTTTGTGCTGCGGCTATGCTGTAGCAGTGACTAGATTGGGAAACTTTCTTTTTAGTATTGACAGCCAGGTATGTTTCCTTCCCAGGTAATTAATAGAGCAGTAAGCTACAACATTTAAGTACCACCAGTTTATTTTAAGAGTTCATCTCTAGTATGCAGGCGGGTGTCTGCGACGTTTCTGATATATCAACAAATATGCAACGCTGCGCAAGTCGTGAAACTCGGTGAGAGCGAGCATAAATGTTGGTTTGTTTCTTTTTTTATCTATTTGCTCCTTATCGCCCCTTTCTTAGTCCCTTCCTTCACGGTACTCTACTCCTTAACAGTCCTTCCTTAATCGTGTACTTAATGATTCTGTGCCTCTTTTTCACCCCTTTCTTAATCATTTCCTTAACGCCTTACGATGGAGGCCGTGTTTCGATGAAGGCGGAACGCAAAAGGCGCCCGCGTGCTGAGCGATTTTAGTGCACGTTAAAGATCCCCAGGTGGTCGAAATTATTCCGGAGCCGTCCACTAAGGCACCTCTTTCTTCATTTTACTCCCTCCTTTATCCTTTCCTCTTATGGCGCGGTTCAGGTGTCCGCCTAGGTATGTGAGAGTGTTACTGCGCAATTTCCTTTCCTCAAAAGCCAATTTTAATTTTCATGTGCACTTCCACCGGTCTTCAATGAAGGCTCATGTGGGCAGCTGGCGTCTTACCGACCGGGTTGCGGTAAACACACACACACACACGCGCGCATCCACGGACGCACAATATTTATTTACTTTCATTTCACGTTGATGTTATAAACTGTGACAACAGAACAATAACCTCGCAACATGATGCTTATTTTAGTTTTTATTCGTTGTGCATTTTCGGTGCAAAATATGTTTGTTGTGGTGTAGCATTTCTCACTTCGTCTTCACTGCTTACAATTAGCTTTACAACGTAGTCTGCAAACAACCTTCAAGACAGCTAAGCGGCCTGGCCTTGGAGCCTGGCTCAAGCAGCTTTCCTGTTGTTCACGCAACTTGAGGTCTATTTACCGACCTCGGTCGTCTCAGACTCTTAACTGCGGTCTAAGCCCTGCCATTAAAACAACAGTAAACACAGCGAAAAATCACTGACTGAGTGTGAGGTGTATACGAATACTGTTAGGACTATTCGCTTCCAGGGTCTAAAGGTGATTCTGACGTCACAGATAGGTTTGATCGAGATTATGGGAGGCATACAAAATCTGAAAAATGAACCTTTTTGGTCCCTTTATGCTATACTGCATACTGACAGGCCTCAGATTTGGAGCGACATAAAACAACGAAGCAGTGAATTTAAAGCTCTTCTTGTATGCCTGTCGCGACCTCAAACCTACTTGTGGCGTTACAGTCAACGCCGTAGACTGATGGAACTCAAAGCACATTGGAGAATAAATCCAATTTGAAATTATTTACTTGGCGCAGGCGAATTGCAAGTGCTGCCCCATGATCACACGTGACATACCCAGCAATTCTGGACAAAAGCATTTTTGAGCGGGAACCCTTTTATAAACGCAATTTTTTCATATAATCTAAGAACAACCAATATGTCCGAATATCACCCCACGGCAGTCTTGGATTTTTTTTTTGTTATCATCAAAATCGTTACACATTGCTTTTCTACGGCAGTCTTAACTGTTCGATGCGATCGATGGAAACACTTAAAAAGAAAGATTTTGCTACCTATCAGAAATATCAACCATTACCTTCAATATTTCCATAATAGTGTCTTACAGTTTTCCACTTTTCAAAATTTTTGTCCGAGAATGTTGGACAAGAAACGCCTAACTTGGTGTCTCCACTACTTTAGTTGAATCTTACCCGGCAATTAGTACTATGAGACCTTGAGTGCTTTGTTTTCCAACATTTCGCGGTTTAAAAGAAGCCGACAAACGTCGCATGTTAACACAGGAAAAACGTGTTGCCGCTTCACACTCGTTTCAAGCGTCGACAGGAGCTACTGTGCACAAGCTTAGACGGGCCTGCAATAACCCTTGTGTGGTCACTGAAAGCCAAATGTGGGCGAACAATGGGATCCACTCCAATGGGTTTGCCCTTTGTTCTAATCCAAGGAGCATGAGGAAGTCGTGACGTGCAGAGCTGTTTTAGGTGCGCTTTCGCAAGCGTCTTTTGTTAAGGGCGAACATCGCGTGTGATACGGAAGGGCGCCCCGTCGTCCTTGTGTTTTTCCGCTGCCGTATAATGCACAGAGGGAGAGAAAGAGAGAAAAATAGAGATGGAGGGGGGGGGGGGGGGGGCAGTGCCAGATTCCATTATGTGGCGCAAAGCGGAAAGCCGGGGGCTGCTTCTGTTAGTATCCTTTGAAATCCTGTTCGCTGCCTAAAAATAACTCAACAAATGAAAATGGGAATTGAGGGGGGGGGGGGGGGGGTTGTGACGTAATTAAATGGCGTTAAATAAGGTTAGCCAAGCAAGCAACATGCGGCAGAGAAGTTGAGCAACGCTACAGCAACCGCTAAACCCGCCGCTACGGCAGTGTGGTTATTTGTTATTCAGACATTTGTCTTGTCCGACAGGCGTGCGGGAGGCGCGAGTAAATGCGCGATGCAGCAGTGCGTGTGAGCTTGGGTGAAAGCGCAGCAAAACAGCTTCTGTTTACGAGAAGCGCACGTCCGGCCGCTTGCATCAAGACCCAACGCCGACACTAGCGGAAGGCGCCCTAATGGAACGTGTACTGGCGCTCACGTCCATACAGCGCAAACGTTCTGCGAGTTTTGCGGATGCATGATCCACAACACTAGAATTTTAAAAAATGTATACTCTTTGTTCTGTCTCAACTGGCGTTGCGGGTAATGCGAGACACTGCATTGGAGAGCTTCAGATTAATATTAGCCACCTGAGAAGCGCGAAGGGTGAAAATTAAGAACGCACTCAGAAACCTCATCACGAGAGCATTTTTGCATTGCTTCCGACCGAAGTGCAGTCGCAGCCTCAAATCGAATTTTAAACGCCGTTCTGGCTGAGGATCAGGGTGCTTTAGCAGCGGAAACATGATTTCAGGTGATTGATGTTTCAGCGTTCGTCCAATTTAGCAGTAAATTGCCGCTCATCCCTCATTGAAATATGGACGTCTGATATTTCCTTTCGCTCTTCTTTCCGAGAACTATATATGCCATCATGATACTCAGCTATGTGCGAGAAAGAAATTGTTTATTTTTGCTTGCTCGAACGCGGCCGTTTTGCACTACATGTTTGTCATCTAATGTCAAGTCAAGTCATCTTTATTTCAACATCACAAGGATGCTAGGGGCGCAGCCAAAAAGCCTATTAACGGCTTGACGAGGGGCTGCGCCCCTTACAAAAACTTGGTAACTTCGGCGTATGAGTTGACTATGCAATGAAATATAATTTTAACAGAAACAACAGGGCGAAATGGCACTTTCATATAATGTTTAACTAAATACTGTAGAAAAGGTGACATACGATTGCGGCAAGGAAGAAAAAACATACACGCAGTGTGGAAAACATATTTACAGAAATGCACACTTTCAGTGAGGTAATAAAGATAATAGCGTTATCTGCACACTGTAACTATTGAATTGTGTTTAGAAGAAGAGGCAAGGTGTAACTAATGCTCTGCCGTCCGTAATTTGTTCGGGTTTCTGGAATGACGAAATGATTTTTTGTACGAGTGCTGTAATTGTGAGACTTGCGTTCAAGTCTGTAGAGTTCTTTGAAGAAGATAGCTGTGTTTATGGCTGTAGTCCTGTAGCGCCTTAATAAAGTTTGTTCATATTGCTGCGGGATAGGAATTATATTCAATTTACAAAAAATCGCTTCTGTTGGCGCGTCTTGAGAAACGTTGACGATGATTCTACGGGCTCGTTTTTGTAATCTATGAAGCTTGCTAACATTCGAAAAGGTGGTGGTCCCCCAAACCAAAAAGCAGTATCGTATAACAGAAGAAAATAGGGACTGAAAGATCATTTTTTTTACAGATTGCGGTAAGCAATACCGAAGCCTGGAAAGAATACCCACTACCTTAGCTATTTTGATAATCGTAGTATCTACATGTTTATTCCATGATAAATGTTCATTAAAATACGCTCCAAGGCTTTTAAATTCCGGGACGAGCTCAATTTTTACCGAACCTAGCCACAGCGATAATCCCAGGAAATCAATGATCCTATTTTTGGGACGGAAAAGCATTGCTTTGGTTTTTTTGGTATTAATTTCCAAGGAGTCAACATTTTGAACCTGTCCGATGGAATCTGTAACTTGCAGCGTTTCAAGAACACGGATAGCTTCCCTATAGACCAAGTTCATGGGCTGCAGTCATCCGAGAATCGTGAGGAGGGTTTTAGCCACCTGAAAGTGCCGACTCGTTAATAAAACTTACGAGTAATCTCTTATTTGTACGCGTTTTTCTTGTTACGATATGTAACATATGTAAATGTAAGTATAGTACGTCGAGTCCGGATGTATCGAACCCGGGTATTTCGAATTATTGGTTATATCGAACGCGCAGGTAATCTCTTTGAAAATCTTAATTAAAAGTTATCGTGCAGTATATCCAACTTCAATTTCGCCAGCCGTTAGATATGTGGAACATCACGCTGCGCCCCTGCAAGTGCCGCTTCTCCTAACGGCGCTCTTCGATCACTTCTCGCGCGCGAGATGGGGCGGCTGCGTGGACTTGAGCACATGCTGGCAGCACCAGTGCCGTGAAACTGTGTTCAAAGGTGAGCGTACGGTGTGCTTGACGGTGGCCTTCGATCTCGTACTCTCATTTTTCACGCCACACCTCCGTCATGCGGGGAAGCCAAACTAACGGCGTCCCCACCTGGAGTGGTTCTCTGCCTAGGACATTGAGGAAACCAACTCTGCCTCAATTTTATTACGCGATTATTCGATTTATACTGTTCACAGGATTACGCATCTTATAATAGGCAGTAGCTGGTTCCAAAAAACCATCCTCTGCGGCTTCGATGCACGTGAGACCAGGCAATGCCTAGCGAGCGGTACGGTGCCAGCACGCCAGCATGCGTCATGTCGCTACAAGAAGCGCGTCAAGCGTGAGTGCACTGTATTTTTGCTTCTAATTTACGAATAAGTATGTCTATTACCATTTTATACATCCAATTATCGATATATCTAACTACTTTACGATCTCCTTCGAGTTCGACACATCCGGGTTCGACTGTATGTCATGTTATTCAACAAAAATTCCTTTTCTGTCTCCTCACCGTGAGTGTATCTACTCTCAAGACGTTAATGCTTGCTCTTTAAAATGGAATCGGGAGCACCTTAGCCAGTTGCGGTGGCTTATTGATGTCCGATCTGCGCCACGTTTGGTTGGCGCGCATCCTTTCTGCAAGCGGTCAAAGGAACAACCACCAACCTTTGCTGCTGCTTATATAGCAACAAGCACAGTTGGTATTGGTTTATACATGCACTGCTCGCATGACTGTTTTTTTTTTTCATTTTAAGCAAAACTGTATATCACCATCGTCAGAACTTAGACCGAGGCACCTGAATGAACTACGAGCTCTCCTTGAAAATTTATCCCTTTAGAGTCAGGGCACTATCTCTATCCGCATGGAATGCGAAAGAAAAATTGTGTGGCTGCTCTATGTGGTGCTTCCGTTGCCTTTTGCGCCCGCCTATCTTAAGCACCTACACTTATCACATGCCATTTTTGCGTACAGCTGTGGATAGAAGGCCACATTGAACCTTCTTTCTCCCTCTCTATTGACCTTGTTTGAACTTATTCGGCTTTAATTTTTTATTTTTCAGGGGCCGGGGATCCTTAGGATTTCATTAGGTAGCGTCGAATTTCTTCCGAATATCGTGACATCTTCGGGCTTCCGTCGTACATGCATTTCGTGCATTTGACCAAAACTCACGCGTAACATATTACGGAAGCCGGTAAAGTGAAGCTAACCGTGCGCCTCATGTATAGGTTCCCCCTGGTGGCCTTGACCCGCCGAACTGGTGTTGCCGGGAAGGAGCAGGCGAAAGCGAAGCAGACAGGCAGTGCGAACGGCCGAACAAGTACTCAGGAAAAAGACCTGTTTCCTTCTTACACGACGCGCACGCTTGGCTGTGCCGTACGTTTGCGCGCAGACGGTTAGTTTCTTTACTTCGTCTGCGAGCGGGGATCCCGGAGGCACCAATCCTTGCACAGCGCTCGGAGGCACGCGCAACAGCACCGCACCTCGCAGCGCATTCATTCCCTTCTCTGCCGCTAGGCGTGGTCCTGACAGCAGAGGAGAGGAGCACGTTGGGCCTGGTCACGTGGGGCGGCAGCGGTGTTACGTCACGTTACCTTGACCTCGAAACCGCTCGACGCGAGCGTTCGCTAATTAAAAAGAAGAAGAAAAAAAGGCCGGCCTCTTTTCAAGTGGAGCGAGGGGAGCCCTAAGTCAGCGCGACCGCGGTCGGCGTGCCTCCGGAGGCTATTACATTAGGCGATAGCAAACATTGAAACACTGAAGCAAAGCAGAGAAAAAAGAAGGCTGCCCAAAGGCAGAAAGTTAGTAGATGGTTTTCCTCGCAAAACGAACGTTTTGGAGCTTCGCGTCGGTATTGCAGGCAGTATGAAGAATGCTGTGGATATGTTAAGCTGAAAAAAACATAAAACCGAAGAGTAGGCATTGAGGGATAAAAAAAAGCCAAAAGTACGGCATAAAACTGTGTCAGTGCAGAACCGTATTCGCTGTGCAAATTAAGTCGCCGAGACTTGGCAGACGCGGTTGCGAAGAGCTCGACTAATAATTTACAGTCAGCTGCGTTTAATGGACACGCCTACTCCAACTGCCGACAAGCGATTTTTGTACCGGCTACAAAAACGTGCGAAAAGAACTAGCAGAAAGGTCGTAAATATGGGGATAAATTATCTCATTTTTAAAAATTATATTAGACCCATCGCGGCGGCCCAGTAGCCTTGGCGTTCAGCTGCTGATCCCGAGGTCGCGGGTTCGATCCCGGCCGCGACGGCTGAGGCGAAATACAAAAATGCCTCTGTGCTGTGCGATGTCATCGCACGTTAAAGAACCATTGGTGGCTTTAATTAATCCGGAGTCCTCCACTACGACGTCCCTCACATCTCAAAATCATATTCGCTACCGACCTGCTGTCGGTAAACAAGCCCTAAACAGCCCGCTGTCAGGCTTTCAAACCAATTCCTGGCTATCAGAAAGATGACCTTGTCTTGTTTTTTTTTTCTTTTTTAATGCCAAGCTTTTTATCTGGTGTGGTATGTATAGTACACATTGAACACAGAACACAACGTCATGCACAACATTTAATGATCGTACACTCTAAACAAATGGAGCAAAAGGGGAGTAAAACTGCCCTTTAGCGCACGCCGTTCTATAGAGAGGAGTGCGCTAGGGGACAATTTACCCCCTTTTTACTCCCATATAGGTGTATCTGTGTTTAGAGTGTACGCAGAACGAGGCTGTTGGTGGACATCCGGGCGAGCTGGTTCTGACTCATCTTGATGTTGAAAGGAGAGCAAAAGACGATAGACAGGTATAAATAAGTCACGTGACAAGCTCTGCTGTGCGTCTCTCTTCTCTTGTCTTTCGTTCCTTGTGTATATCTTAAACCTTAGCCTTTTATGAAGGCTGCATATAATTCACTTCATGAAAAGTATCCTAAATTGAAGGCAGAAAAATAATAGTTCGACGTCACCAAATATATGGGCGGATTCCTCGAACAGAGTTAATAAATTGAGCCAAGGTTGAATTAAATACTGCGGCGTTAGAACGTTTCTTCGGTATATAATGGCAGTTTACGCTAAGAGTGAGCTGCGGAAAAGTTAATTGCGCACTCGCGCGAGAGGTGTCTGGATATAGTTTCGTGCACCTTGAACACAATACGCCTACATCGGAGTGGAAGGGAGTAAGTATCCCTATCTACTCCTTTCTGTTCGGAGTGTACTGAACGGGTCAGAACAGCGTCGAACACCGCGGAACCAATAACGTAAACAAGTGTTCTGGAATCTCTTGCCGTGCAGCTAGTGACGGGAAAGCTGGCGAAGTTTAACCAAATTCTCACAACCACGGTGTTTGACAGCTATGACAGTGAGTTTATAACTTTAGTATTGGCTGGGCTAAGCTTCACTAATCTCTGTCATTCGGTCCGGCTGCTTAAGCGAACCGTGGTGACCAACGTTTTATTGCGAAATACTCTCACAGACTCAGCCACCTGCGCGGACGAAGCATCACAGACGGACAAAACAATGCATGTTTGGACGCCGCGCCTCGCAACAGCTTTGCTGTCATCTCGTTAGCCCTTCTGCGTTTCTCTGCTTTTAAATGTCTGCTGCAGTCGGGGAAGAACAGCTGTAAACCAATATACGGCGTGTCCCACCTAAAATGAATCAAGATTTGAAAAAATAAAATGCAAACCGTTCTTACGAACTGAAATGAAGTGAATGTTGTTAAAAATAAACAGCCAGTATTCTTCCAGCCTCTGCCTACTAGAATCATATACTACACGCCGTGATTGCAGAGCTGTCATCCGCGAAGCGTTGCTTGCTTCGCGACTTCTGCGTTGCCCACGACAGGGTTTAGCACTGCTTTTGGTCACGCGTGATAAGTGTCAGCGGCTGCAGACGGCGCCACCGTCAGCACCTCGTAGGCAGGTACAGAAAAATACTGGCCGGAATTTTACTTAACATTCAATTGATTCCAAGTTCAGAAGAACACTTTGTTTTTTTCTTTAAATCTTGATAAATTTTATCTGGGAAAACGAGTATATTCGAGAGTTTTAGTATAGCCT
This sequence comes from Amblyomma americanum, assembly GCF_052857255.1. Lineage (NCBI taxonomy): Eukaryota > Metazoa > Arthropoda > Arachnida > Ixodida > Ixodidae > Amblyomma > Amblyomma americanum. The sequence goes on along the minus strand of NC_135502.1, from coordinate 92,308,754 downwards.
CTAATACCACCGCCAACAGCGCATGAGCATTGGCGGCTGGCGGTGGTGGCAGAGGCTATGCTAAAACGCTCTATACTGTCCCTTACCAGAAAGCATCAGTGTACCGCTGCTGCTAGGCACAGACTAAAATACTGATATATTCTAATCAATATGCGCAGTACGGTGGAACACGGAGTAGACATAAGACTGAACCGGAAGATAACTGTTCAACATTAACTAACCGTTTAATGAGCAAAACAGAATTGTTTGTTTGCTTACCACGTTGTTTCCTTGATATAAATTATATACTAATCCGTACATTGCGAACAATGCGTACTTTCTCGCTGTTAAGTGTTTGTTAGCGAATGTGTGAAACGCTTATGTTGATTTTTGCTTCCCTCCCTCCCTACCGCCATCACGTAAATAAGCGCATCTTTTATTTACGCCTCTTTCGTTTGTTTCTGCAGGCCTATGCAAAGAGAGATATACAGGGTGTTTCACCTAAGACTTTACACTATTTTTAAAAATAGGCTTTTTGAGTTAGAAGAGCGCGTCTTTCGGCACAGCATTGTCAGAGGTGCAGTACATCAGAATGCAGCCAAAGCGTGCTAACTAGCAGGCAGGTTAATTAATATTGAATAGCTAACTTTTTAACTATTACCTTTAGGCTCCTTAATTATTGAGAGGTGTGTAGCCCACCGTAAGTAATATCCACATCAGTTCTTAGAGTTTTGAAAACGCGATTACCCTCGGCGCTGTGGCCCAACAAATTTTCCTTACGTCGCGCCAAAATACATGCGCTGCCGAGAAGCAGGCGAAGCAGCCTCTCCAGTGCTCGTAACTCGTCGAAATAGCCAAAGTTTGTTGGGCCACAGCGCCAACGGTAATCGCGTTTTCGAAATTCTAAGAACTGATGTGGATATTACTTACGGTGGGCTACACACCTCTCAATAATTAAGGAGCCTAAAGGTAATAGTTAAAAAGTTAGCTATTCAATATTAATTAACCTGCCTGCTAGTTAGCACGCTTTAGCTGCATTCTGATGTACTTCACCGCTGACAATGCTGCGCCGAAAAAAAAATCGCTCTTCTAACTCAAAAAGCCTATTTTAAAAACTGTGTGAAGCCTTAGGTGGAACACCCCTGTATAGTGCATCACTTAAAAGTGCGACGTGCCGAGACAAACCACATACCCCTGCCTCCGCTTCCCTGCCTGGTTTCACCGCGAAATTACGAGAGGCTCTTGTCAGCACCTGTATATCATGCATCGCAACGGTGGACTGGCCATAGCACGCTCATCCCTGCTTAAAGTACACGGTGAACGATTAGCAGCGATGCAGCATAGTAACGCAGCATGAAATGAACGCACGCCATCCTTCGTGCAGTGCATTTCGACCACTGGTCGGATCGCGACCGCGTACAACCGACAGAGAGTAGACGTCTTTAGCATACCGGAGATGTATACAGGTTTACCGGACACATCCTGCGAATGCGCGGTTGGCATGGGGACCAGTGCGCGTGCGCGGAAGGCGTCCGGTAAGCCGGTATACATCTCCGCTAATACGTATCCGGCAGTGTTGTCGGTAACGCGTTACAAGTAACGGCGTTACCGGTAACGCGTTGCTTTTTTCGGTAACTTAGTAACGTACTCGTTACCAATTCGGAATTGTAACGGGTAACGTACTTGCGTTAACATTTTTAGGTAACTTGAGGTGTCACGTTACTAGTTGCTTTTTGTTCCAGTTGTGACCCACTCCGCCCCTTTTTTAGAAAAAAAAAGCGCAGAGCACCTAAAGTGATGTAAATAAAGAAAATGTGCAGGTGCTCCCGACAACCCTTGTTGGGGCTCGCACGCATGCCAGAAAACGGCTGCCCTTGACAACGCACCCAACTAAAAAAAAAAGTTAGAATAGCCATAAACAACGAAACACCTGAACGAACACGCATTCACACACTTGCCTTCACCTACCTTGCCTTCACACTCACACACACAACTCTCTAAAGAGTGGAAGCATGCATAGCATTTTGGAACATGACATTTTTCAGAATCCCTGTAAATTTGTTGAGAGTTAAGCGATGTTTTCTTTGCGAAGTTAGAATTGATGATGGAGTGTCATTTTGTGTTTAATGCCACATTCAGAAGATGGCTTCATCATGTGCCACTTATTCAGAATCTAACACATGTAACTCTACAAGCAACTTTAGGCCACTATAACATTCCTAAGCTCCTGCACATTTGTGCAAACTATTCTCGTTAAATCAGGATATTGCGTAAATTCGTTGTTTGGGCTAGATGTTATATGGGAAATGTGAGCTTTATAAAATTGTTATCGTAAGTTCTTAAGGTGACGAAAACTTAAAATTTATGGCCATGAAGTAACGGGGAAGTAACGTGCGGTACTTTTTTTCGGTAACGGTAACGATAACGCGTTACCTTTTTTGTAGGTAACGTAGGGCGGTAACGCGTTCCTTTTTAACGTAACGAGTAACGTATTTAGTTACTTTTTTTTCGGTAACGCCTACAACACTGGTATCCGGTATGCTGCAAACGTGTACAGCTTTAGCAAAGCCGGGGCGAGCAAGCCGCGTCCCTACCTGACCGCTGCGCGTGCGCAGTATATGCGTACGGCTGGTTCTGTGTACCCTGCGCTAGTACGATATTTGGTACTAATTACTCATTAGTGTTCAGCCAAGCGCAGCCGTACAGCTACAAAGGAAATATATACAGCTTTCTCTGAAACTTCACGGCTGAAGAAAATTTGTCCTGGTCCGAGGATCAAATCACCCATACCCGACAATTCTGGACCAACGCATTTTTGAACGGGAAAAAAGTTTAAGGACGCAATTATTTCCACATATTGTAAGATTTCACTACAGCAATCAATACACCCGCAGAGCGATCGTCAAAGACGTTCCCCATTGGTTTTCTATGGCAGTGTGAACTGTCCGATGCAAGCGATGGAAAAACTTTTAAAAGAAAGATATTGCTGCGCATCGAAGAATGGACCATTACCTTCAATGTTTCCGCAACAGTACCCCAGAATTTTTCAATATTCAAAATGTTTGTCCAAAAATGTTGGACATGCCGCTCTGTCATCTGGTTATCTTAGCTGAGAGCGACTGTCCAGGACAGGGGTTGGTACGGAGTTCGATCCCCGCACAAGAAAGAAAACTTTTTCAACTGAGAAGTTTCTGAGAAAGTTGTGTAGATTTCCTTTGCAGCTCTACGGCGGTGCTCGGGTGGATGGTAATGAGTAACTATTCCCTATTTTAAATGTACCTCACACTGTTGGTTTCCCTAAGCATGTTGAGCTTACGTATTAGTACGCCTCCGCTATGGCAATACTCTCTATATCGCGCCATAACTATATAGCTTTTCAGGACATGTATACCAACAGCTGGGACTATACCACCACAAGGAACTACAGTTATTCCTCGTTAATACAAACACCGTGGCTCCTTAGTAAAATTGCATAAAGCGAGTCATTCGTAATGACGAATCGCGAAGAAAAATAAAATAACAAAAATTCACGTTACGATCAAGGTTTGCGTCTGTTGAAAGTAGCGGCCAGCGAAGTTCAAATACGCATAAGTTGGAGGGCTACACGACCATTATCCTGGTCGCTTTTATAATTGAAATAATGTGCTGCGGCTTGACGCACTTAGTGGTCTATGATACGTGCGCTTCATAGTGTCCGATAACTATATGAACTAACTCCTACTACGACTGTTCACATCGCGCGAATCGCTACCACATATCAGCACTCACTTGGCTGACAGCTGCTGAATGCGGGTTTCTACGTGGCACAAGCTGCATGAGCTCTATCCACAGCTACTCATGCAATTCGTAGAATGGTTAGGAGCGTGGACTGGACAGCTTTGAACTGTAAAACACGAAACCGTAAAAGAACAGGCCACCACTCAATCATTGGCACTTTTTCACTGCATTTCTATGGTGTTTGGTTAATGGTTTAGCGCGGTCTAACGTCCCAAAGCGACTCAGGCTATGAGGGACGCCGTAGTGAAAGGCCCGGGAAATTTCGAGCCCCTGGGGTTCTTTAACGTGCACTGACATTGCACAGTGCACGGGCCTCTAGAATTTCGCCTCCGTCGAAATGGTGTCCTGCAATCAAAATGCAAAAAATGAAACATTTGGTTGTGAAGTAGAGATCTTATTCTTATCACCTCCATATTAACGAAACAAAAATGCACGGGCCTCAATGGGCTCTGTGCATTTCCCTCCTTTTCACTGTTCCACAGCGAGGTTTCATATTAATGAGGCGCAAATACACTGAAAAAATTTGGTCGCCAAGCAAACTGTTCATAATTCAGGGCGTCCATAGTAACGGGGGTCGTATTAACGAGGCAAGACTGCACTCCCATCTCTCGCATTAAGGAAGCCGTGCCGCTTCTATAATCGAAGACGTCAACGCAGTCCTTGAAACAACAAACTGTCATATCACATTAATCTCCATAGTATCTCCCGCACTTGTTTTCGAACTGTGTGATAGGCCCGTACAGCTCTACAGGCAGGCGGAAAACTGTCGGCGTGCCAAACGGCAAACGCTCGCGATTTGTATCGGACGGAGAGTGAGCGTCGATTTCCGCGGCCGCATCGCGTCGTCTACAACAGCCTCATGTAGACGTCGCGCGCCTGTTGCGTGATGTGAGCGCGTTCGTGCGCCACTTTCGTCCGCCGCCGCCACCGCCGGGCGTAGGCGATGCGGAGTGGCCTTGGGTTGGCCGGCGACGAGACGCTACAGTAGTTGCCGCCCAGCGCGCGCCATCGGCATGTAGCTGACTCGCTCACACACTCCTCCCGCGTATCCGATAAGGGAAGGCTTGCAGGCGTTGCACCGCTGGTTTCCCTTGCTGTATCGCTCACGCCGTTGGGTTCATTGCAGGGGTGTTGAGATGGAACGAAGCACATCTTTTCATCGTGATAGTGCCGCTCCCCAAAACGAGGTCGCTTCGCGGATACCTGGAGGGCTTCACGGCAGGTTCACTTTATGCAGCGCCAATGTGAGGATAGGCGTTCTCGGGGCTGCCTAGCTCACGGTTACCCAGGGGCACACTTCGAGTAACGTTTTGGACTGCTGGGTGATAAGAGGGATGGGGAGGTGGCAGTAGTAATATACTCGCGTGTATGGAATCTATGCTTCCTATTTCATTAATGCGACCGTCGCTCTATATTTGATCCAACGTACTAGCCATGGCAAGACCTCGAAAAAAAATTCAGGGTACATGAAGGTAACCGATATAAACAAAGGTGTATTTAGTTCACATCACATGGATATTAATATGTATTATCATCATCATCATCAGCCTGTCTACGCCGACTTCAGGGCAAAGGCCTCTCCCATGTCTCTCCAATTAACCATGTCCTCTGCCCGCAGCGCCCACCCTATGCCTGCAAACTTGCTAATCTTATCCGCCCCGCTAACCTTCTGCCGCCCATTTCTACGCTTGCCTTCTCTTGGAATCCACTCCGTTACCTTGAAGGACCAGAGGATGATCTTGCCTTCGCATTACATGCCCTGCCCAAGCCCATTTATTCCTCTTGATTTCGACTAGGATGTCATTCACACGCGTTTGTTCCCTCACCCACTCTGCCCTATTCCGGTATCTTAACGTCACACCTATCGTTTCCTTTCCATAGCTCGCTGTGTTGTACTTAACTTAAGCTGAACCCTTTTCGTTAGCCTCCACGTTTCTGCCCCGTAGGTGAGTACCGGTAAGATACAGCTGTGATATACTTTTATCTTGACAGATATTCGTAAACTGTCATTCATGATCTGAGAGAACCTGCCATATGCGCCCCACCCCATTCTTATCCTTCTAGTTATTTCCCTATCATGATCCGGATCAGCTGTCACTACCTGTCCTAAGTAGACCTTTACCACTTCCAGCACCTCGTTGCCAATTGTGAACTGCTGTTCCCTTGCTAGACTAGAACATTACTTTGGTTTTCTGCATATTAATTTTTAGACCCACCGTACTGCTCTAACTCACTGATCATGATTTGCAGTTCATCTCCTGAGTGACTCAGCACGGCAATGTCATCAGCGAATCGCAGATTATTTAGGTATTCTCCATTAACTCTTATCCCGAACTGTTCCCAATTCAGGCCTCGAAATACCTCCTGTAAACATGTGGTGAATAGCATTGGCGAGATAGTCTCCCCCTACCTGACATGTGCCCTGCCTTATTGGAATTTTCTTGCTGACTTAATGAAGAGCTATAGTGGCTGTGCAGCCATTATAGATAGCTTCCAGTATTTCCACATAAGGCTCATCTACACACTGATTGCGCAATGCCTGTATGACTGCTGAGGAGGTTTCCACTGAGTCGAATGCTTTCTCATAATCAATGAAGGCTATATACAGGGGTTGGTATATACAGGGGTTGGCTAAATGAAAAATAAAAATATATAGCCCAAGGTGTTTGCTTCCAAGCCATGTAGCGGGGCTCTTAAGCTCATTTGACAGTCCTATAAGCTTGGGAGGGTTGAGGACTTAAGTTCCTACCGCCTTCGTGAAATCAGAATCCCTGAGTATGCAAGAGGACTCAGTAGCAGACCCCTTGGGCTGTAAAATTTTGACAAAGACTGTACCTGCCCTCCCCTTGCGACGTCATCCCCACCCTCAATGAAAGTAAGACGTTTTCACGCCTGCCTGGAAAACGATTTGGAACCCACATCTTTTAGAGCTGAGCGTCTTTTGTGTAATAGCTTTTACCAAGCGCAGCTGGAACGAGGAATTAAGGCATTTTTTTTTTCATCTTTCGACGCTCTTTACTGCGCTTACTGACACCACCTGTCGCGTCTGCTATTACACCATTTAAAGCGTAGTGGCGGTGTTTCTGCGCAAAAGAAAACAAAAGAAACAACAAAAACAGAACCTAAGTGAAAGAACTGCCACAGGTATCGCTACAGTTCAAGAGGAGCCGCTTTTCACGAGAGATGTCAAGTGCTTCCTCTATCGTCCTTCTCCACTATATGCATGATGCAACGAAGTACCTGACAAGGGAGCTCTTCAAGAAAGATCCGATTATACGGTCATTTTCTACACGTGACCAAGAAATATTCGTCTTTTTTTTTTCTTGAACTAGTCCACACAGCACCATCCTTTTTTTATTATTATTATCTCTCTGGGAGTGCCCCGCATTTGCGCTCGACGACTGCGCGAGAACCGAGCGTGCATATGACTCACTGTTATCGCTCACTCGTGGAGTAACAGGGAGTAGTGTAGATACGTTCGCCGCTCGCTTATCGTGATACTGAAGCATCAGCACTGCAGCTGCCTTGCTCTGCATGAAGTATAAAACGGGGCTTACTCCAGTGCCGATAAAGTGACGCAAAAACACGCCATCTGTTGCTATCAGCTGAGCATTGACGGGCACGTGCGCACCGCGTGCCTATGTCCCACATGCAAGAAGTGTCAAGGATGTGCGGAGATGGGCGTGTGCAAGCTACTCGTGTTAAGGCGAAAGCCTTTAATGGCTCATGCTCGCGTCCGTCCGTCCGTTACGCGCTTCAACTCGATAAGAAAAAAAAATCTTTATGCACGGTGGGATTAGCCACCGTGGTTCCGCAGCCGCGCGTGCTAACGACTGCGCTACTTCCTTATTTTTTTATTTATTGCATGGAAATAGTGACGAAAAGACTACGCTACTTCCTGCCAACGCATATGTCATTCTTGTAGTATTCGCGGAAAGGCGTCGAATCAGACGGATGCCTCCCAAACGCCCTCCGGTGTCTGCAGCATTTAATATTCACAAACAATTGTGTACTTAATCAACATCTTAACCACACATCAGTGACACAGGCAGCAACACCGCGCTAAAGGCTTTCGCCTCACCGCACTTTAGGTCAACGAAGTGTCCCCTGAATTTTTTGGGAGAGGAGGTGTCGCAACTCGGCATACATGCACACTGCGGGCGCCCCCTGCAGGAATCCTCCACTGTGTAAAGTGAGGTAAAGTCAGTCGCAAAAAGTTGTAAAACGTGCCTCCCAAGTTTCTGATGAAGTTGTCTTGCTAAATAATGAGCCGCAGCGCACGATTGAGGACCCCAACAGCCCCCATTGACGAACTCAGAGATGATGTCAACGACGATGATATGCATCTTCGCAGCTCCCGCTCTCCACCATAGTAGCTCCCCCAACCCCGGTAGCCCTCTCCCAGGCCCTCATGGCCTGTGAGTGGGAGATTGATTTCGATCGCATGGTCATTAGGAGCACAATTTAGAGACCGCCCCAAGCCACTTTTAGATCCGATACGAGAGATCGTGCTCAAATGACCATATGGATCCGACCCACACGAATTACACGAGATCACAGGGCACATTAATGACAGCTCCCTCGTCTGGTTCGTCATGTATAGCATCCTCACCGCCGAACAAGTCCACGTGGCAGGTTTTAATTGAAATGTTTATTGTTGTTTCAACATTAAAGTACGTTGTTGGGCGAGTTGGTGACTTGTTATGAACACAGCGTTAAAGGAGCAGGACAGAAGAGAACAGGCACACACAAGCGCTGACTAGCAGCTGAATGCATTTATTGCGCGAGCGTATAAATACATGTGAATAAGCCTTACGCAGAAATTTGTTTCCTGCTTCTGCGCATGCAAGCCTTCTTCACATGTATTTATGCGCTCGCGCAATAAATGCATTCAGTTGCTATAGTCAGCGCTTGTGTGTGCCTGTTCTCTTCTGTCCCGCTCCTTTAGCGCTGTGTTCATTCATAATAATTACCTTGGTTTTTTTTTCGTTTTTCTTCGCTACTTAATTTTCAGACAGTTCGCATCTGCTTAAGCTACACCACCCTTATTTAAGCTCAGACGGTGCTGTATTCTGTTCAATGGACTAACATGGGCTTTGAATTCGGCCTGGTAACCAGGATCCTATTTAATAGGTTAGAATAGATATAGGTTAGAATAGGTTATCAATGTAATAGCACTTTCATTGTCTCGTATGTATCGCTTTTAAAGTTTTTGCTTTTCTTAGCTCTTTCCTCGGTTGGAGTCGGAGCCCACAAGCCCACCGTCGGGCACCAGCCGGGAAAAATGCGCCTCCCACCTACGAAGCCCAGCACCTCCCACCCAACACTTCCCACATACGAGGCGGCTGTTTTCACCACTGCATGGGCGACCGCTGCAGTCGCCTAGTGATTAGAGCATGCACCGTAATATATCAACTCCAATAAAACTCCACCTCTTAGCGATAACAAGCCGGCTAACGCTGGGCCGTTCGCGTCACAAATTCGTAACCGTCGCGTGATTATTTTTTATTACTCCACCATGAACTAATCACGCGCACAACCTGGACACATTTTTTATTGTGTAAATAATTTGTGTATATTACTTCTCCCCATATCCTCTCTCCCTGTCCCCTCACTTCTTTCATTTCTCCATTCTGTCTGCTATCCTTTATTTCCGCTGCCCCAGCTCAGGTGCTTCAGTATCGATGGCAGATGCCGGGGTTAGCAAAAATCTTTTCCTTCCTTTTTATTATTATTTTAATAAAAAAACCACTTACTACTACGTGTGATATTTTGAAGGTTCGTGTTAACATCTGCGCAGCATACAAGGGCTCGGCGACACGCGCTCCCCCTATTCCGCCACGGGATTCCTCCGCCCGTGCAGAAGGAAATGCCCATCGTGCTTGGCAAGGCGCGATCGCGTTTCCCACCGACGCGGCTTCGTTCTCGTGTTTCGAGGTAGCGGCGGACGCTCTGCGAGGCGCTGCATGCGCGCTCGGGCCCAGCGGTTTCTGTGGCGCCGGGACACGTGGCGCTGGGAACGCGACTCGGATGAGATCACCGCTGCTGTTGTACGTGCGCCTTTGAAAGATGAAAATGTCGGAGTTGCTGTTCTTGCGTAGTTACTGACGTTGCGGGCAGGGCTTGTTGGTCTTGTCGCGTGGCTATATGGAGGGAGTAGCGCGAAAAGACGAGGACAAACACAGAATCTAACAGGACAGGTGCCGAACTATACCGACAATTTATTGAGAGCAACGAGCAAGTTTTTAAATGGAAGCCAGGACCCACGTGACACCAGAAAACCGTTAAGAGCGCGCAAAGCAAAGATATCTTCGTATCAAAACGCCACCCGTCAATAGCCTATCGATCATTTGGCACGTGTACAGCAAGAATTCAGACTCGCTGTACACGTGCCAGACCCGCCGCGTTGGCTCAGTGGTTAGGGCGCTCGACTACTGATGCGGAGTAGCCGGGTTCGAACCCGACCGCGGCGGCTGCGTTTTTACGGAGGAAAAACGCTAAGGCGCCCGTGTGCTGTGCGATGTCAGTGCACGTTAAAGATCCCCAGGTGGTCGAAATTATTCCGGAGCCCTCCACTACGCCACCTCTTTCTTGCTTTCTTCTTTCACTCCATCCTTTATCACCCGCCGCGGTGGCTCAGTGGTTAGAGCGCTCGACTACTGATCCGGAGTTCCCGGGTTCGATCCCGACCACGGCGGCTGCGTTTTTATGGAAGAAAAACGCTAACGCGCCCGTGTGCTGTGCGATGTCAGTGCACGTTAAAGATCCCCAGGTGGTCGAAATTATTCCGGAGCCCTCCACTACGGCACCTCCTTCTTCCTTTCTTCTTTCACTCCCTCATTTATCCCTTCCCTTACGGCGCGGTTCAGGTGTCCAACGATATATGAGACAGATACTGCGCCATTTCCTTTCCCCAAAAAACCAATTATTATTATTATTATTATTATTATTATTATTATTATTATTATTATTATTATTATTATTACACGTGCCACGTTTGGTGGGCTATTGATGGGTGGTGTTTTGATATGAAAATATCTTTGCTTTGTGTGTTGTTAACGGTTTTCTGGTGTCACGTGGACGACCCGCTGCACACGTGCCAAATGTTTGATAGGAGGCTACTGATGGATGGTTTTCTGATATGAAAATATCTTTGATTTGTGTGCTCCTAATGATTTTTTTGCTTCACGAGGGTTCGGCGCCTGTCCTGTTAGCTTCTGTCTTTGCCCTCGCATTTCCGAGCTGTTTCTTCTAGCCTCAACTATTGATAGCTTCGCATCTGTTTGTCTGCAGCTTACCACAAAAGACGTATCAGACGGTGTTACGGCGTCATCATTTCACCCCCCGCACCTCCCGTACTATGGCCAGCAAAGTTTCTCTATTTTTTGTTGTTTTTTTATTGCACAAACTTCTCGTTTCTTTAGTTTGCTTGTTGTCTGGAGAGGAATATAAGCACTTGTAAGCCACTATCCAAGCTATGCCAGTTACAAGGCGATTCAAAATGCAAAAAGGTCCCGTGCGCTAAGCATTTGGTGCGCAGTAAAGAACCCCAGGCGCTGTAGGCGCTTTAGAGCCCGCATTGTAGCTTCGGCATATAAAAATTCCCTAAACAACCAATCGATTAGTTTTAATGGTTATGGAAATGCTGTAAGTCACCAAAATATTGACCTCAGTATACTTCGTAGTCCAGCTCCGCTATTGGAATAACGAAGCCTAACCGAAGCCAGCAAACAGACAATGTAACGAAGCATATGGAGTGACACAAGAGAACTTCGTTAATTATGGAAGTTGTAATACTTGACTGCATAAAGGCAAGTTGAAAAAAAAGATATTGAGAACGCCATTTTCACCCGGGAGTAGACTTCAACTAAGGCGATGATGGCTGCCTTGTTGTAAACACTGGTGGTAAACGCGCATTGTGAGGCAAGTGAGACAGCCGTTTAGCGAGCTTTGAACCACATTGTGGCGCGTGTCGATGGCGGCCATAACGTCGAGATAACAGCGCGCGAGATGTCAGGTTTTGCGACATCGGAGGCATGTTTACCTTGAGGGATATCTGGAGGCGCGTATTATCGGATGATAGTGAATATCTGCGGAGTGGGCTATTTTTGCGCTGTGGCTGCAACTTCGCTATAACATACCCCGAATATTATTGTACATTCACGAGCTCCTAATTCCAAGTTCTTTTTTTGCCAGCCCAAGGCTGTCGTTCCAGTGAGTTGTTTTTGCTTATAAGCTGTATTCAGCTCCCACAGTTCCTCAATCAGTTTTGCCGAAAAACAAAAATCAATTTTTTTGAAATATGCAATTAACCCTTTTCACAAATGTAGTATCCGACAGGTATACGAAACAGATAAGAAAATTTGATACAGCCTGTCCATAATTAGCGAACTTGTCTCGATAATTAAATTAGGCAACTGTACTCAATTTTGCTCTGTTCTTGAGAGGAATGACCCTTTGAGCGAAGGGATCCTTGAAAGACGTACGGAAGATGTGGCACAGGCAACTTAGAGCTTAACAACCGTGTCTGCCGCCTCAAGTCCTCTTTTCGTTGCTATTGAGGCTGACACAGCTGAACATGACTGAACAAATAGCTTTTTTTAAAGAGCGTCAGCTCTTACTCATCACGTTTCGAGATTTCGTGGGGTCTGCTACAGCTCTTGATCACAGCGCCATCTGTGGCAGCAACTACTCACTCCGTTTCGAGATTCTGTGAGGTCTCCTACCACCCCAAGATCAAAGCGCCAGCTGTGGCGGCAACTAGAAAACAGCCCATCTCGCATTGAAACTTGTAGAGCCATCTACAATAGCATTGCAGAAACAACCACCTTCCGCGAACCAATGGTGACGTCACGGTCAAATATGGTGGATAGAGGTGAAACTATGTAAGTATGGCGTCAGGGGACGAAATGGTAGCATAGTTTCGGTTTCTTGAATCCATGATGGTGGCCATTAAAATTGGCTGAGCCCTCTCATCCCTTTCTCCCCTCTCACCAAAAAATATCCTAAAACGGGTAGGAAAACTGCCCCGTTACGGAACCGCTATACATGCATACATTGCTGCTGTTACTTATACATTCGACTGACTGACTGACTGACTGACTGACTGACTGACTGACTGACTGACTGACTGACTGACTGACTGACTGAATGACTGACTGACTGACTGATGTTGCTGAGAAGTAGAAAAAGGAAAGAGCACGGGCCTGCATACTGGCTCAAGCCCAGCCACGCTCGCTGCCGCGTGCTGAAAGTAGGATACTTAAAAGGATAGAAGGGAAAGATAGATAGAAAAGGCGCCGCGCGCTAATATGCTCATAGGCCCCGGGCCGATCCCGGAGGCAGTGCAATACCGGGCCGACCCGTGCCAGAGTGCGTCTAGCACTCCGCCATATTCTAAAAATAAGTTTAATATCTTGGGTCCAAGGACCAGCAGCAGATATTAAATCAGGTATCGGGTATATATACTCCGACAACAACGGGCACCCATCAGGGGACAGTTGTATACCGAATTTGGTTGGCAAATAAAACTCTATGGGTTGTGGTAGAATAAAACCACAATTAAATAATAAGTAAGCATTGTATACATGCAGTTACTAATTGAAGCGTTACCATATTTCACCGCAAACCGAATTCTAGGCCCACCTTGACCCCCCAAACGAAGCATATTTCGTTTGGAACTTATCTTGATGGGGTGCCACTCGACAATGGGTAGACGTGCATCGTAATTTCTCTGATAGATGGCGCTAGGCGGCGATCGTTCCGCTAGGCGGCGTGAGTGCACGCGTAGCCGGGCATGGTGGCAATCCACCCCGCGTTTCAAAGGGCATTACATTCCATTTCTCGAGACGAGCGGTGCGCTCTTCGCTTTCTTTAGCTAGCAAACCAAACAGCTAACGCTCGTTACTTCAACGTGTTCCGGACGGTGGCGGCCTTCTTTCTTTGCGAGTGCGTCAGGGCCACTTAGATGAAGCATCGTATAAGTGTGAGGCGTCAGCTTAGACAACTACCTGTATGTCAGCGAGACAACCTCGCACGCGCTAACAACAGTGAGGGCGTTTAGTCGCGTGAAATAGTTTGCGAAACAGGGATGTTGCCAATTAGTCAACTTTATTCGTGGAGGCTCACATCGAAAAAATAGAGCCCGGACAGTGGCGGGTGAACGGCAGCGCAATGAATCCGTCAATTTCAGGTGCATTCACAAAGAACAAAAAAAGGGGGGGGGGGGGGGGGGACTTTCTCCACTCCACACATGGTCCGTAGGCTTCTCGCGAATGTCCAGGCTTGCTCAAAAGTCGCCGGGCCACAAGATTTGCTTTTGAGTTTTCTAGCCAGACATTTACGACAAGCGCTTCTAGTTCCCTTGGCTGTGACCACGAGGCGCATGGATTTGAGCATTAGAAAATAGCGCGTTGACGTCATTCCTGACGTAAGAAAGTGAGAGAATGACCGAGTGGCTGCAGAACAGAACATGATACAAAGCTAGGCCTAGCGGCGCTGGCTATAAGCTGTGCCGAATTCCTGATGATGAGAGTGAGGAGGAGTCTAAGCTACTGTGGGCTTCGTAGTAGCTTCATGGGCACCGCGAATAACCGACTATACTGCTCAAGAGCAGACCGTATTGCTTAAGGACTTCTGAGCAGTCTTCTACCTGTTGTTCTGGCCATTGCCAATAGCGTCTTATTGAACGAGACGAACAGATATGTGAACCTGGCAGGAGGTCTTCCATATATAACAAATGAGGCGGAAACGTTACAAGAAGTTTACAAGAAAATAAAACAAAAAAACTTGTTCGTTAGTGCCAAAAAAGTCGCAAGTCCAGAAATTCTCACAAGCCTGCTTTCGTTATTTCCCGCGCCGACAGGCCGATCTCGCGTGGTTAAACAACGATGGCACCGCGGTGGCGGATACTATGAGAAAGGTTGAAAAGGAACGATTTGTAATGCTCCCATCGTAATATATCGGAATGGAAAAGAATTTCAATAGAAATTTCACAAAATAGCGGCCCGGCGTAGCTGCACCATTGCCGAGATCACTTTGTTTCCTCATGGCCAAGGACAGAGTAAAGTATATATATATTAGAATGGAAAGAATGCTTGGAAAATGTAGGCGCTGCCATTAATATTTCCTCCTAGATTCTAGCTTGTCTGTTAGAAATATTGTAGGAAATAGGACGCGTTCTCGAATGTTGAGCTCCATGAGCTTATCAGTGCTAGAAAATTACTGTCTAGTTTCCACACCGGTGCAGATTTACAAACGGTGAAACGGCCGCGGCGGGCGCGTTTCGATGGCGGCGAAACGCAGAAGGCGCCCGTGTGGTGTGCGATCCCCTAATCGCGCAGATCCCCAGGTGGTCAAAATTATTCCGGAGCCCTCCACTACAACAGCGCTTTCTCTCTTTCCTATTCCACTCCCTCCCTTTTCTCTTCCATTACGGCTCGGTTGAGATATCCACCGAGATGTAAGGCAGTTACTGCGCCCATTTCGATACTCTCCAGAAAACCACTAAAGGCCTAGCCCTCGAAGCTTTATAAGCGCAAGGTGTGGAATATATACGACACCCGACACGGGTTTGTTTATCTTAATGCATTCTGTTCCTCTCAAAAGAAGAAAGGAAAAAAAAAAGCGAGTGCTGGAGTGGAACGGAGCAAAGCCCGTTGCGAACATCGGTCGTGACTTGTTGCTAGCTGTACACGTCGTTGCAACGCCTCGGCGCGTTTGCTAGCTACCTGTGTTTTTATTCAGTGGGAGCACCGGACCCCTCCCACAAGCGAAGAGCGTGTACAGCGCAATGATGCCCAAAGAGAAGATATCCTTCCTGTTGTGTGCACTCGCTGAGCCCGCCTCTCAACCTCGGTCAAAAATTGCAAGTTGGTTTTTGGGGAAAGGAAATGACGCAGTAAGTGTCTAACATATCGGCGGACACCTGAACCGCGCAGTAAGGGAAGGGATAAAGGAGGGACTAAGAGAAGAGAGTAAGAAAGAGGTGCCGTAGTGGAGGGCTCTCCGGAATAATTTCGACCACCCGGGGACATTTAACGTGCACTGACATCGCACAGTACACGGGCGCCTTAGCATTTCGCCTCCATCGAAACGCGGCCGCTGCGGTCGAGTTCGAACCCGGGTACTCCAGATCAGTAGCCTAGCGCGCTAACCACTGAGCTACCGCGGCGGGTTGCTTTCAGCGATAAGAGATGTTGAAATAGAAGCAGATCAGACAGGCAGCGGTGCAGGAGACAGCGTTGTCTCCAATTCGGAAGCTTGTGTGTCTTGATTCTTCCTCTCTATCTCTGTATATCTATATGTCGCCGATGCTCATTCTCTGGAATTTAAATTACTCGTGAAGCGCACTAGAAAGCACGGGATTTTTTTTTTGCCTTTTCCAAAAACACTCGAAAAACGAGGGGGGGGGGGGTTAATGTTAGAGTTAAATGCCCAGAGCTTCTTAGACCAATTAAATTAATAGTAATTAGCCCGGTGATTTCGAGCCATGAATGCACGAAGGTGTCGGGGAACCTTGCACCACCAGTGAATATGCGCCGTTAGTAGCTTGCTAAAGCGGGGGCAGAAGTGTTATGACTAGAGTTATATAGTGACAGTCGAAATCAAGAACAATGGGCTTGGGTAAGGCACGTAATGCGAAGGCAAAGATAACCGATGGTCTTTAAGAGTTGCGGAGTGGATTCCAAGAGACGGCAAGCGTAGCAGGGAACGGTAGAGAGCCGCGTGAACGGATGATATTATAAACTTTTCTGCGATAAGGTGGCCCCATGTGGAAAGCGTGTATTGGAGTCATTATCCTGCAGTGTACGTGTTGAGGCTGCTGTTGCTGATCATGATGACTCAAGTCACAGGTGTCTCAACATAGGCAAGAACCGATTCATATGTTCGAATTGATTCAGCACACACGGCTCCTTCGTGTATTACCTAATCGAGGAAAGAATGTTCAAGGATCTTAATGGGCAGAGCTGTCACAGACATTTAAGATACACTGCTGTGACCGATTGCAGTTACTGTCTGCGTTAGGGTGCCTCAATGCCAGCGCCGCCGTTCCCGGGTGGAGACAACTTAAGCGACGCCGCCATATTGAATCACAACTGGTCTCTCCCATGTACCGCGAAATGCTCGACTGGTAGCCCAGTGTAGCTCTCGCTGCAAGAGGCCGTTCAAGTTAAAGCACTTTGAAGCGCGCCGAGAGCATGAACGGCGCCGTTAAAAACGCTAGCGCCGCTGATCCCGTGTGATTCATTATGGCGGCGCCGTTGAAGTTGTCTCCACCCCGGCGCTGGCATTGAGGCACCCTAGTCTGCGTTACTTTTGCGCGCCATAATAACGTAGTGACGATGACGTGTACTACATGCGAGGGATGGTGTAAGCCCTCTTCGAAAATAATAGCAGGATATAGGTGCCTAACTCTGGGACGTAGGCGGGCTGGCGTGTACCCGCTTGACGATCTACGTCGGAAGATTAGACGTCTGTGTATACGCAAAGAGTAACCGAGCCGCATATAAGCGTGACGCCAGTGCACACAGATTTATTAGTCATACTACAGGCACAGCCACTTGACTTTCTCGAGTCGCAGCGTGCCCGCCTACCTGCATGGTGGCGTCCCGTCAGGAGGCCAGACATATGTTTGGAATGTATCTCCTTGCAACAGCCTCGACTAACAACCACGGCATGCGAGCACAGTTTTCAGCCGGGCTGTAATAAAAAACGGTACTACAGAAGAATGGCCTTTAAAGCAGTGCACAAATGTCGTGTAAGCGGAAGTAGTGATTCGTGCACGAGGTATACGCGGCCTTCTTGTAAGCTTGCCTCCACATTAATGCTGGCCTTCTCAACTAACTCAGATACGTTGAAACTAAGCATTCCTTGCTTAAGAATGAAACTAAGATAGTGTCAAGGTCGCCCGTGCAATTATGTACATGCACCTCTTGAGAATCTACGGGAGACGTGTACATTTGAGGTCTAGACGCCCTAGAAATGCCTTTTGGTATACACAGAGGTGAACGCGAAGCCCCATCACAGGCTTCATTTCGTCATTCATTTCGTTACGTGTATACACAGCTATATAAGTGCAGGCACGCGTATGAAAGGTACAGTCATGAGCAACATGGGGGGGGGGGGGGGGGCAAACTTTTTCATAAAACTGCGAATTTCTTAGTTATTTCTTCACTAAATTTGAGAATGGCCTTTGGATATTGTATACGCCGAGGGGTACACTAGTTAGAAAACAGAAAAAAAAAACTGTGCTTGTCACAAATATTTTTGGAGTAATCAATAAATGAATACCCAAACCTTGTTCCCTCTCACATCGCTCACGACTGTACACAATGATTTCCATTACGACGCCGACCGATGTGTTTACTGCCTTTATCTTCCGACAGCACAGCTGAGCATATGAAGCGCCCATTCCTGTTGAGCCACAACTAGTCGCATTACGAAACCTATTTTCAGTGCAAGGACAGCACGACAGGCGAATATCAGGGTTTTGCGTTTTCTTCCCGGGCCGCAAACAACAAGCGTTGATTATATAAACAGACGCTCGCTGTCAAGATATCCCACACTGCAACCGCGTCAACGCACAACAAAAACGTTAACGTGCAAAAGCGCACCCGTGCTGCCGCGCTGTCATTTTCGAAGCGTTGACGGCGCACTGGTGTGATGCGTGTCTCTTATAATAAGGAACGTCGCTTAATAGCGCGCGCTAGCTGTCTTCCTCGTTTGACCTCCGCTGCCAGTTCGCATCAGGTCAAGCTCTTTTGCAAACCAAGGACAGCAGAGACAGGAAGGTCGAGCGCGAAATACATCCGCCCATAGAAAAGCATGGGCGGGGTTACTACAGGAGACGAGCAAGCACACCGTATGCATGCGGCCTTCACGAAGAAGAGCGACTCTAGTCGTTGTAATTGAAGTCTTGGCGACCTCCCAGAAAGTCGTCCGAAACCATGAAAGCCAAGACAGGTAATGAAGACCGTGCGTATGTACATTATGCATGTGTGCTATGAAGCTACGATTGCGATGTACACACTGCGTGCCTGTCTGAGATTCGACGACAACTATTATCACTGTCATCCTAATCATCCAGGTCACGTCCACAATAGGACAATGCTTCTCTCTCCAGTAGTCTCGGGTATGTCCTGTCTTGCACTAGCCAGTCACGACGCCACGTTATCTCTGCAACTTTCATAACCTCATCCTCCCCATTTGACACTCTGCCGCCCCTGGCTGTATATACGTATACCCACCGCCTGGAATCCGCTCTGTTACCAGGCAGGTTATTGGTTATCTTATCTCCGCACTACATGTCGTGCTCATGAGTTCATTTCTCCATCTGATTTCCGCAGTGATATCTCCAACTCGAGTGATGTTCGTTAATCTGACATCAAGGAGCTAGACAATGTGGGGCAGCAAACAAGAACGCTGCTAGGAGCGGCTTCGCACATCCACAAAGCCGATCGCAGAATTCCTGAGTGGAGTTCGTATCTCTGTGGATATCTTATCTGTTTAACAGTATCTGTGATGCAATACATCGCGTGGTCACGTCGCTGCAATGATGAGAGAAACAATCTAAACTACAGTTTTAGTGGAGGAATATGCTAACCAATGACTAGGCATGCTAAATTAAATCGATAAAAGGCGACCAATTTTTTTTCTAACCGTTTCCACCATTCCCGTCATCGTGTTTAACATAATCAATTTAATCACCGTTTGTTCCCTTTCACAGAGGGTGGGCCGGGAGACTATGACATAATTCTAGTTATCAAAATTGAAGCACTAGTTAACAGGAAAGGATAAAAATTTCTGGGCGCACTTCAGTTCAGTAGCCTTATAGGAGCGTATGCCATCAAGAACGATGTGGTCGATGTGCAGCGCGCCCGGCTCAAGACCCAAGAGGCTGCGGTTCTAGTCCTGGATCGGCCATTTTTCTTTTCTTTCTTCAGAGGCACCACGTAATGGTGGTGGGATGACGTCACGACTCTGTAGATCGATGAGAAATTGTGTAGCGACGTTATCGCTGTTGTACATACTGTGTGGCCTTTGTTGGATGTTTGAATTACTCGCGCGAGGTCATGTGGCTGTGACGTCACGACCCTGACGACCAATGGGAATTTCGTGACACCACCGGCTTTTTCGTCGGACGGGGCCTCTAACGCTATCGCGCTAAAAATTGGCACCGGCCTAATTTTGTGAGGATAGGATTAATTACTATAAATCCACGCGGTTGCTTCCCTTTTTACATTCGTGTTAAGATTGTGACAGGATAGGTTACTGGCTTCGCCGAAATAACGAACAGCCGCGCTATAGCAGCGCACAAAAGCGAATAGCGAACGCTAACCGCAGAAAAATGCAGCGCGCGTCTGCACCTGTCGGTGGCACAATTTTTTCAAAGTTTTTATCGACGACGCAGCAGCTGGTGCGTATATGCGTCACATTCGGTTAGCGCAACTGTCAGCGCGCGGTCTGGTGTCGAAGGCGTAAAAATAAAGAATGAAGAAACGAAAGTGCCTCGCTCCACAAATTGCACACGTGAAACGAGTATCTCCTTTTGTGATGTTACGAGCATTACATGCATGGACGGCCGCATATATTTTTTTATCTCTCTCTCTCTCAACAATGGCTTTGCCACATCCGTGCCGGCGTCGACAGAGAGCACACTTATGCGCAAGAATTTTCACATCTCTGTGAACATTGCGCGCTAAATTTCAGGGAATAAACACGTATGCAGCGCAGGCGCATAATCTATGAATTATGATTTCACTCTGTGTCGTTTTCTGGGATCACGTTGAGTGATTCATTTGTCGAGCAATTTTTTTCTTTCGCTTCAAGATTGACTAATTTCTTTTTGTCTTTGTACTTTTTGTTTCAGTTCTTTTTTTTTTACAGCAGCAGCTGTTCGAGAGACACTTTACGCACTTGCGGGATGCGATTTTAGTGCAGCTCAGATCGCTGAGTGCCTATTAGTTACACCTCACACATGACGTAATTCAAGTTAGCGGTCAGTTCAGTGAAAATGCGCCATTTGTGGTGTGATCTTAACGAGATGAGCCTGGGAACGTGGTCTATTAGGAAAGGGGGCGTAGCACTTCCATGTTGTCGACCCGTTCTATTTCTTTCTTTTGCTGTCGTTTGACTCTTCAGGTGTTTCTGAAGAAAACAAGCTAATTCATGCGACTCCCCTGGCTTCAGTGGTAAGCTGAGCATGCCTTAGCACTCAATTGAAATTTGAACGTTGAATCAAGAGACAGATGTGCTACTTTTCGGGTATCGAACTTTGGTTTTATGCCAAGCCGTTCGAGAAAACTTAAAGCAGAAGTTTGCCTTTTCTGTTAGCTGATATCAACATGTCGTTCAGATCGCGTGTCCACCGATGGTATCCAGCCTTGTACTTTCGCTGGTACGCTAGAGAACGTACTATTGCGGTCAATTAGACTTAAATTGCAACGCGCCCGAAGTGACTTAACTGACGTTTTCGCCTTATATCAGTGTCGCTTCGCACAGACCACCCAGCTTGCACAGGCATTCAATGTGCCTTTTTTTTTCCTTGCATAGAAATCTAAATGCATAAATTTCCAGTACAGCTGAGCTGACACTGCTCCCATGAACTGTGCGCTTACCGTATCTTATTCGTTGCAGCTCATACTGAACGCGATAGTACACGATTCATTAACTGCTGCCAGCTGTGTATCGCCAAAAACTTAAAGCAAACTTGTATGGCGATGTCCTGAAAATTTAATCTACGACTTTTTTGCCCCTCCGTATAATGAATGTCGGGTGTGCTTTTAAATGAGACCAGAGGTTCTTGATATCCACCTATTCCCCTACTGAAAAATGTATATAGGTTTGAACAGGTCAGCAAATAGGATTAGGGCACATTTGGTTTGGCTTTATAGGATGGACATCCCAAAGCGGCTCAGTCTATGAGGGACGCCGTAGTCGAGGGCTCCGGATAATTTCGACCACCTGGGGTTCTCAACGGGCACTAACAATGCACAGTACACGGAATTTTCACATTTTTCCTCCATCGAAGTGCTACCGTAGTGGGCGGGTTCGAACCCACGACTTGCATGCACTGTGTGATGTAAGTGCACTGTAATTAACCACGGGTAATGGTAGTTATACGGAGCCCTCCACTAAGTAGTCACTCAAAGGCTGAATCGCTTTGGAAGCTTCATCCTATGATGTTAAACGAAATGTTCCATAATCCTATTTGTCTCCTATTCAAACCTGTACACATTTTTCAATAGGGTCATGACGTCATTGCCGCCTACAGAACAACATGACAGTGAGCGCGATACACATCGGAAGTGGCGCGCCTTTCGCGCATCAACGACGGCCCATTGCAAGGATAAGCGATTTATTTATAGGACTCGCAAACGAAGTCCCCGCTGAACGTTCAACTGAGTGAACGAAGGAAGAAAAAGCTATGGGGCTGACTGCTAGTCGCAATCTGAACGGGCGCTCTTTCTCGCGACGTGCCTGCCAAGGCTACGTTCTTGTTCGTTATACTTTTTCTTGAGCACGCTCGTTAAGTCGCTAGCTGGGCACTCTCGCTAATTGGTTTTCCCGTAGCGGCACTTTGTCGCTTCCATTCATCCCCATATCATTTCCGGCCACATCCCGTGGGCTTCACATTATGTGTTCGTCGAGAGGAGATGCTCTCGCGCATGGCCTGCGCTTATGTACTCGATATGTAATTTTCTTTTTCGGCGTAGGCGGCCCAGGCTTACGATCGTATATGTCCGCTGCCGAGGCTGATGTGGTCCTGTCCTACACTCTAAACAGAAAGGAGTTAAAAGGGAGCAAACTATACTCCCTTTTACAAAAGCGATTACGCTAGAGGACAGCTTACACCCTTGTGACTCCAATATAGGCGTACTCGTGTTTCGAGTGTACAAAACAAACGTGTTATAACACCTGAAATAGTGTCTCGGCGCGGAGATTGCAAAGCCGCCTAGATGATGATACCCCAGCTGCCCACGATGTTGTTCTGTAAAGCAGAGAACAGCGCTCCTTATAAAAATGGCCTATAGACTGTCTATAGACTTCTGATAGACTGTATTGCCTACCTATAGATATTTCATTTTGTCTATTCATAGTCTGTAGACTGTTTACAGAAAAAGTCAACTAAAACTGTATGGCCGTAAATCTATGAATCTGTCGATAGACTTTATAGACAAAAGTCTACGGACAGTCTTTTGACTGTCTAAATAAATTTTTGTGACGGAGTGCAGACAGTGATATTACCTCGCTGGAGCTGTGATACTTTTTTTTCTTTCCATTAATCCAGCTGAGTTTAGCGCTTTTAGCAGCGTGTCTCCGAGGCTTGTATTTGTGAATGACGTCCGTCAGACAGGCCATTTATCCTGCTGCATGACGGCTTGGTTTTGACAGACGGAAATGGCGATTCGCGTGAATAATGACAGGCACCGCAAAACAGCTTCGCGCGCTCGAGATAAGGCTGTACTTAATATATGTAGAGGAAGTGTTGGGGAATGACGGCGGAGTCCCCGCAAAACACTCTCTGCG
The DNA here is from genome assembly GCF_052857255.1 of Amblyomma americanum. Classification (NCBI taxonomy): domain Eukaryota; kingdom Metazoa; phylum Arthropoda; class Arachnida; order Ixodida; family Ixodidae; genus Amblyomma; species Amblyomma americanum. Next base: position 92,285,468 of record NC_135502.1, on the reverse strand, counting down.
TGAAAACTGTGTCCAGGTCCGCTAGCTTTGAATTGATGCTGACCGAGATTTCGCGCAGTTTGAATGTTACTGAGCTTTGAAAGTCATGAACCAACTATGTATACCGAGTATATTTACAAGGTTTTCCCTTCCCGTCGTTGGTGCGAGCGTTGGAGGAACTTTTCATTTTCCCTCTCTGCGTCATTTCAGCCCGTAGGATGTCGTAGGTAGGGAGGCACACGCCGCAGTTAAAACAACCATACTCTGAAAATGTGGCGGGAGGGCGCTAATGAGCACCTACACTGTGCAATAAATTGTGCAGTGCACAATCTTCAACAAAATAGTGCGTAATAAACAACGTCCAAAGAAACGCACTGTAACCCGCCCTGCGCATGGTAAACTACAGAATGATTTACCGTAGAGCGCGAAATTTTGACTTTTAAATTTTTTTTGCGATATTTACGCAGCAAGGAATACATATAACGAATAACTGATGGTCAATAGCTGGTACCCAAACCAAAACAGGCCATGCAGCTATAGCTTGCTTTCATTTGGCATTTCGTTCTCTTTTTCCGTCCACAAGAAAGCGTCACCAAACGAGAAGTCCATCACGCGCACTGTCGCTTCCTGAATTGTGCCAGCGCTGTTGCGTAAGCAAGGAAGCGCAAAACCCATTGCCAGCCGGCAGCTCGCCACCTTCCCCCTTTCTTTCGCCTCACGTGGGTTGCCGCACTGACGGTCTCCACAAAAACAAACGAGAGGCAACGCAAACGCACCGGGAAGCTAAAGAGAGTTACTGCATACGCTCCTACTGGCCGCGGCAGCTCTGCGCCAAGTTTCGCGCGGTTTCGGTTTTCCCTCCCACCCGCCCCTTTCCCCAAGTCGGCATGGAGCATGCACGATCACCGCACCTGGAATGACCAGCACCACGGGCCTGGCGTCATCAGTAGCAACGAGGCTGCTGCACTGGTCGCCGAAGCAGATCACCTGTGTCGGCACCTTGTTCACCGACACGAAGTGCATGGGAACGTCCCGCTCTTGCTGTTGCTGCGCGGCGGAATCGTCGCTGTTGCTGTCGGGCTGCGGAGGCGTGGCGCCGCCCTTCTCCATCGGGACTGTGCGTCGAACTCACGACGAGGTGCCCTCCTCAGCTGCCGCCGCCTCGCAACCGAAAACGACGAGGCGTCGATGAGCAGCTACTACAGAAGCGGCGCCAGGCAGCGCGGCGAGAACGCTCACCTCTCGCAAAGCACATGCGGAGGAAGGGAGAGACAGAGCGCGCGCGCGTCCAGCGGCGGCAGCTGGTCTGGGGCCCCGCGCCTCCACTGACGGCTCGCCCGCTGCGCCGTGTTGCTCAATGGCGACTGTGCGGACGCGCGAAGCGCGGGCGACCCCAGGGAGCGGCGCGGCAGCGTGCCCGAACCACGTGACGCGCCCGGCGGGAAGTTCGCGGCGGCGCGTGCCGAGCGCGCTGATTGTGCGTCGGCAGGGGGTGGAGCTATTTTGGCCCTCCACCACGGTCGTCGCGTGTGTGAGGGGACAGTCTATAGGATGGACTGTTGAGAGAGTTATTGTTATTATTACGGTTTCCCGGAGTACGCGGGGGGCGCTCGGCGTTGTTCGCCAATCAAGCGCGCGGGGTCAACGCGCGGCGCGGCTTATGACCGCCGACCTCGGGCGTTTGTGTGCGCTTTCTGAGGGCCACTCGAGTGAGCGCTCTCCGTTTCGAACTCAAACAACGGCACCGACTTTCCTAGTGAACAAAACTACACAAGTGCGAAAAGGAGAGCTTTCTTTGTGAGGAGTGAACTTGAAGTAAGAGAGTAAGGACTCACGCGCTTTATAACGTAACACTTAAAACATCCCAGAATTATTGCCAGCCTTCGGACGGAGGAAGCGACAACCATAACTTTATCGCACCACTGAAACAAACCGGTTTCTTGTCCCAGTTAACCTCCCCGCCTTTCCTTCTCCTCCTTCCTTCCTACGCCACCGCCCACTCCGAAGCAAAACATGAGCACATGGCGACAAAAGGCGCATTCTTGAAGCGCCACTCCCACCTTCGCTGACCATTGATAGCACGTACACCCTGGGTCATATTTACCACAGCTGGCAAATTCTCTAGAGCTCCACGGTCCACGTGGGTCATGTCGTTGACGCCTGTCATATTTAGAGCAGCTGCAATTTTCTCCTGAGCTCCCCGGCCCACGTATACAGCCGTGTGGTTCACGCCCACCAGTATCATGTTACATGCTTGAGGCGCGCTCTCCAGGCCCACATGGGGCTTGTGATGCAGGCCTACCAGAGTCTTAATTACCATCGAATGGACATGCCGGTAGCCCTTACTCCCAACTCCACATGGTCCTTGTGGTCCAGACCCATCATTTTCATATTTAACACAGGAGGTACATTTTGAGAGCGTCCACCGTAGCCCAAGTAGGCCTAGTGGTCCAGAATCACCAGTATCATTTTAAGACAGTTGGTACATTCTTGCAAGCGCTATCCCCGACGAAAGTGGGCCTTGTGGTCCAAGCACATCATTATCATATATTAACCGCAGATGGTACATTTTGACAGCGTTCACTCGAGGCTCACATGGGCCATGTTGTCCAGTCCTACCACAATCTTCGTTTCTGACGATAGCACATGCTGGAAGCGCCCATTCCGCCCCCCCCCCCCCCTCCCATGTGCCTTGTGGGCCAAGCCTGCCAGGACCACCCGCCGCGGTGGATCAGTGGTAAGGGCGCTCGGCGACTGAGCCGGAGTACCCGGGTTCAAACCCGACCACGGCGGCCGTGTTTCGATGGAGGCGAAACGCAAAAGGCGCCCGTGTGCTGTGCGATATCAATGCACGTTAAAGATTCCCAGGTGCTCGAAATGATTTCGGAGCTTCTCAACTACGGCATCTCTTTCCTCTTTCACTCCCACATTCCTTCCTTCCCTCACGGAGCGGTTTAGGTTTCCATCGAGAGGTTAGGCAGCTACCGTGCTTTTCATTTCTTACAAATGGTAAAGGAATACTAGTTAGAGCGGGTAGCGACCGCAGATCCGGATTACGAGAATGAAATGACTAGAACTAAAAGAATGGGGCCGAGCGCATTTCGCAGGTTCTCTCAGATCATGAATGGCAGTTTACCAATATTCCTCAAGATAAAAGTATATTACAGGTGTATCTTACCGGTACAATTACCTACGGGGCAGAAACGTGGAGGCTAACGAAAAGGGTTTTAAGGACAGCGCAGCGAGCTATGGAAAGAAAAATGATAGGCGTAACGTTAAGAGACAGGAAGAGGTCAGAGTGGGTGAGGGATCAAACACAAGTTGATGACGTTACGTTCTCGCCATACCCTCCTCCTTCCACGGTAAAGATTCTCCTCCTTCCAGTGTAACTACCACCTGGACGGTTTCCGCAGCAACCGCCCACCCAATCATTCGTCAAAGGGGTAAGGCAGGCAAGATTGGAAAACGGTCGGGAAACGCTGGTTAGCGACCACTGCATTTGGCGCATCCAGATAGAAACCCTCCCGATCACGAATAAAACATGGCCAGGCTAGACTCGCAGACTGGGAAGACTATAGAAAAACCAAGGCAGAGTCTGAAGACAGCTAAGATCACGGACATCAAGAGCTCGGTCGCAGGAATCAAGGCGGACTGGGAATGATTAACCCGAGAGGCTGTCCTCGCCACCAAGAAGTCCGATGTGGATATACATCTCTTACACATCTGGGACGACAGATGGGGGCTACTCTGAAGATGGAAAAAGTAATAACATAACAGGCAGCTCGGGCTTAAGATCGCCGATGTCCTCAGACAGTCCGAAGAATATGCGACGGAGCTCTCAAGACGGGACTGAGGCCAAAAATTAACGAGCTACAGGGGATCCTAGGCTGTGCCACGACATGAGCCTTGCTAAGGGCTCTCATAGACCCAACCAAGACCAAATCCAAAAATCGCAGGACGTCCCAAAGGATCACGCACCAATTCTAAGGCACAGACCAACAAATGCAAGAGTACATCAAGCGTACTATATCGGTAATGCGACGGAAGCCCACTGCAGCTTGGCATACACGGGCGAAGCAAATCGCGCTATATATCGCGCTTACTATAGAAGTCAAACACGCTGTGTTCTCTGCCACAAAGATGGCATCACCAATGCCATGATAAGGAACCTGGACGAAAACTCGATCGAAAGATTCATGGCATTCGTCAACAATCACTGGGAACGGGGGCCATCCCGAACTACTTGGAGACATGCGGAAATAATAATGATTCCGAAGTCCGGAAAGACTCCCAACCTGGAAAATCTTAGACTCATTTCGCTCACATCATGCTTGAGAAAAGTATACGGACTCGCAAGAAGCTCGCGGGAGGCAGAACAGCGGACGCATATCAACTGCGGCCATCCACATGCTCAAGGCGAGAAATATCACCTTTACGAGATGCTTCATCAAGTGGACACCGTGCCGTGACACTTTCAAAGGGAACCAAACAGCAGAGGTAACCGGTCCAATGTTGCAGATGGATGGTTTCACTCTGGTCCTTTGCAGGACCGGCCTCTTTGCCTATACATTTCTATACATTTGCAACATTGGGCCGATTAGCTGTGCTGCTTGGAAACGTGCCGATGCCAGCGCCAGAGCATACGCCAACCCGGAGGCGCAGCATGACGGAGAACTGGACACAGGCACTAGACGATATGGAGCCATCTTAGAACACCAAAGGGTGTCCTCAGGAGGACCTACCCCTCTCCCCATAAAGACCTTAGTAGAGAGAAGTCGGTTGCCTCGAGACAAATGCCGACTAATACATACCGCAGTCTGTGTCTCCTCAGCAAAAGGCTATCCGACAACATATGAGAACAAATGCCCGCTAAGATGGGGGGGACACACCTTGGACTGAGGGCCCCACGTTCGCGGGAGAATCCCTCTACGACAATAAAGTTTTTCACTTACTCGCCATACCCTCCTCCTTCCACGTATAACAGTCCTCTGGTTCGGGATTCCTACGCTGTCCCGGTGCCCTCCACTTTTCACGGTAACCACACTCCAGATGGTTCCGGTGGTAATCACCCATCAGTTTGTGGGAAGCCTGCTAGATTCCCGCCGTGGCGTCTGCGCGGCATCTCGCGTCGCTCTCTTTCCCTTTCTCCCGCCTCGGGCGGCGGAGAGACGGCTGGTGGCTAATCGCTGTCTTTCGGCCGCAGCTCCGCCCCCGGCTTCCCAAGGGCCTTTGCCATTGGTGCCTTTTGGAGGGAATTCGGGACCCGTTTGGGGTGGTCGCGCGGCGCGGGACCGTCCGAGCGGGGCCCAGAGAGAGAGACCCCCTCCGAGACAGCGTAAGGTGCGTACGTTGCTGTTCGTCCGGGCCGGCCTCTGCCGTTCGGACCAGTTCATACTCGAGCTCGCCAGCGTGGGTCCTCGATCCGCCGCGGCTCGAGCCTGTCCAGGGGTCCAACGACCTCTGACAGGCGCACCTTGCGTTGACTGCCCACTCTCTCTCGCAAACGGCCCAACGGCCAACACGAGAGAGATCACAGCACTGCCGCGGAGACAATCTCCTGCAGCGGCGTGCTAGCGGCGCGCATTTCTCTTGTTGCCCCGAGCGCGCACCGGAGCCTTGCTCTGAGCGCGCCCCGGGACGGGGTGACTGTTGAGTGTGTGTGTGTACCGCTGGAGGACGGCATCAATAAACGTCTCCTTTATGAACTTGGAGGCCTGTTTCTTGCGGCGAGCCGCTCTCCTCTGTGCAGAGGTTGAACGCCGCCGCAGCGGTGCCCCAGGGTGCGTGTGGTGACGGCTGATCGGGGCCCTTGGCTCGCGCGAAGCTCGAACCCGCGGTGGGTAGTGGCGTGTGCCTACTGAGAAACCCACAAGTTACGCATTACATCGCTGTCTTATATATCCTCCTACTTTTACGGTAACCAACGGTTACGCCGACGACTATGACATACTGCTGCTACCACTATACTACTACGACGGCGACGTGAAACCAAGGAACAGGCGCTTAACAGCTGCCGCTGTAAAAACACCGAATAAGGTAGAGCAATCGAGAGCCCACTGGCAAGGAGGATCCGAGGGAAAGAGAAGGCCTCGAGTGATGCGCGGCGGTCGAGAAAGAGGCAGTCGACTGGCCGCCCCATGAACGAGGAAGTAGTAACCGCAATTGTAAATAGACGTTAATAAAATCTGTGTGTTAAAATTCCGCCGGCAGATGAAGAGAAGAGAGAAAGGAGCTATTAAACTGCAGATTGTTCTACTGCGCAACCAAAAATTACAGCCGGCACCTACTCGGGTCGCGACAAAACCGAGACCACATTCTGAACTACGAGGGACACGCGCCTTACTGATTGCGTTCCTCGTTCTGATGCACCTGACGTGGAAGCACACTACATGTGGCTCGTGCGGCTTTGGCAGACGCTCATGCACCGTGAAAGCCCTGGCCATCCCGATTAAAGCGTCTTCTTCCGCTCACTATAAACTGCATGTGCGTTGCGGGTCTTCGATAGGCATGGAAACCTCCGCAGAAATTTCCCTGCATGGACAGAGCTCCAAGATCTGGATAGGTACGCAGGAGCGCGTGATATCCACCTGCCTTGCCTGCGGTATGGCGCGCATGCGCAGTGCGAACTGCGCAGCGGTGATGGGCGCCATGCGTGCGTTGTCAGCGCATTAAATTTCTGCTGTTCTTTACGCTGAGCATATTTTGATGTCATCCTAAAATAAAATTGCGGGCACATCGCAGTTCTATAGCTACCCAAACGATACATCATCAACGCTCGCGCTGTAGTGTCCCGCGGCCGCTTAGTGTTCGACGTATCTGGCAAGAGGAGATTATCTGAGATGTTTTCCCGTCTCGTATTTGCCCAGCCTTAGCGCTGACACAACATGTCGGCCTCCAGCCGAGCATCAAAAAGCCGCGTGCCAAAACTTCCGCTCTGAGTCACACGTAAACAGCAGAAGTGCGTGCCAACGACAAGATCGTTATATCAGTGCTCGAGGGTCAAAGGCGAATCTACGTTCGTGCTCAAAAACGGCGGCCCAATAAATGAAGATCACCGTAAGCGTACAGCGTTGGAAACAAGTGCGATTATTGATGTAGTAGAAGTTCGGCAGTTGCATGCAGAGGCGCGGTGATGATTCTGTTTCAGTTCTATGCCTCTGTGTCTGTCGTTTTCATCTGTCGGCGTTTGTCGGCATCTGTCGGTTTGGAAGTGACTAAACCGCGAACAGATGCGAGGTGTCCATAAAAACAAAAATGATGGCGGTGGAAAGGGAGTGGTCCAGGGCAAGTGTGTCCCTGGTTCGTTCGGCGTTTCAACGAATTCCTCGGTGGAAGTGCTTTGTGGTGTGTTTCTTCTTGGCATTACCTGCACTGCATGATTTGTACTGCGAAATACTTCATGCTCACGTCTATTCTGAAAGTCAAGGGAGAGTCGAGTAAAGGGCAATTTTCGGTCAAGTGGGCTCCCGAAACTCTGGGTAATTTTTCACTTTGGCATTTTTTTCCTACAGGCCTGTGCTTCCTCGGGCTACTTTTTTCCGGAGACGAGTATTCCAGGGACAATATTTCCTATATTCGATCACTATAAATATCGTGATCTTATGCATGCATACATCTCTGTCCATTATTACTTCACTTGCTGAAATGAACTGTCACTGCTAAGATTAATTCGTGTAGTTTTCAAAAAGATATCCTGTTCTAGATCATTCGCCGACCATTTCTAAAATTTCTACCGTGCGCACAAAGGCATGACGAAATACCAGATAAAAAGATTAGGACAGAAATTCGCAATGCAAGTCAGTAGTGAACGATGAACGATGTAGTGGGGGGGGTGGAGGGGGGGGGGGGCGTCTGCGTTAGCTAGCGCAAGGGCATAGTGCTGATCAGAGGCGTTGAACTGAATGGAATTAATGCGACGACGCACCCACCACAGTGTATTCCGTAAAGATAAACCTTGCTTCTACACTTGGCTGCAGTATACATACACCAGTGCGTCTTTTACCCCTGTGACATTCCGTGTGTGCTACGAGGATCCACGTTCGACGGCGCGGCGTAGACGGAGACCCGTGACAGCGGCATCATCAATTACCCAGCCATGCTCTTTGAGTGACGACCAGAACAACCGGACCCGCCGCCGCCCCGGGGAAACAGGCTTTATCCTCCCCAATTTCCGGGCACATTCCAGGACAAGGGAGCTGTCAGCGGGCCAGAGCGCGCCGTACCACAGCCGACGCTATGCGCTACCGCGAAGACAACATTCTTTCCCTCCCCCCCCCTTTGTCGTGGGCTATCGCCGGGAAGGCACCCACAGCTTCCCAGAAGGGCCGTGACGGACACCTGTCAGACAGACAGGCAGTACTCGCCAAGAATGTGGAAAGTCAGGCGCTAGTGAATTAGCTCCGAAGAGAGAGCCTGTGTATACTCTCACTTGAGAGAGAGTGGTGGCGTTTTTGTTGTTTATTTAGTTTGTATTGTTAACAGACTCTGGGGTCGAGGCTAAGCCCAACCCAAGGGGTGGTCCCCATCTCGCATGTTATTTTGGATTGGAGAGTTGATGCTTTGGGCGGGCCACTGGAAATGACCGCCCTTAGTCCTTTGTTAATCAAGTGCTTAAAAGCGCATGTAAACGGATGCAGTCCAGTCTGAGCTGGGGCTCCATGCTTAGCATGTAATGTGATGCTACTTAGGCACTAACCTGCCCGGTCGATGAGTAAAGAAGTGCAAAGTTTGTTCTGTTGTAAAATTATGCTCTGCTGTCATCATCTACAAGCTCGCCTCCTGTTCATCTTCCAAGCCGAACGACACTAGAGGAAGGGTTTGTGAACCATCCTCGAAGAAACGGACGACTATTGAAATTCTACTGCATACACGCTCAGGACGACATCGTTCGCGAAGAGGGCCTTCAGCGCCGAAGCCCGACGGCGTGCAGCTTCTGGCAGCAACCGCTCGAGCCCAACTCCGGAGCCACTCCATCGCCCCCATGAAGTCGTCGGCACGTAAGCTCGGACGCCCCAGCCTCTGATGTATAACCTTAATCATGTGTAATTATTGAATATACCTGTCTGTTTAAACTGAGCCATACGGTGTCTCTTTGCCTCTCCGTCCCGTGTGGACCTGCGCATTATGGGGGTCATCACACTGGTGTCAGAAGTGGGGTCTCAAAAGCAAATGTCCTCTGAATGCTGTGACATTCATGACTTCAAAATTGTAATCAAAAAGGAATCACGGGACTGATTGTGGGACTTTTACCCCCATTTGAGAGGCTTGAGGCACTGGAGGGCTTGAAAAAAAAAAATGACTGTATCTGAGGGAGCTCCCACTCCACAGCCGTCGCTCGGAGCAAGCATGCTGGCATTAGGAAGCGTCATTCCGACGTTTACGGGAGATAAGACAGGGGTTCCAATCTGCGATTTCTTTTCCATGCTAGAAGAGATTGGGAAAATGGGGGGATGGTCCGATGCTCAAATGCTGGGAATGGCGAGGTGTAAGATGGCAGGAGCTGCTCATGATTTTGCCTGGCGAGATGAAAAAGTAAAATCCACAAAATCATTTGCGGAATTTAAGAAGCTCGCGTTTGAGCATTTCAACACTGAACCACGTCACGTGCGGGTACAGAGGTTCCGTGACGCCGGACAGATGGTAGGGGAGGACGTGCGAACATTTGCGTCGCGGCTTCAGCGCCTTGCACGCGATACGTTAAGCAGGGAGGAGGAAGGAGACCAGCTAAGGAAGAAATACGCGGAGGATATACTTAAAGAGGAAATGACCGCTTTGTTCGTGGCTGGTCTGCAAGACCCCGTGCGCCGGTTCGTGCTCTCGCGCAAGCCGAACAATTTCGACCAAGCCGTGGAGGCCGCATTGGATGAGGAACGAAATGAGGCGTTAACGACAGCCGCAGCGAGAGTACGCGTCATAGAGAGAGCGGTGCTCAACCCTGAGGTTGCTCTCTTGACAGAGCGGTTAGATCGCTTGGAACAGCTGCTAACTCAGCAGGTAGAACGCCAGGTTGAAGCGCGCGCTCAACAGCACCCATTCGCTGGAAACCGGAGACCGCCACAAAGCTACAGGCGCGGTATGCGAGATTTTGAAGAAATCGTATGCTTCGCTTGCCAGGGTCGCGGACACATCGCCAGGTTCTGCCAAAACGTGCGCCGTGGGGAGCCACAAAGAGAAGCAGGCGAGACACGCCCTAAGCAAGCCTACAGCGGGGCTCCAGATACCGAGTCAAAAAACTAGTTAGTCCTCCCCAGCCTGAGGAGCGTGGGGAGGGAGCAGTGGATGATGAGGTGGTGGTAGTTTGTGTGGCCGACGAGGCATGCCCTGTTGTGCGTTGCAAGTTAAATGGTTGTTGCATGGAATTGTTGATAGATACGGGGTCAAAGGTGACATTGCTTAAGGAGAGCAGTTTTAACACGCTTCGAAGGAAGGGGGACCGCGAGGTGTTGGAAGCGTCTGGTGGCATGGCAACCAAATTTGTAGGCATAACGGGGGATCCTCTTGGCATAAGTGGACTCTACCGGTTACACTTCTCCCTCGGCGGAATTGCATTGGAGCACCCCTGCTACGTATGCCCGGACACGGTGTCTCTGCCAAACGGAGTGTCAGGTATATTAGGGCAGGATTTTTTGAGAAAAGGGAAGGTAGTAGTCTCATTCTCCGAGGAAGAGGTTAATGCGGGCGGCTCAAAAGTGCCGTTTTTGAACAGGAGAGGGGCTGAGATTCGCATTACCGATATTGACACCCGTCAAACAGTGGGATCATTGGAGAAGGTATATTCGCGGGTTGCCGTCCGGCTGGTCGAGGAGGCGGTCGTCCTTCCTTGGTCGGAGCACATTTTGTACGCGTTTGTGCCTTCAGATGTAGAGAGCGGCGCCGTGGGAGTGCTTGAGCCGGTCGACTCTCTCAGCAATGGCCTGAAGGCAGCCGCGTGCCTCGTGACAGTTAATGACGCCCACAGAGTGCCCCTACGGGTGGTTAACTGTAGCCAGCAGCCACTGAGCCTTCCCAAGAACAAAACATTGGCTTTCTTCACCTCTGCGATAGAGCAACGTGAGCCCACCGATACGGTACTCGCAACTGTAGAGCATGCTAGTCCTTCGGCTGCTCCAAAGGTGTCGTTCGATCTTTCTCACGTAAAATCCAGGGAGAGGGAGGCTCTGGCTGGTTTGCTGAACGACTACTCGGAGGTATTCGCCGCGTCCAACCTGGATTTGGGCTGCTGTGGCGTTATAAAGCACAGGATAGAAACCGGCACTTCATCGCCCGTTTACCAGCGTGCGTACAGGATTCCTTACTCCCAACGTGAGGAGATGGAGCGGCAGGTGCAGGACCTGATTGATCGCGGCATTGTCGAACACTCAAAGTCACCCTGGGGAGCACGAGCACTATTGGTGGAAAAGCCAGATGGCTCGTATCGATTGGTAGTGGACTACCGCAAACTAAATGCCGTAACTCGCATCGATTCATACCCCATCCCCAATATACAGGAGACGCTTTCTCAGCTGGGCTCTGCCAGGTACTTCACGGTAGTGGACATGGCGGCGGGATTCTGGCAGATAGCAATGGATCCGGCAGATGCCGATAAAACGGCATTCAACACGCCCTCAGGGCACTATGAATGGAAAAGAATGCCGATGGGTCTGGCCAACAGCCCTGCTGTCTGGCAGAGAACCGCTGATGTTATCCTGGCAGGTCTTCTGGGAAGGCTGTGCTTCGTGTATATGGATGACATTATCATATACAGTGACAGTTTTGATAACCATTTGCGCGATATTGAGCAGATTTTGGTGCGACTAAGAGCAGCGGGTCTCAAGCTGAAGCCCTCTAAGTGCCAATTCCTCAAAAACGAGGTGAAATACCTCGGGCACGTTGTTTCAGCTGACGGCGTGCGACCGGACCCTGAGAAACTAAGGTGTGTCTCGGATTTTCCATCCCCGACTAGCGTCCGCCAGGTCCGGCAGTTTCTCGGCCTGATCGGTTACTACCGAAGGCACATAGAGGAGTTCGCCAAGCTCGCTAAGCCGCTCACCGCCTTAACAGCCAAAAATGTCGCCTTTCGCTGGAACGAAAACGCGGAGAATGCTTTTGGGGCCCTGGAAAGGAAGCTAATGAGTGCACCGCTGTTGCGCCACCCGGATTTTAGTTTGCCCTTCGTTATGGCCACAGATGCGTCAAAGTTCGCAGTTGGTGCCGTGCTATCTCAGGTTATCGAAGGCAAAGAACATCCCGTTGCTTTTGCTAGCCGACATCTGAGCCCCACAGAGCAAAAGTACGGAGCTACGGAAAGGGAGTGCCTCGCCGTTGTCTGGGCAGTAAAGCACTTCAGATGCTACCTTTACGGCCGCAAATTCAAGCTAGTCACAGACTGCCATCCTCTGAAATGGGTGATGAGTGTCAGGGACCCTAGCTCGCGACTCGCTAGATGGAATCTACACCTGCAGGAATACTGCTTTGAAGTTGAGCACAAGTCAGGAAAGACACATCTGAATGCTGATGCACTCAGCCGCACAGCTGCCGTGGCAGCTATAGATGAGTTTGTCCCCGTAGTCGACCCCGCCGAATTACGCACAGAGCAGTGCAAAGATCCTGACCTGAAGCGAATAATCGAAAGCTTAGAGGGCACACCGTGTCACCCCGAACAGCTAGGTTATTTCATTGACAAAGACGGCACCCTGTGTCGGCGCACGAGGCCAACCAGGAAAGGGAGATTAGAGAAAACCGCTTGGGAGAGAGTCGTCATACCTCGGTCGTGGACAGAAAGGGTTCTTCGCGCGTTTCACGATGCGCCATGCGCCGGTCATTTTGGCGTAGCGAAGACACGCAGGCGTGTGGAGCGTTTGTACTTTTGGAGTGGCATGCGACAGGATGTTAGAGACTACTGTGCGAAGTGTCATTCCTGTCTCGAAAGAAAAACACCCAAGGGACGAAGACCAGCTCCAATTCAGCCGTTCCCTGAGGTTTCGGCTCCCTTCGAGCGGACAGGTATGGACATAATGGGCCCATTGCCCACGACCACTTCCGGAAACAAGTACATTTTAGTATTTGTCGATCACCTTTCAAAATACGCGGAAGCGGTAGCACTCCCAGATCAGAAGGCAGACACGGTTGCAAGAGCATTTGTCGAACAGATCGTGCTCCGACATGGACCCCCGAGGCAACTCTTGACAGATCGGGGAACGAACTTCGTGTCGCAGCTAATGAGGAGAGTTTGCGAGCTGCTTAAGATCGCTAAGAAGCAGACAACACCGTACCATCCGGCTTGCAACGGCGCGGTGGAGCGACTGAACCAAACCGTGGCCGGGTTCCTGTCGCATTTTGTTTCGCGCGACCAGCGGGACTGGGACTTGTGGCTCCCGTATGCAATGTTTGCCTACAATTCCGCAGCACACAAGAGCACGGGCGAATCGCCATTCTTTCTTCTCTACGGCCGAGACCCGGACCAGCCTAGTGAAGTGCCAGAGGGCCCCCGTCGTGTCCCATACGCTTCACTGGACGACTATAAGGTTGAGCTAGAATCGCGCTTGCAAGTGGCGAGGGACATCGCAAAGGAGTCCTTAAAGAAAGCGGCGAAGCGCAAGAAGGAGGTGCACGATCGCAGTGCTAGAGACGCGCCGCTTAATGTGGGGGACAGCGTGTACATTGAAAACTGCCAAAGGCAGATTGGGCTAGCTCGTAAGTTCCAGACGAAGTGGAGAGGACCGTGCGAGGTTGTCGAGAAGGTTTCTCCGGTAAACTTCAGAGTCCGAGACGTGAACCGGCGTTTGATAAGGATGCACGCAAATCGCCTCAAGTCGGCACCGGTTCAGTATTCACGAAATGAGGAAAGGGAAAGCGCGGATTTTGATGGGGACAGAAGTGAAGCGGAGCGCGCAGATAGTTCGCAAGAAACGCCCTCTCCTGCATTTGTTCGGCAGGCGCCCGAGGTGACGGCCGGAATGCCACCGGATTTACTTCATGCATTGCTAGAAGAAGAAGCGCGCGAGGTTGCCGCGCAGATAACGCCAGGAGAGGCTCCTGCCACGAGCCCTCGCGAGTCCCAAAGCAGACAAAGGGGCACAGACTTACTTAGTATGACTCATGAAGGCCGATATCCGCTGCGAAATCGGAAAGCTAAGTCGGACTAATGGCGTAAACAGAGCGGAGTTTTGAACTGGTTAGAATTGTGTAATGCCACAGCTCATAACATTGCTATGTGCTTATGTGTTAAGTTATCGGAGTTGGTAGTTAAACCTTTCTGTCATTAAGTAACACCTTCACAGGAGAGCATGCGGAGCGCATGCAGAACCTGCCCTACTTCCTTTCGTTATCTATATTTTTGTCTGTGCCGTGATCGTGCTAGAAGTGGGAGCTCCTTTATAACTGTGGTAAATTTATTTCGTCCAGTTTGGACTAGAAAAGAGAGGCTTGGGTGCTGAGTTTCATGTTTATCTGTAAAAGAAGATCAGTGCTGCCCCTGGAGACGCCAGTATTGACAGCGGAGGCATATGGTGTTGTGCAGTGGTGTTGAGTGCAGCGAAAAGTGTTTTGTCGGACGCACTGTGCGAGGCGATTCAGAAAGACAAGGGGAGCTGCGTGGACTCAAATGTTCGGAGAACATTCTTCTGGAGGGTGAGCGAGTGTGACATTCCGTGTGTGCTACGAGGATCCACGTTCGACGGCGCGGCGTAGACGGAGACCCGTGACAGCGGCATCATCAATTACCCAGCCATGCTCTTTGAGTGACGACCAGAACAACCGGACCCGCCGCCGCCCCGGGGAAACAGGCTTTATCCTCCCCAATTTCCGGGCACATTCCAGGACAAGGGAGCTGTCAGCGGGCCAGAGCGCGCCGTACCACAGCCGACGCTATGCGCTACCGCGAAGACAACATTCTTTCCCTCCCCCCCCCCCCCCCTTTGTCGTGGGCTATCGCCGGGAAGGCACCCACAGCTTCCCAGAAGGGCCGTGACGGACACCTGTCAGACAGACAGGCAGTACTCGCCAAGAATGTGGAAAGTCAGGCGCTAGTGAATTAGCTCCGAAGAGAGAGCCTGTGTATACTCTCACTTGAGAGAGAGTGGTGGCGTTTTTGTTGTTTATTTAGTTTGTATTGTTAACAGACTCTGGGGTCGAGGCTAAGCCCAACCCAAGGGGTGGTCCCCATCTCGCATGTTATTTTGGATTGGAGAGTTGATGCTTTGGGCGGGCCACTGGAAATGACCGCCCTTAGTCCTTTGTTAATCAAGTGCTTAAAAGCGCATGTAAACGGATGCAGTCCAGTCTGAGCTGGGGCTCCATGCTTAGCATGTAATGTGATGCTACTTAGGCACTAACCTGCCCGGTCGATGAGTAAAGAAGTGCAAAGTTTGTTCTGTTGTAAAATTATGCTCTGCTGTCATCATCTACAAGCTCGCCTCCTGTTCATCTTCCAAGCCGAACGACACTAGAGGAAGGGTTTGTGAACCATCCTCGAAGAAACGGACGACTATTGAAATTCTACTGCATACACGCTCAGGACGACATCGTTCGCGAAGAGGGCCTTCAGCGCCGAAGCCCGACGGCGTGCAGCTTCTGGCAGCAACCGCTCGAGCCCAACTCCGGAGCCACTCCATCGCCCCCATGAAGTCGTCGACACGTAAGCTCGGACGCCCCAGCCTCTGATGTATAACCTTAATCATGTGTAATTATTGAATATACCTGTTTGTTTAAACTGAGCCATACGGTGTCTCTTTGCCTCTCCGTCCCGTGTGGACCTGCGCATTATGGGGGTCATCACACCCCGCTCATGATCTTAGCCCGCGGCGCATTGTTCCACCTTCCTTAATATATTCTCATGACCATCTTTCAGCAGCCATATGGTCACTCCGCAGCCGTCTCCCCGCTAGGGGCCACCTCAGGCCTCCTCTCCTGTCAATATTTGTGCAGCGTCAACTGACAGAGATTTACGCGCCATCTTTGTACGCTCTACTTTATGATACTGCATATTATTATCCCGGCCTAAGTTCTAGAAGACCTCCCGCACGTGCAGCAACAACAACACTGCTTTTGTGATCGCAGCTGCGAGATCCTTTCTTCAAGAAGAACGCAAAAGGATGCTTGCGTCACCGCAGGTGGGTAAGGCGTTATACAGTAGAAGCGGGACCGGGTGATTCATCTATACACGAAGGGGGCACCGCTGTGCGAGCTCGCACTCTTGTCTTCTCGTAAAACCGTGCAGCGGCTGTGGAAGCTGTGGAGCTACCGTGAGCCAATCAGGAGCCGAATCCGCTGTGATTATCTAACGTTCTTGAATGACCGGGGCCCGCTCGTGGGCCAATCACGATGGCCGACGACATTAAGGGCAAAAATGCGGTCTGTCAGAAACCGTCCTTACATGTGAGCGGCTATGCGGCGCCGTATTTTGTAAGCATTGACCAATGGATCCATTTTTTTATCGCTTTACCACTGGTCTGAGGTGCCTTTGATGCCGGAGCCCGCGGGTCACATCGCTCGCTAGCTATCAACCGTTACGTCACGGGCAGTAGCAACCGTTAGAATAGGGATAAAAAGATTGAATTGTAAAAAGAATCATCAGAAAACAAGGCCCCTAGTTAACTGACACCAACTTTAGCTTCCACACTGCTGCATGGTTTTAGTGCGAGAGAAGTATACACCGCTTCGCGCAACAGGAGTGTGAACTATGGCCTCGCGCGAGTGTTAAGAGGTCGCCCGCTAATCGCGTTCAACGCTGAATTATTCCTCCCCGCGGCGCTGTCGGAGACGACGAGGACATGACCTCTGGCTGCGGAAGAAAGTTCTTCCGCCGCGGAATAACTGTCTTCCGCGGTGAGGTATGAAAAAAGCTCTCGTGGCCGCGCAGGTTAAACGAGGGCAAGAAATGCGGACTGGCCAGCTGGCGAAAGCAAACGTCAAACACATACTGAAAGAATATCACAGCGGGATTTTTTTCCAGGGCGAACTGGCCAAAGGTGTCGATTCTGCGCCATTTTCCGGGGACAGCTGCTTCAAGGAGGATTTCTAGGGCGTGCTACGTCGTTGTATTAGTAGTGTGTAACCTCTTCCCAAAAAATCAATCACGTCACCGCGTCTTTGGCCATAGGGTACAGTTTTGAAGCCACTAAGAATGCGCCGTCTTCAGCCTTGAAATACAAGCCCGCGGAATATATGCGTCGAGTGACCCGGGCCGGGGTAATAAACGATTCTATTGAAATTATATTCCAATTCTGTTCCTTCTCTCTCGATTGCGACAAGCGCAACCAAGCCGCCGCTAACTCCGGGATCAGGCCAGTCCTTGCAGATGGTAATAAACACGTAATAAGACTGAATGAAAGAATAGTTATTATTACTGGCCGCAAGATTGAACAGTTTCGCCACCTGGCGGAGGGTAAGGAACAATGCCTAGTGTGGATGGCAACTTCAGTTCGGTGAGGCACTGCCGCCTATGCGCTTGACCCGCATATTCCGGCAACATATCGCAGCTTTCCCTTATACCTTGTAAGTTGTTATGTATTGCTATGTATGCATGTATACATGTATACAAGTATACATACAAATGCATACATGTACAAGAATATAGATGTTACATGTACATGTATACAGTATGCATGTATATACATATGTATACTAGTACGTACATGTATACATGTACACAATAAGGGCATATTAATGGCTGAGCAAACTCCCAGTAAACTGTAACTAGCACGAGTCAGAACGAGCACGAAGTACTCACGCACGGATACAGAAGTTCGGTACAGTGTCCTTATACCAGCTGCGGTGAGACAAGCAGATTTTATGATTTCGCCAGAGAAAGCTCGTACCGCACGCTCAGAAGCCGCCAAATTTTCGCTTACAATGTAGCAAAACTTCGTTTGTGGTACTAAGTATAGTAAACCACAACAAGCAATAAAAGCAGTGGCAATTGTGTTACATCTGCTGTTGAAAACTCAGTCGCACTACGGCATAAATGTTAAGCCACAAAGCGCTGTTGTGAAGCTTAACGTGCTCCCACTGTTGTAATATCGGCGAGAAAATCAAAATAAGAAATATCACCCGACATTTCTAGTGGAAACATTTGTAGCGTCTATGATCATTCAGGCACAGCAAAAGAATCAGAAGAAAGGCAGAAAAATTTGGAGGAGGAGGAGGAGGAGGAGAAGGACTTTAATGGAACAGGAGAGTAGTAGGGTGACACTTAATTAAGCTCCGCCTTAAGGCTATGACGCCATAGCGTGGTGGGTTCATTCCCATATATGCAGAATTTCATTCTCTAATTTATATTCATAGATCCCTTGGAGTACTCATACCCCTCCTGACGCGGTGGTGCAGCGGTTAAGCGATGTGCGGTTGTGCGATGGTGCTTTTGCTACCCAGGTTGCCCTTCAGGAGAAACCTCTCGCGGCCAGTAAAGTTAAACTGCCACCTGTCACGGTGGGAGTTTGCTCACAGTCCGATGGGCAGGTTGTGATGACGTCACGATGTCACGTGACCCAGGTGGCCGGCCTGCTACCTAGGGGTAGCGTGCCCACGTGAACCACCCATTTTTTGCAAACAATGCCGACGCCAACGACGCTGGATTTCCTGAAGACCGGAAGCATTAACGCTATTGCGTTAAAATTAGTGCTATCTGTCCGATGTCAATTCAGGATGGAAAAAAAGGCGCAATTCTTAACGCCGCGTTATACTACGTCATACGAGAGTTCGTAGGAGCAATTGCCGACAGACCCACTGTGAAGCTGATCTCGCCTGCACATAAACACCACTACCACCTCCGTAGGCTGCGCGGCTTTACGGGGAAAAAGCTATTTCCAGGCGTGTCTTTGCGGCGAGGAAATAAAATTTTATCGCCGCGGTGTTTTTTTTTTTTTTGTCAGCTCTTGTGCTCTGACGTAGACGATATCCTGAGCAATTTGAACAATTACGGGGCTAAATAAACAATGCCTTGAGCTT
This sequence comes from Amblyomma americanum, assembly GCF_052857255.1. Taxonomy (NCBI): domain Eukaryota; kingdom Metazoa; phylum Arthropoda; class Arachnida; order Ixodida; family Ixodidae; genus Amblyomma; species Amblyomma americanum. Next base: position 92,266,565 of record NC_135502.1, on the reverse strand, counting down.
CATGGCCAGATGCGTCAGAATGGCGGTGCATAGGATTCGTTGCACACTTGGCAGCATTCAGAGCTATACATACGTAAGTTTATGCAGGGCGTGCCGCGCAACGGCTGAACAACAACAAAAAAGAGCTTTGATATTTTCCTAGAACGGAACTGAAGGGGTATTGTTGGCGATTGTCACATGAAACACAAAGCGCTTTCTGGTTTGTACTAACGTGATGAATTAAGTGAAACTGGGTAGTCAACATTTAAACCGCGAAGGTGCGTAAAACCTTCAGTTCAAAAATTGTAGATCGCCGGGAAAAACCACAGGTGGTAAAATTGCTGTAAAGGTAAACTTTCATTGTGAACGCTTTGTTTTGCTGCCCCGAATAAGCAAGTGAAACATTGAAAGAGCAAAATATTGAGGACCTCTCACTCCTGGCGATAGCGAATACATGTGGCTGTCGCTAATAGACGAAACTGATTCCGTCCAGGAGCAGACACAGCACCACGTGACCCGACGTCACTGGCTCCGCTTCATCCGCGGGCAGTGCAGACTTCGCCAGTCAAAAAACAGGCGCGCGGGTTGGACACTGCCGCCTGAACGGCAGTCTGCCGTGTTTTAAGAAGTACAACTCTTGAGAGCACGCCCTTGAGAGCAGCGAGCTCCCTGAATAACCTCAACTATTGGCATTTTCGCTTATTTTCTCTGTACTAAGATGGGGCGGCGCGATTCCGTTGCCTGCCCATTTCGTTTTTTGCTGGTGCAGTTGTGCAGTGGTGGCGGTGAAAATATTTTAATGAAATTGTTTAGGAGGTTGAAGCGGTGGTTGGAGCTCTCAGTCCGAAACTACATTGGCGTGGGCTGCTGTCCGGGCTCATTCATTCATTCATTCATTCATTCATTCATTCATTCATTCATTCATTCATTCATTCATTCATTCATTCATTCATTCATTCATTCATTCATTCATTCATTCAGACTTTATTTTTCTCTTGGACAGAGAAGGAGACAGGACTAAAAGCTCGTAAGCTTGACAGATGTCCTGCCCCCTTTATCAACTTGCCAGTACTGTACACAGGCAGAGATTTTCAATTTTCCAGATAAACACTGAAACAAAATAACAAAACACTTTGTAAAAAAGCAGTGCTATGCATTGCAGCACAAACATAGGTATTAGACAAGCAAATAACTGGCCATGGGGAAACGAAAAAAAAATAATAACAGGTATAGGTTTAAACTGAGTGCAATATTAATCTTGCTAAGAAAAAATCGCTTAATAACATCACTTGAATGCTGAAAGGGGTCAAACAATTCTTTGTTTAATTTATTTAATAATACTGGAACAGTATAAGAGAGAGACTGCTCGTTATAATATGCCCTAGGCGTAGGCACTAACCAAATTTGTTTATGTCTAGTCTGCAGGATATGCGTGCTTTTCTCAAGTTTTGCCAGATAACTAATATAATGTTCATCACTTTGTGATAAGGTTTTTTGACTGGTTTTGTCCGAGCTGGTCAGAGCTGCCTCCCACCTCTCCTGCGTTGACTGGTTATTGATATCGACAGCCTGATTTTGTTGGCAGGCCCTTACTATACGGTACAGGTCCGTCTTCTCCCCGCAGAATTCGCACTGTGAGTCAAATCACTTCGGATCTATTGCGTGTAGCCTTCGTGGGTTGTTATAAGTGTTGGTCTGTAGCTTTAGGAGGTGTAGTTCCTCCCCTTTGCCTAGTGTCTTAGGGCCGTTGTACGATCGTTTCGGAGCGCCTTCCGCCTCGTCCGCTTCGCGAGCGGAGCTGGCGGATCCGCCTCGTTCGGCGAACGGATGGAAAGTTGGTGAACTTCAACTTTCTGGCGGACGAGCGCATCCGGCCGGGGACCGGATTGCAGCTATTGGCTGCTTTTCCCGTGACGTCAGTGACGTCCGAGCCCCTCCTCCCTCCGCCTCGGTTCTGCTCTGCCCCGGCCTGCCGGGGCAAGATGGCCATCCGTCGACTGAACTGGGGAGCGCGGCCTGGGCAGTGGCAGCGATGTCGCGAAGCATATATATTGTACACATCTTGATATTACCAGTGTTCAGAGCGACTGCAAACTTCGCCGCGTTCAGCAGTGGCGAGCGATAGTTCCACTAGTTGAATTCTGTAATCATCTACGTTGACGGAGTTGACAGAGCGCCTCTTCAAACCGATGCAAACCTGTGCAGTGGCGGTGTCACGAAGTGTTTATTTCGAGCTGTTTTTGGTTTTTGCATGCGTTTGTAATTCCTGCTGCGGCTCTGCAAACCGACGCAAGACCTGTGCAATGGCGGTGTCACGAAGTGTTTATTTCGAGCTGTTTGTGGTTGTGGCAAGCGTTTTGAATTTCTGCTGCGAGTTATTTTCCTGTGCGTGCGCAAGTTTCACAGCATAGCGACAAGTGTCCGCGTAGTGAAAGTGATTATGGTCGGTGCGAGTGCTTTCCCGTCAAGTCAGCGATATGTTCATATGCGAAAAACTCGCGACGCCCGCCGTTTTCCGAATGTTGAAATGAACTTGGAGCTGTGCAGCTGGTCGCTTCCGTTGCGATGGCTGCAGTGATCGTGACCGAGGCGAGCCCACGACGTTGTTTCTGCTACATAGCAAACTGCTGCGTGTGCGACTTGACACGATCTTGGCTGCACGGCCGTCGCAGTGTTTTCTGCTGCGACAACAGCAGCGTCGCCAGTCTTGTGCGTCTTGGAAAAAAACGGAAAAAAGTACCACGTGACCACGAAAAGAGGTTATTATTTGGGGGGGGGGGGGCGCTCGTACGGGAAGTAGGTAGGAAAGGGGGGGGGGGGTGGAAGCGCAGGGATATCGGGGTTTGGAGAGGGGGGCAGGAAAGGAGGCAAGGGAGAAGGTAGTCGGGCGCATACCGATCTGCCCCTTGGGATGCGGGAGCCCGTTTCGGCGCGTGGAGCGATGCTGGCGGTGCGCTCGCGCCGGCTAGGTTGCCACCAGCCGGAGAAGGCTATTGGACAGACGGATATGCCCGGCGCGCCAATCGGCATGCTGGGACCATCCGCCTCGCTCGCAAGCGCCAGAGTGATCGTACAACACCTTTCCGCCTCACGTCCGCCTGGCGGCCGAAAACTGGCGGACCGTTCCCGAAGCGGACGAGGCGGAGGGCGCTCCGAAACGATCGTACAACGGCCGTTAGCCGGCGGAGGGTAGACCTGACGGTTTAATCTTCACTGCTGAAGTACATCGGTTTAAGTTAGTAGTGGGGTAGGAGATTTCACGACATACGTACTGGGTGCCCGGGGGAGAAATGCTCGGGCTGAGGCATGTGCGCTCTCGTTCCTTGGGATGCCCTGGTGACCTGGTACCCATATTAAGCGTTTGTGTGGGAGGTTGTTGGGTGCGGCACTTGCCTGGCTCTTGGGAATGAAGGGGAGGAAAGTGCGAGGAGGGCAAAGAGGACAGCGGAAAGCAAGGAGAGGGTGACGGCACGGGAGGGAAAGGCTTACCACAGCTGGCTTTCCCGCCCGTCCGCCGCGTCGTCCGCTCTCGCCATCCGCCAATGTGCATGCGAGCCGCTACCGCCCGCGGACGAGGCGGAGCTGGTGACGTCGTGTGACACGTTGCACTGTCCGTCCGCGGTCGGAATCAGTGATTTCGTCCGTCGTGTGGATCAACAAGAAGAAAGCAACAACATTTGAGAGAATATCGATATTTTGAAGAGATATAGAGTTTGCTTAATGGCGGAAGTTTCATCTGGTCCTGGAGCGAAATTCGGAAACCACTGTCTTGCATTTGTGCATGGTTCATTCTCCACTAACGCGAGCTGCGCAGTGAAGCGGTTCGAAACCTGACTCTGGCTGGGCTTATTCATCTGGCTGCAGCTCTGACAAACATTTCCCCGACATTTTTTTTTTCACATTGATCACGTTCTTCGCTAGTGAAGCTTTCTGCCAGATGATTTCAACATTTCCATGTATTTTCTTATTCTTCATTTAGTATTTCGCTATCTCCGAATCTGGTACTGTGCATTTTAATTGCAAGCGTTTGCGAACCTCGGGCCCAACAAAAAATTCGTTGAATGTCGTTTCAATTATAGCCGAACAACACATGAACGAAGTGGCAAATGCCTCTCGAAGGAGGCCCTCTAACCAACGACGCCGACCCGTTGGCATGACGTCACGGCCAACCGCCTTTCACCATACACGGCCGCTAGCAGCTCCAGGTGTAATGCGGCTGACAGCGACGTTGTGACGAAAAGTCGACGTCATTGGCAGAAGGGCCTCCTTTGAAGTGCATGTGCCGCTGCGTTCTTGAGTTGACTGCAGGATACGCCCACGTCATAAAAAGCATTTCGTCGGATATCCTTTCATCGAAAAAGCTCGGTTTGTTTTGCTGAATATAGAACAGCTGCCTTTAGACCAAATAACACTGACAATCAGATACGCGGAATACATTTATCAGCAAGATAGATATGAACGGGCTACGCTGATGTGTAGTAATAGGAGAGAGCAAGTTCAGAGGCTCGCGGTATCACGTTCATTACTTTGCTGAGTGAATGCGAGGGTAGTTTAGGGGCTTTTATTTTTGAGCATAATTTATAACTCTACGATGCAGTTACCTTGGTTGCCATTAATCTGGTTTGAGCCCATTGAACTCGTCTTACGGTTTGGTTTATGGTTTATGGGGGTTTAACGTCCCAAAGCGACTCAGGCTGTTAGGGAGGCCGTAGTGAAGGGCTCCGGAAATTTCAACCACCTGGGGTTCTTTAACGTGCACTGACATCGCACAGTGCACGGGCCTCTAGAATTTCGCCTCCATCGAAATTCGACCGCCGCGACCGGGATCGAACCTGCGTCTTTCTTCAGCAGCCGAGCGCCATAACCGGTGCGCCACCGGGGCGGCTTCGTCTTACAAAATGCACAAAACTTCAAATGTTTGCTCAATGTATCAAGTAGTTGTTACGGCCTTGCATATTTTTTGCATACATTTAGCTTATTGCGAGGTGCAGCGAAAGTAACTGTAACTGTAACTGTAAAACTGTAGAGTTTTGCTAACATGAGGAGTATGTGCACCTCCGAGCCCGTTTACTTTGTCTCCGATCGCATAATACTAGAGCAATACAGCCAAGGATTGAGCTAGCTTTATTGTCGATCAGTTAGGCAATCACTGTCTTTGGCGTTATTATTATGGCTTTAGTTGGTGATGTAGTCTATTTATTCGCCAGTTAGGTACCACTTCCAGAATTTTACACTGCTGTATTTCATATAAAATAATTGTTTGGCTCATTTTATTTGCCGTAAATTATTATTGGCTAATTTTCAAATTAATTATACATTGTCCGTTTTCTTTTTGTTGCACCTAGAGTCACTAAATAAAGACTTAGAGTACCGTCACTGCAGCACGGCGGTAAGCAGGGGCGGCCATTTTGTTGTTTATCATTGTTGGCAGATTGCCGCTTCGGCGACCTCGCCGCTAACTTTGGCCCGGCCATTTTGTAAACAACGCTGTTAGCCACCCTGCGCTGCGGAGGGAACGTAGCCGTACGGCATGGAGCCGCTCAGATGCAAACGGTACAGCTGTTGCCTTCAGTTTATGCTTTCGTCATGCGGAGCTGAAATGCTGCGAGGCGCGGAATCCCTGGTCACTGAGTCGGTCACCGGCAGCACTCGCAGCGTCGCAGCACTAGGACTACCACAGTTGCCCGACTGAAAACGCATAAGCCACAAAATGGCAGCCCCCATGAACCGTCGCAGTGTAAACAAGTATCACGTGATGCAAACTGACCAATGATCGTGGCGGCGGCACAGAACAATAGGAGAAAAGAGTGCCGGTACTCTAAGTCTTTATTTAGTGACTCTAGTTGCACCTACTCAGCATCCACTGGCCGCTATATACCGACAAATCAAACGCTTAATTATTCCGCCGTTGGCCCATATCCGGGCGCAGATCTAAAAAAGCACGCGTCTTACAAATAAATAGCAGTGAGCTAATGCCTCGACTAATAACAGCGTGGCCTATGAGCTCACGCTTGAAACAATGGGCACCGATTCAAAATGGGCACCGTGTCACAGATGGGCGCACACGCATATAACCATACACACGCGAAGAAAAGAAAAAAAAATGGCATCATGGCATCATTCCAGATTGCCGTCACTGAAAAACGTTTATGGGCTGCTTGGTTCCGCTCGTTGCAGGCCATATATCCCTGTCAGGCTCCCCAGTCAGTGGATGCGCCAGTCAGTAGGAGAGGCTGAGAGAGCAAAAGAAGCGCGTTATGTTGGTTGTGGCAAAAAGCGTCAGTGGCGGCATCTAGAGCCCAGCGAAGATTGCTGCAGGGAAGGCAGCTGCTACGACAGGTCACAGATGGCGCGACCCGACAGTTTTGTGCAGCATCTAGAGGGGCAGAAATATTGTGATTTGTAACCTCTATATGTAACGTCAACAAACATGAATATAAATAGCACGAAGGAATATGTCTTAACAATTAAATGGTTAACCTTCTTACTTAAAGGAATGCATAAGATTTTAATTTCTAAACGATGTCGGACATCTCGCAGCAGTGCATTTCTTCGGTTCACGTGAAATAAGTACTATTGCGATAGCATTAGGAGGGCCATGAAAGCGAAAACTGTCCGGCGCCTGACGCCTGTGTGAACGAAGCCTCCGCCAGCAACCGTAGCATGTGACAGGTGGTGTTTAGGGGGAGCTCCCTCTCTCCACCTTCCACGCGCCAACCGTCCCTCTCTCCCCCTTTACACTTGTAGGAGGGAGGAGGGGGACGCAGGACTAAAAATGACTCAGCAAAAATGAAAATGATTGAGAAGAAAATAATAGTAATAATAATAATCTTTATTCACGCCGACCGATATGAAAAGGAGTCGAGGAAAAAAGCCACGGAGCTTGACAGGCCCTCGACCCGTGGAACAAATTTAGATATCGGCAAGCATGGTTTTTCTTTTCAGAGAGTTATTTCCTGGCACGGTACAAGCGAAGTTTACAAAGACAATAATACATGTTTATACAAAAATAACATTATGAGAAAAGAAAACAGGAATAGATTCAAAATTAATAAAACCAAGAAAAACGGAGTAAAAAATATAACCGTGATTTGACATCATATACAAAAAGGGCCTTAAAAGATTTGACATTTAAACCAACGTTGTTGTTTTGCAGTATAGTAAGGTGTTTTGGAAGTTGATAGGATAGCATTTGTTCTCCATAATTTGTTCTCATAGTTTCTATATGCCATGGAAAAATATTGCGTGTTATGCGTCTGGTTATTTCTAGTTAATGAGGCCAAAGTTTGCAGTTGTTGCATATTATTTCGCACTTCCTTCTTAAAGCACGACACTGACTTAAAGCTGTACTAGGAAAAGATTTTCAGTGCATTTAAAGTTTTGAAATAGTTGGTGGTGCCTTGTTCTCTATTTAATTGAAATACGCATCGTATAGCCTTTTTTGGAGAACAAATATTTTTTCAATATTACCCAGGGACGTGGTACCCCAGACAAGGTGACAATATTGTAGCTGAGAACAGAATAATGATTTATACAGAAGTTTTCTTTTAATACTGACTGGAAGAATAGTTCTGTGCCTATACATTTGCCCTTCTACTCGTGCAAGTTTCGGAAGAATGCTGTCGATATGACAGTCCCACAACATTTTTTTTTCATGAAAGATGGCACTAAGTGAATTGAAGGCAATTTTGATTACGTTAGAGTTCAGTACTAGATTTTTCTTTATGATTAGGATCTTATTTTTTGGACGGAATATAACGGCCTTGGTTTTATCAGAATTGATTTTTAACGCATTATGAGCTGTCCAGGCGTTTAGACGGGAGAGTGTGTCGTTAGCCTTGTCTATTAGGTGATCAGAGTTATGAGCTGAAAAAAATAGACTGGTATCATCGGCAGAGATAAAGAAAGTTGCTTAGTTGTCTATGATCAATATATCATTAATATAAAAACTGAAGACCATAGGTCCGAGTATGCTTCCTTGAGGCACGCCGCAACAAATTGGCTTTGTTTTTGAATCAAATCCATCTATGCTGAGGTATTGTTGGCGATGAGAGAGGCATGATTGGAGGAGCTGTAGTGGAGGCCTCTTATGCCGTGCAGTCCCAATTTCTGTAATAATATGTTATGGTTCAAGGAATCAAAGGCTTTTGAAAAGTCAACAGATACCCCTAGTACAATTTTTTGTCTATAAAGCTACGCAAAATATATTCTTTTTGGTGAAGTAGGGCTAATTCCGTGGATCTATGTTTTCGAAAACCAAATTGCAAATCTGTTATAAGAGAGTGCTTACCGCTGAGCTTAATTACACGCGAGAGGATTATTTTTCAATTCCTTTAGGGAAACAAGGCAATATAGAAATAGGCCGGTAATTCGCTAAATTGTTTTTGTCGCCTTTTTTTGTAAATTGCAACAATTTTAGCAATCTGCATCTTTTCAGTAAAAATTCCTTGTTGCAAACAAAGATCAAAAAGATAAGTCAAGAGTGGGGAGATGAGATGTATTACATACTTGATAGGTTTGATCTGAATTTCATTTACGTCACAAGTGGAGCTATTATTCAGTTTATTTATTTATTTATTCATTTATTTTACCCTCAAGGCTTGGGGCATTGCAGAGGGGAGTGGTTGAATGATATAAATACAATACAGAAAAGAGAACACGAAGGCGACAAATTAATGATCGACATATACAATGGTGGCCAATGCAGTTCTAAAATGAGTAATGTCTACAATGCTGGCAATCGATCCGGGAAAGTGGTTCCAGTCTTTGGATGTGCGAGGAATGACGGAGTTGATGCATGTTTTCGTCCTGAGTGGAGCAATTCCAACCCTGTGTGCGTGGTCCAGACGAGATGAGATGTACGAAGGCGAAGGGATGAGTGCGCTACGAATCTTGGGACAAATATGAAAAATTTTGTGGAATAAGCAAATTCGAGAAAATTTCCGGCGAGAAGCCAATGAAGGAAGGTTTAACATGAGTTTCATTGATGATATGCTAGCAGTACGATTGTAGTTATGCAGAATGAAACGAACGGAGTTATTCTGGACAAGCTCCAGGGCATAGGTTAGGTTAGCACAACTAGGGTCCCAAATGAATGCAGCGTATTCTAGTTTGCTACTGTTTAGTGTCTTGTGCAGAAGGACTTTAAGTGAGCTGGGGGCAGAAGAAAAGTAACGGCGAAGATAACCAAGCATGCGATTAGCATTGTTAATTATGGTGTTAATGTGAAGGGACCAAGTAAGATCGGAAAAGATTTCAATGCCGAGATAACGATAGGAAGTGACGGATTCGAGCGCAATGTTATTTGGGTAATAGACGCTAGGACTGCAGGACACGTAAGGCTTTACATTTAGATGCATTAAGGTCCATTTTCCACAAGCTACATCAATTAGTAATAGCATCCATATCATGTTGCAATGCATTAGTATCGTCCGAACTGTTAATTTCCCGAAAGACAATACAATCATCAGCAAATAAATGAATCTTAGAAGATACACAGTCAGGTAGGTCATTAATGTATATATATAGGAACAACAGAGAACCTAACACAGAGCCCTGAGGCACGCCGGAACCAACGGAACATAATGAGGAGTTGCGATTGTTAGGTGATACAAACTGGGAACGGTTTAAAAGAAATTGTTCAAGCCAAAGTAGGATGTTAGGTTCATGGTTTAGTTTGGCTAGTTTGAAGAGGAGGAGTCGATGACAAACTTTTTCAAATGCTTTCTTGAAATCAAGAAATATGCAGTCAGCTATTGAGCCTTTATAAATGACGATATGAAGATTGTGAGTGAATGATGCTAATTGCGTTTCACATGAAAGAAATTTTCGGAAACCGGGCTGGGCGCTGTTGAAGAACGAGTTAGTTTCCAGAAAGTTAGCGATATTGGAGTACAGGATGTGCTCTAGTAACTTGCAGAGAATACTGGTTAATGAAATTGGGCGGCAGTTGAGTGGAGAACTTTTGCTACCTGATTTGTGGACCGGAACAATTTTCCCGACTTTCCAGTCAGCAGGAAGAGTGAAGGAGTCGATTTACTGATGAAAAATCTTGCAAAGCATAATAGATGAGTACGTTCGGGTGCTTTTCAAAAATTTTTCTGTTAATTAGGTCAGTGCCGGGGCTAGATGATGTTTTATGGTTGTCAATTAATTTCATGATGCCGTTAGAATCAGTGCAGACGGGGTTGTTACGTCTCGCCTACGACGCGCGGTATAGCCGGCGCGGATGCAACGGACGCCGCGGCTTTGTTCAAAGCGGCGGTCATTTGGACCCGTTCATCGCTGCCGCAACGCCTCTCGCCAAGCGCGTCCAGGCAGGTTTCAGTGCCACGTGTCGTCGTGCGTGCGTGTGTGTGTGTGTGCATGTTGGTGCCCACGCTTGTCAAAGCGCGGCAGCCGGGGAGAGGAGCTCCCCAACTGGGAGGCGAGGAGGTCTGACCGGCGCCGGCCTGGCGGACGCGCCCGTCACGTCTGGACATGTTCAAGCGTCGCCGTATCGGACGCCTCTTCCCAAGCCGTTCCTTCTTGCCCTCGACTCCGAGGGTATAAAACGCCGCTGCCCCGGACGCCGAGGGAGAGAGAGAGGAGGCCGCGCGCCCCTGCGCGCGCGTTCTTCCTTCTTCCTCTGAAACCCTACCTATCCTTCTCTCTATCTGCACGCCGGCAGTGGTGGTGGTGTTTTAACACCAGTCACAGGCCCGTGCATTTTCCTTTCCTCTTCCCTTTTCATCCACTTACTACTTACTACGCCGAGGGAGACTTCGATTCCTTCCTTCGAGTAGCGTGGTCGCCCTGACCGGCTGCTCTTTTTGGCGATGCCAGAATAAACAAGTTGTTCTGTTGCCAGTCGACTCATCCTTTGCCGGGACCTTCGGATGTTTCCAGCTTTGCCCCAGGCCGCCAGGCCAACGCTACCCTCGGGGCTTGCAACCCATTTGCAACAACTGGTTGCCAGCGGTGAGATCCCGACAACGGAGGCCAGCAGCGAAGATATGCGGTCAACTGTATGCTGAGCAGCACAACGACCATCCGGGAGCAGTGCAACGAGCCCTGTGTGATGACTGGTTGCCTGCAGCGGAACGACTGCGCTGAATTCTTGGCTGCGAGGTTTGGTGAGTGCGGGACTTTCTTCTTCTGAGTTTTGCCAGGCTTTTGTTAGTGTCAGAAACAGAGCTGGTAATTGTGTTGTCGTTGCTGCCGGGTTAGTTTGCGGCAAGACAATAGTAGGCAGTAGAGAAAGCAGCATTCGGAGCAGCCATGGATTTGAAGTCGTTGCGCAAACCGAAATTGCTGGAGCTTGCAAGAGAGTTGGGTCTGAATGTCTCAGACAAACTCAGAAAACCAGAACTGCTAAGGGCTATTCTTGAGTTGGAGGCTGAGGATGACGAGCTGTCGGAATGCCTTGAGACCATTGAGGAGAGGGAGCAAAAAGAGAAAGACGAGCGCGAACGTAAAGAACAAAAAGAGAAAGAGAAAGAAGAGCGCGACCGTCAACACGCTTTGGAAATGAAGCGTCTCGAGGTAGAGATGGAACGCGCTCGTAATGGAAGTCAGGCACACGGTGCAGGAGAACGGGTATCGTTCAAAATGACTGACCTGATGCGGCCGTTTAAGCTTGGAGAGGACATTGGTTTGTCCCTGGTTAACTTTGAGCGAACGTGCGAGAAGCAGGGGTTCTCTCGGGAAACGTGGCCACAGCGCTTGCTCACTTTGTTACCCGCCGAGGCGGCCGACGTAGTCGCTCGCTTGAAGAGAGAGGAGGCAGAGGATTTCGACCAAGTGAAATCGATTCTGCTAAAAAAGTACAGGCTGTCAGCGGAGGCGTTCCGTCGGAAGTTTCGGGAAAATGAAAAAGGCAGAAATGAGTCATATACAGAGTTTGCCTACAGGCTTATGTCAAACATGCAGGAGTGGCTCAAAGAAGAGAAAGCGTTTGGTGACCACGAGAAAATTCTGCAGTGTTTCGGGCTGGAACAGTTTTATAGTCGGTTACCTGAGAACGTGCGGTACTGGGTCTTGGATAGGCCAGACGTTAGTACAGTGGCTAAAGCCGCCGAGCTAGCCGAGGAGTTTGTGACGCGTCGGGCTCGCGGAGCTAAGGACGGTCAAAAGGGTGAATTTGGCTCCAAGTCTGAGAGGCCGAAGTTCACACCCATGAGAGCAAGGGGGGACACGCGTAGTGCGGATGCGAGTGAAAGCAGTCCGACCGAACGTAAGGAGACGGCGGCAGCCGAAGCCGAACGCAGAAAGCGGTTCGAGGCGAGGCAAGCGCGCGTGTGTTATACGTGCCAGAAGCCGGGTCACTTTTCGGCGCAGTGTCCAGAAACAAAAAGAGAAGTCGTGTGTTTGTCATTATGTAGCACTGACGAGAACATGAAGCTTCTCGAGCCTTACATGCGAGACTTCCTCGTGAACGGGAAAGAGTGCCGAGTGCTTCGTGATTCCGCAGCTACAATGGATGTAGTTCACACCTCTTACGTAGAACCCGATATGTTCACGGGCGAGTGCGCATGGATCAAGCAAGCAGTGGAAGCTCACAGCGTGTGTCTTCCCGTAGCAAAAGTGGTTATTGAAGGACCTTTCGGAGCAATTGAGACGGAGGCCGTAGTGTCATCTAGGCTGCCCCCCCAGTACCCGTACCTATTTTCGAACAGGTCCGATCACCTCCTGCGCGAGAAGGGGCTTTTGTTTGGTGAGGCTAGCGTTCAGGCCTTAACCAGATCGAGAGTTCGGGAGCTCGCTGCAAAGGCGGTAGTTGCGGGGCCGACGTTGTCGAACAATGAGAAAGGGTCGGAGGCGCAGCAAGCTGATATTCAGAGCACGTCCGAACTGAATAAAATTGAGCCTGTAGCGTTGAAGGCACCAGGTACTGGAGAGGAAATGCACGACACGGGAAAGTTACAAGAGCTTCCGGTCGAGCTTCCGGGACTAGGCTCAGTGACGAACAGGGAAGACACTGATCAGGTCATTAGTGACTTAATCATTAAAGCACCGCTGTCGGCTGAGCAGAAAACCGAACTACACCAACTCTTACAAGAGTTTCAAGGTCAGTTCTCTAAGAGGCCTGGTAGGACTTCTGTCCTTACTCATGATATAGAACTTACCTCCCCAGAGCCAGTACGATCCAAGGCGTCCCGGGTGTCACCCCGCCAGCGCGATATTATGGAGGCCGAGGTAAAGAAAATGCTACAGCTCGGTGTTATTGAGGCGGGTGAGAGTGATTATACCTCCCCTTTGATTTTAGTTGAGGTACCGGGCAAGGAACCTCGTCCTTGCGTCGACTACCGCAGGCTTAATTCCATTACTAAGGATCAAATTTATCCGATCCCTAACATCGAGGAGCGCCTTGAGAAAGTTAGTAGCGCTCAGTTTATTTCCACCCTAGATCTTGTCAGGGGTTATTGGCAGGTTCCACTTACAGAAGAGGCTAGTAGGTATGCGGCGTTCATTTCACCAATGGGAACATTCCGTCCTAAAGTTTTGAGTTTTGGTTTGAAGAACGCGCCATACTGCTTTTCAAGCCTCATGGACAAAGTGTTGCGGGGACAGGAAGAATTCGCTTTACCGTATTTAGACGACGTAGCGATATTCTCCGCCTCCTGGTCTGAGCATATGGCACACTTGCGGGCAGTGCTAACCCGCCTGCGCGAAGCGGGCTTGACAGTCAAGGCTCCCAAGTGCCAATTAGCACAGGCCGAGGTTGTCTACCTCGGTCACGTGATTGGACAGGGTCGTCGCCGCCCCTCTGAAATAAAGGTGGCCGCTGTGCGAGACTTCCCGCAACCGCGCACGAAGACCGATATTCGGTCGTTCTTAGGTGTCGCCGGCTACTATCAGAGGTACATCCCCAGGTACTCCGATATCGCGGCTCCCCTGACGGATGCTCTAAGAAAAACAGAGCCCCAAACAGTCGTCTGGAGCGAGACAAAGGAAAGAGCTTTTAGCGCCTTAAAGAGCGCCCTAACAAGCCAGCCTGTGCTACGATCGCCAGACTACACAAAAGGGTTCGTTGTTCAGTGCGATGCTAGTGAGCGAGGCATGGGCGTTGTACTGTGCCAAAGGGACAATGGAGAAGTGGAACACCCCGTCCTGTATGCTAGTCGTAAGCTGACCTGTCGTGAGCAGGCGTACAGCGCCACTGAGAAAGAGTGTGCGTGTCTCGTGTGGGCCGTTCAGATATTGTCATGCTACCTAGCCGGCTCGAGGTTTATCATTGAGACGGATCACTGTCCTCTCCAATGGCTGCAGACCATATCTCCCAAAATGGCCGCCTCCTGCGCTGGAGCCTCGCTTTGCAACAATATTCCTTTGAGGTGCGTTACAAAAAGGGGAGTCTGAACGGTAACGCCGATGGCTTCAGTCGAAGCCCCTAACGTAGGAATCCGCCTCAAAGTTGTTGGTTACTGATGTTTTCTTCCTGAGGCAGGATTTTTAACATATTGCTTTTGTTTAGTGTTTCAAAGTGATTATGTGCTTTCTAGTGCAATTTTCCAATTTGTGGACGCGTTCTGAGTGCTGCTTGACTACTGTAAGGAACTAGGCAGTAGTATAAAAGGGGAAAGAGCCTGGCAGAGCTTAGTGAGGGTTGTCTCGTGCTTGCTGACTGAGCGGTTGCGTTTAGGCGTAGTTCTAACGCTTGCTGGGAACGAGCACAGAAATGGCAACTCTCCCGAAGTGACTTTGCAGTGTCCTATGTGATCCTGAACCCGAGAACGAGGCCTTCTCTGTGCGCTGCGCTCAAGCAACGTCGAGGGACGACCGGTTTCGATTACGAGCATCATCGAGCGACATCCCTCTGGACAGCGGATGCAGTCCCCTGACCATCGGGATCTCCTTCTCCCGGCGGGGCGGTCTGTTACGTCTCGCCTACGACGCGCGGTATAGCCGGCGCGGATGCAACGGACGCCGCGGCTTTGTTCAAAGCGGCGGTCATTTGGACCCGTTCATCGCTGCCGCAACGCCTTTCGCCAAGCGCGTCCAGGCAGGTTTCAGTGCCACGTGTCGTCGTGCGTGCGTGTGTGTGTGTGTGCATGTTGGTGCCCACGCTTGTCAAAGCGCGGCAGCCGGGGAGAGGAGCTCCCCAACTGGGAGGCGAGGAGGTCTGACCGGCGCCGGCCTGGCGGACGCGCCCGTCACGTCTGGACATGTTCAAGCGTCGCCGTATCGGACGCCTCTTCCCAAGCCGTTCCTTCTTGCCCTCGACTCCGAGGGTATAAAACGCCGCTGCCCCGGACGCCGAGGGAGACTTCGATTCCTTCCTTCGAGTAACGTGGTCGCCCTGACCGGCTGCTCTTTTTGGCGATGCCAGAATAAACAAGTTGTTCTGTTGCCAGTCGACTCATCCTTTGCCGGGACCTTCGGATGTTTCCAGCTTTGCCCCAGGCCGCCAGGCCAACGCTACCCTCGGGGCTTGCAACCCTTTTGCAACAGGGTCCATTATCGGGTACGCATATGACTGAGAGGGTGGTAATGCTGTGATAGGACAAATAACAAAGTTATATTACTGAAAGTTTTGTTTAAGACGTCGGCACGCTCCGCATCCGGTATAGGGAGTCCGTCAGGATCTGTTAAGTGAACTGAGTCGACTTTTCTTCGGTTAACTGCGCGCCAGAATTCTCGGGGATCATTAGAAAGCATGGAGGGTAAGATGTTTAGGAAATTACTTTCGGCGTTCTTGAATGCGGTTAAACAGCTGCCGTATAGGCGCTCCACCGGGCGTCTGAAGGGGAACGTGAAGCACTAGGAAACAGGCGTTTTTTCTTGTTCGATAATCTTTTGAGGTGAAGGTTATACCAAGGTGCGTTTGAGTTGCAAGAAATGGTTCGTAGAGGAATGTGCTTGTCGATTAGTTGTTGGATTTTGTTACTGAAGATGCTACAATTATTTTCCACTGACCGGTTTTCGAAACCATCCAGGAAGGTGTCAAGGAATAGAGACAGCTCATTGTTAATGACCTCGAAATTAGCTTTGTTGTAGTCCCTGATCACTTTTTTATCCTGTTAGTTTCAAGGGGTGGTGCACATATTTCAAAATGAATAGCTAAATGGTCACTTAACCCGGGCATGTACGTTACATGCGGGACGAGATCAGGGCGTGATGTTAGTATTAAATGCAAGGTGCTAGCGATGGCTTGCGTTCACCTAGTAAGTTGTGTGACTAACTGAGATAACGAAAAAACTGAGCAAAGATTTAAGAAATCGTTACTAACAGAAGAGAATGGATTAAGGTACGCGAACTGGAAGACCAGGAAATGTTCGGGAAGTCAAAGTCACCGAGTAAAAAAATATCAGCATTAGGATGTCGGAAGTAGGCGCTGTTAATAGCATCGTGCAACTGTTCGCAAAAGTTTGATGTGAAGTTCGGGGGGCGATAACATAGACCAAGGATTATTTTACGGTGGTGGACTTCAACGCATGCCCAGATGGTTTCAGGGTTGGTATCATTGCAATGTGTATCGGATATGACCTAATATTTTTAGAAATAGCCAGCAGAACACCACCACCTGCGTTGCGTGCGGTCGCAACGGAAAACGGAAAAGTGCGATAAATCACTTATTACTTCACTGCCTTGAATCTTATAATGAAGCCATGTTTCGGTGAGGGCGATGATGTCGGTGTTACCTGTGTCAATAAGGGAATGAAAAGAGTCACGCTTATTAATAATGTTTCATAAATTAGCTTGTAAGACAGATATGCTGCGGGACGGTGACAATTTCCTACTTACCCTCTCGTATTCCTAGGGCGTGTTATTGACGGTGAGTGAAGAATATTGAAAAAACATGCCGCGAGGAGCTGGCCTGTGGTTCGAGACTGGGCTGTAACTCAGCTCGTGACCGATTTAATGATTCAGCGTTCTCAGTTATTTCGTTGCAGATGTAGAATTGATTGTTGAGGAACAGTTTGTTGTAGCGAAGCTGGAACTTCGGGGAGTGAGGCAGCCCTTTGCCAAATTCGACAAGTCGGCTCCTCGTTAGGCGAGTAGCGTACGAGAAATCCTCAGATACGGAAAGATTGTTTCCCTTAAGAGTATCACGGGAGTTCAGAATTTTTCCTTTGATTTCAAAGGAGCAGACCTTAATGATTATAGGGCGACACTTCGAGGCTGAAAAAGAGCCCAAACGATGAGCACGCTCTATGCATGAGGACAGTGAATCAGGGTCAGCGACAGGAGATAACGCAGAGATAACCTTTTTCTCTGTTTCATTCCATGTTTCACGTTCGCCAGGGATTCCACGCAAGATTAGATTGTTCCGTTTCGATCTAGCTTCAAGATCGTCTAAGCGAGACTGTAGAACAGCCTGTTGGGAGATGAGATCTCCTGTGGAACTTTGGATGGTCGAAAGGCTTTGCTCAAAGACATCTATGGTGCTTATTTTATTCTCGAGGGCTTGCAGCCGGCCTTGCGAAGCTTGGGACCAGGATTGGTCCCAATATACCCAGAACAAAGCAACAATCGCGCTACATCGAAGCAATCACTCATTAAATCACAAAGCGTATGTGAACATGTGAGCACGACCAGAAAATGATTGTCGGATTTTTTAGCGTATACAGAAGAGCGTCTACACACCTGCGGTGAGAACGGAAGAATCGTGTTTGCCATGTTGTCGCTGTGGCAGCTCCCATGCTCACTGACGATGAAGACAGAGTGCTGCCAATTTGTACTGCCGGTGGGAATGGGCGTTGACATGGTTGACCGGAAGCTATCAGGGAAGCCGCTGATAACCTTTCCATTAGGGAATGAAAACGTGTGGTCGAAGGAACCAGGTGGATGGAAGATATCTGGGGGCCGCTCAGGGGCGCATGCGCCGTCCGGTAGAGGAGTCATGACGACGTATCCCGGTAACGATGGTCCGAAGAGCAGCGAAGGGGTCAGGAAGAAGCAAACCGCAAAGATGGGACATGCATGCGGCGAGAACAGAAGAATCGTGTTGGCCATGCTGTCGCTGTGGCAGCTCCCATGCTCACTCGAGAAATGCTGACACTACTTCTTGTTCTGAAACTGGTTTAAGGAAAAGTCTGTCAGAGATCTGATTTGCCGCATAAGGATAAGCAGCATCAGTACACTGGAAGTGAGAAACTTCTATGAAATGATCATTAAACGCGTTCGATAGCGCAGTTCTGCTTATACTACTGTCATTAATAACAATAGCTGGGGCAATAGCAGGCCCCCGTGCTTTTAAAATTGACAGCCCCCGAACAACTGTCCATGCAAAAATGAGGCTTGCAGGAGCTATTCCTTCTTCACATTGCTCGCCAGGAACAACTTTGGTCTCGAAAGCCCCACCGGCGGCTGTGCTTGAAGCAACCACCTGCGGTTGCAATGGCGCATCGCTTAACCGGCAGGGGTACAAGAACTCGCGGCGATCTATCAGTGCGACATGTTTTGCGTAGCTACCGCAGCCGGAGTCAGCAAGCAACGAGAGATGACAAAATAGGGAGAGTAAAAAAGAAGCCTTAGAGGAAAATGTGGATTTCTTCGTATATCACAATCAGACTTGGAAGAATCAGAATTAGAATAGATTGGCAAGTGAAAGAAGAATGATGTCGTAATTCCTCCTCATCAATCCAATTGCTTGTCCTTAATTGATAGAATATAAATCAGATTTAAGAGAACACTTTATTGCCGATAATACAGCAATACAATTAGGGTGTATAATAATAAAAAAGAAATGCTCCTGATTCACAATGATTTGACTAAGTTCGTTATGAAATATACAACATTGTGGTAGCGTCGACGTAACTAACCAAGAGCTACCTCATGGGTAGGAACCACGTCCCTAGAGTAGCAGAACAAGAATCCCTTTATCCGCTTCATGGAATATTTAACTATACAGTTGAACCTCATTATAACGAAGTTAAAGAGACCCAGCGACCTCCTCGTTATTGCCATTATTTCATTAGAGAAGCAGGTGATCTTAGCCGCAACTATATATATATCGCTTGCCAACAGGCCTATGTGCCACCGTGTAGAGCGAATACAACATAGCCGCCTATTTGTGTGAAGGGAGCCCTCAACACGAGCACCAAGCGCCCCTGTAGCGGCCGAATACAGGTGAACGAACCGGATATGTTAGCCTCGCCACCTTACTAAAGTGAGCACGTCTTTCCCGCGTTCATCATTGACGTCAGTGCCTAGAAAACGTGTCGTGAGTAATAATGCTGGAGAAGACTGGAAGACAACGCTTCAGAATATTTCTCCTCTTTTTTTCTAGGCGCTGAGGCCGATACGGCCTGCTATGAAAGAGGGCGCGCGGCGGTCATTTCGGCTTTCAGCGCGAGTGCCCGTTTTGATTGGCTTCTCCGCATGATGTACAAGCACGTGGGCCTCAGTACCTCACTGGATCACAGTGGTGTGTTGCGGAGAATGGGTACGCCAGACTGAATGTTAGCGAAACATCATTTGAAAAGGGCTCTCAAATGCATCGAATACAGGCGATCGCAACTTCTTTCTAGTTTCTTTCGCACAGTTGGCGACGGCTTTAATGATTTCTTTATCATTGCCGAGGATTATAAACCGTGAGGTCGAAGCTACGTCAAAGTCCTTCTCTGGCACTTCTAACGATGTGTCGCACCAGCGACATATAGTATCCATGAAGCACACCAAACGCTTTGCCAAACGGTCTAACCAGCCACACCTTGTAAACGGAAACCGTACTGCACACGACACCTTAGGTGCCCAGCGCGCTCGCAGTGGGCCGTGTGCAGAAGGGATATGCTATAAAGTTCCTTAGTGTACTGCTAGAAACTCTATATATGGGATATGCTGAAGAATGGAGGAACTCCAAAGGTCTACATGTACCAGCGGGCTGCATGTACCGATATGCGCGACATCATTCAGGAGGCTGCGAACTTTGGTTTTGGCGTAGATTTTGTCGCGCCGACGCCGACGAGACGTCCAAAAAAACTCTCCATGCGGGTCCCGCTAGAGGCGAGAAAAATGTTCCGCACGTGTTGCACGGTGCTCAGCAAAGCGAGTTGGCGCTTATCATAATGACACTGTCCACATCAACATCCATTCAGGGTCATCGGTACTTGTATCTCAGCCGTTGTTTTGTCCTTACAGTGCCTTTATTCGGCCCGCTAGTAACTGCAATTAACTCGCACATGAGTTCCATTGAAGCCTTCACCTATTCTGCCCGAAATAGCAATCCTTTTCGTGAGACCTGAGGTGCTGCCGGGAGGTATTCACCGTCATTAGCTGGAATTACTTCATACCTAAATAATACCTAATACTTAATAGGAGAATACCAAAATAATCTTGACATTGCCTTGCTGGGTCACTCAGGAGATGGACTGCAAAGCATGAGTTAGGCAGCCAGAGAAGTTCTGTGGACCTAAAAATTAATGTTCAGAAAACCAAACCAATGTGCAACAGCCCCTGAAAGGAACAGCAGTTCACAATTAGTAGCGAGGTGCTGGAAGTGGTAAGTGAATACGTCTACTTGTAAGGGCAGGTAGTGGCCGCTGATCAGGATCATTAGAGGGAAACAACTAGAGGAATAAGAATGGGGTGGAGCGCATATGGCAGGTTCTCTCAAATCATGAATGGCAATTTACCAATATTCCTCAAGAAAAAAGTAAACAGCTGTATCTTACCGATACTCATCTATGGGGCAGAAACGTGGAGGCTAATGAAAAGGGTTCAGCTTAAGCTAAGGACAATGCAGCGAACTATGGAAATAAAAATGATGGGTGTAACGTTAAGAGCAGTGTTGGCTGTAACGCGTTACAAGTAACGGCGTTACCGGTAACGCGTTCCTTTTTTTCGGTAACTTAATAACGTGCTTGTTACCATTTGGGAACTGTAACGCGTAACGTACTTAAGTTAATATTTTACGGTAATGTGAGGCGTCACTTTACTAGTTACTTTTTGTTCCAGTTGTCCTCCACTCGATCCACCCCCTTTTTAGAAGAAAAAAGCGCAGAGCACCTAAGTTGATAGTGCAAATAAACGAACAGGTGCTCTCGACGACCTCTGTTGCGGCTCGCATGCATGCCAGAAAACATCTGCTCTTGACGACGCACCCCCCCCCCCAAAAAAAAAAAATAAACAGACAGAATAGCCATAAAGCACGAAACACGAGCACGAACACGCTTTCTCACATTTGCCTTCACCTTGTGAGTTTCTCAGTAGGCACAGGCCACTACCCACCGCGGGTTCGAGCTTCGCGCGAGCCAAGGGCCCCGATCAGCCGTCACCACACGCACCCTGGGGCACCGCTGCGGCGGCGTTCAACCTCTGCAGAGAGGAGAGCGGCTCGCCGCAAGAAACAGGCCTCCAAGTTCACAAAGGGGACGTTTATTGACGCCGTCCTCCAGCGGTACACACACACACTCACTCAACAGTCACCCCGTCCCGGGGCGCGCTCAGAGCAAGGCTCCGGTGCGCGCCGCTAGCACGCCGCTGCAGGAGATTGTCCCCGCGGCAGTGCTGTGATCTCTCTCGTGTCGGCCGTTGGGCCGTTTGCGAGAGAGAGTGGGCAGTCAACGCAAGGTGCGCCTGTCAGAGGTCGTTGGACCCCTGGACAGGCTCGAGCCGCGGCGGATCAAGGACCCACGCTGGCGAGCTCGAGTATGAACTGGTCCGAACGGCAGAGGCCGGCCCGGACGAACAGTAACGTACGCACCTTACGCTGTCTCGGAGGGGTCTCTCTCCCTGGGCCCCGCTCGGACGGTCGCGCGCCGTGCGAGCACCCAAAACGGGTCCCGAATTCCCGCCAAAAGTCACCAATGGCAAAGGCACTTGGGAAGCCGGAGGCGGAGCTGCGGCCGAATGACAGCGATTAGCCACCAGCCGTCTCTCCGCCGCCCGAGGCGGGAGAAAGGGAAAGAGAGCGACGCGTGATGCCGCGCAGACGCCACGGCGGGAATCTAGCAGGCTTCCCACAACCTACCTCCCTTTCCTGAACCACTCACACACACAACTCTCTACAGAGTGGAAGCATGCCGCGCATTTTTGAACATCACGTTTTTCTGAATTGGCGTAAATTTGCTGAGCGTTCAGCGATGTTTTCTTTGTGAAGTTATAATTGATGATGAAGTGTCATTTTGCGTTTAATGTCACATTCAGAAAATGGCTTCACCATGTGCCACAGAGTAAGAATCCACCACGTTTAACTCTACAGGCGACTTTAGGCCACTATAACATTGCTAAGCTCCTGTATATTTGTGCAAAGTATTCTCGTTAAATCAGGATTTCGCGTAAAATCGTTGTTTGGGCTAGAAGTTTTATGTGAAATGTGAGCGTTATGAAATTGTTATCGTGAGTTCTTAAGGCGAAGACGAACTAATTAAAATTTATGGCCATGAAGTAACGGCAACGTAACGTGAGGTACTTTTTTGGGTAACGGTAAAGGTAACGCGTTACTCCTTTTGTAGGTAACGTAGGGCGGTAACGCGTTCCTTTTTTCTTAGCGTAAGGAGTAACGTATTTAGTTACTTTTTTTTCGGTAACGCCTACAGCACTGGTTAAGAGACCGAAAGCGGGCGGAGTGGGTGAGGGAACAAACACAGGTTGATGACATCCTAGTCGAAATCAAGAGGAAGAAATGCGCGTAGGGTAAGGGAGTGTATTCCCAGAGAAGGCAAGCGTAGCAGGGGTGGCAGAAGGTTAGGTGGGCGGATGAGATTAGGAAGTTCGCAGGCATACGGTGGGCGCAGCTGGCAAAGGACAGAGTTAATTGTAGAGACATAGGAGAGGCCTTTGTCCTGCAGTGGGCGTAGTCAGGCTGATGATTATGAACACCGGACGGAAAGGAAAGGAACATGAAGACAGGCAGAGGGCAGAGTCGGTCAGGGAACAAACGCGGGTTAATGACATTTTAGTCGAAATCAAGAAGAAATGGGCATGGACATGGCGCGTAATGCGAAGGCAAGATAACCGCTGCATGGTCCGTAAGGGTAACGGAGGGGATTCTAAGAAAAGGCAAGCGTAGCAAGGAGCGGAAGAGAGTTAAGTGGGCGGATGACATTAAGAAGTTTGCGGGGATACGGTGGCCGCATTTGGCAAGGACAGGATTAATTGGAGAGACATGGGAGAGGCCTTTGCCCTGCAGTGGGAGTAGCCAGGCTGCTGCTTATGATGATGACTTGATACCCGCCGCGGTGGCTCAGTGGTTGGTGTGTTCTGCTACTGAGCAGGAGTATCCGTGGTTCGATCCCGGCCTCGGCGGCCGCGTCTCGATGGGGGCGACGCGCAAAGGCGTCCGTGTGCTGTGCGACGTCAACGCACGTCAAAAATCCCCAAGTTGTCGAAATTTTAATTATGGACCGCTTCAGTATACGACACCTCTTTCATTTTTCAATCTTTTTCCCTTGCCTCACGGCGCGGTTGAGGCGTCCACCGAAGAGTCAGTTACTGCGCCTTTCATTTATCTCAAAAACCACTCTTCATTACATGCTGCTGACATTGGAATGAAATCTGAGTGCGTTTTGTTGCCTCCTCGTGAAGCAAGTTGCCGCGTTACCGCGCCGGTAGTCAGCGGCGGGTACACGCTGTCATTCGAGAATTACTCCCTCCACAGCACAACGCGCATCTCGAAAGCTGCAGAACAGCAGCGGCTCCAGGATAATTACATGGCATCTCGATCCAGACCCGCTTTCCGACACATGACATCTGCTGTATGCATATGTATGCCGTCTTCACTCAAGATATAACTGTTAAGGAGGTTCTTTACGGCAGCGGGTCGAGTAACGCTAACATCATCTTAATCCATAAGAAAGGATACGCCAAGGGCTTGAAAAATTATACCGATCAGCTGACTGTCCGTTACCTACGAGGTAATTACTAACAGAGAGAGAGAGGGAGAAAGACAGAAAGGCAGGGAGGTTAACTAGGCAGCCCCTTGTATGCTACCCTACACGTGGGAAAAGGAAATGGAGGGGGAGATAGAAAGGAGAGAGAACAAAGGGATATGATCACTTTTCCTCATGTCCGTTGGCCGCTACTTGCATTGTACACAGGGCACACACTGATAGTTCACAATCTTGCACTCAGTCCTGAGTCCTTCAAGAACTTGAAAAGTGCCTTCAAAGCTGTCCTCTGCGATGAAGGCTTACTCCAAGGACCCAGAATCTTGGCTTCAGTAAGGGGCCGAGTATCTAAACGGCGGAGTGTTGCAGCCAGGAGTGCACGCTCACGCTGAAACCGAGGGCAGTTACAAAGAAGGTGTTCTATAGTCTCGTCGCACCCACAGATCTCACACGCAGGAGAGTCTGCCATTGCGATTAAGTGGGAGTAGACATTTGTGAACGCCACTCCAAGCCACAGGCGACACAGCGTAGCATCGCAGCGGGAGAGGCCGGACGGAGGACTGAGTTGGAGAAAGGGGTCTAGGCGGTGCAGACGGCATGTGGAGTTGCTAGTACAGGACCATGACGCTAAAAGCTCTCTTCGTCCAAGCATTCGCAGATGTCTTGCTGCGTCGGCTCTTGTCAACGGTATCTGGACGATGTTGGCACTGCCGTGAGCCGTTCGAGCTGCAGCGTCAGCTGCGTCGTTTCCAACAATGCCAGAATGTCCTGGTATCCACTGAAAGACAGTGCCATGGCCCTCTTCCTGCGCCTGGTGTTGGAGATGTCTTAATTCAGCTACGAGTTGATCGTGATCGCAATGGCGTAAAGCAGAATTAAGACACTGTAAGGCTGCTTTTGAGTCACAGAATACAGCCCATTTGTGGGGTGTTTGTGCACCGATGTACTGCACAGCCGCACGAAGAGCGGCCAATTCTGACCCGGTGGAGGTTGTCCGATGCGAAGTGTGCTGGATAATACTGGTCTGTCTCGCAGGAATGACCACGGCGTAGGTTGAACTTGTACCTGGGACCGAACCATCTGTATACACATGAGTACGATCACTATATGCGGCGTGGAGTATGCAGAGTGTCAACTGTTTAATGGCCGGTGTCGATAAGTTCGATTTTTTTTTGTTATCCCCGGAACTGTAAGGCGCACGCATGGCTCCCGCAGACACCACAGAGCAGAGGAAGGCCAGGCTGCCGGGGTGAACTGTGATGGGATGGACGACTGGTGAGCTGCTATAACCTTTGAAAACGCTGCGTGTGGTCTTTGATTCGCCACTGACACAAGGTGGTGCTCGAGAATCCTTGTTAGATGCCGTATGTGGATCCGCAGGATGTCAAGGGTTATATACGTCGAGAGTGGGTAGTCCTGGGCGATTGCAATGGTAGCAACTGTTGACGCGCTGCGAGGGAGACCCAGGCATGTGCGAAGTGCCTGACCTTGTATAGATTGCAGGGCACGCAAATTCGTCTTGCATGTGCTTGAAAGCACTGGTGCACTATACCGCAAAAATCCCAAAAAGAGTGCTCTGTAGAGTTGCAGCATTGATAGAATCGACAATCCCCATGATTTGCTGCCAAGAAATCTGAGCATGTGTGTGATAGAGATTAGTTTTTTCTTTACAATGCTGCAATGCGGGCTCCATGATAAATTCTGATCTATAACAATTCCTAAAAAACGATGAGATGCACGATAAGCAATGACATGACCATCAATAGATAGTGGATAACGAGTCATACTTTTGCGCGTGAATGCCACTATAGCGCACTTCTCGGCTGACACGCTCAGACCTTGCTCTCAGAGATAGGAGGAAGTTATGGTTGCTGCCCTCTGAAGTCTTGCTCGCACCTGGAGACGCGTCACAGAGGAGGCCCAGATGCAGATGTCATCGGCATACATAGAGATATGGACGGTATTAGGTAGGTACTCCTGGAGTCTTTTAAGTGGAAGATTAAACAAAGTATGACTGAGCACTCCGCCCTGGGGCACGCCCCGGTAGGTGTAATGCACGGGTGTGGAGCCATCTTCACACATAATAAAAAAATGTCATTTTGGTCAGATAGCTTTGGATCCACCTATACATCCGTCCACCGATTCCAACAGCCTCTAGCGCATCAAGGATGGCCTCATGTGTCACGTTATCGTATGCACCTTTGATATCAAGAAAAAATGCCGCGCACATGCGCTTCTGGCGTTTCTGTTGCTGTACTGTTGACACGAGATCAATGACGTTGTCTATAGAGGAGCGACCCCGTCGGAAACCCGCCATGGCATTATAGGATACACGTTGTTGTGCTCAAGGTAACACTCAAGACGCGCCAGAAGCATTCTTTCCATGACTTTTCCCACACAAGTGGCCAAAGCTATTGGCCTGTATGATGACAGGTCGAGCGGGGATTTCCCTGGTTTTAGTAATGGTATCATGCGACTGGATTTCCACTGGGGAGGGACAACTCGGTCTTGCCACGAGTGGTTGTAAAGGCTGAATAGCTCTCTACGTGCGTCGTGGCCAAGGTGGCACAGCGCGGCATATGTAATGCCGTCTGGACCTGGTGCAGACGAACGCTTACATTCTGCAAGGGCAGCATCAAGTTCCTCACGAGTAAAGACAACATCCATCGCTGAATCCCGTGATGCAGGAGGAACACGCTGAGAACCCGAGGTAGTCACTGCACCCGCGATCGTCCTGCAGAAGTCAGTTGCAACTTCAATCTGATGACGGTTTTGATATAGAGCCAACGCGTAGAAAGGCTGTCTTTGCTGTGGAAGCGTTCGAAGCCCCCGCACTGTCCGCCAAATGAGGGACATGGGCTTTCGGGGATCCAGAGATTGACAGGAGGACTTCCAGCGCTGTTCCGCCGGCGTGTCCATTCGTCGCTTGATTTTCCTCTGCACACGACGCGCCCCTCTCAGGTTCCTTACGCATTTGGTCCGTCTGTAACGTCTTTCTGCACGCCGATGAATAGTGCGTAGGTGGTCTAATTCTGTATCAAATTCGGTGCGCATTCTAGTTGACGTAAGGAAGCCTCTAGCAGCCTTCATTGCTGTTGCTATATAATGTCCTCCAAACTGGAAGTGAGGGCTTCTTTGCACGCATCCTCCATTCGAGTTTTAAATGCCGTCCAATCGATGTGCGCGTGTTTAGCTGGGCCGGACGCCCCAAGACCTGGAATCTTGAGGTAGATGGGTATGTGGTCACTCCCGTGGGTCTCCACATCACAAAACCATTGGACACGCCGGCGCAGATACCGCGAAACTATCGTCAGGTCTAGGCAACTGCTGTATGAACTGCCTCGCAGATATGTCGGGCTGCTGTCATTCATTGCGTAAAGTTCATTATCTGAAGCAAATAAGGCAAGATTTCTCCCTCTGGCGTTGACTATAGGACTTCCCCACAGTTGGTGATGGGCGTTGAAATCTCCGCTAATAATCCCAGGAGCCCGTGTTGCCTCCATAATTGTCTTCAACCTCTCGCAGTCCAATTGAGAAGAGGGGGAGACATACGCCGCAATCAGTGTGAACTCTATGGACCCTTTTTTGACTATGAAACACACGTACTGATTGTCATTGTGGGGCTGAACTGGGCAGCAAACGAACGCTATGTCGGTGCGGACGTAGACCAGAACTTTGCTGCGCCCTCCGCATGACGGAGCAAAGAAGGGCTCGTACCCGGAAAGCCTGATTGCTTGGGATAAGTTAGGTTCACAGATGACTAATATCGGAAAGTGGTTAATTGTTGAAAACATATTGCCGATCGAAAACTTGCGATTCGTGACTTTAGGTCTCTTGCGTTCCACTGGAAGACCGCAGCGCCCCTGACTTCCTCACGAAACGTGGGAAGCTGGCCAGCCATTCTGTTTTAAAGATCTTGTGGTGCTGGAACCAGAGAGTCCAGCACCAGTAAGACGCTTCGGGCGGTTGACGATTGCAGGGCCTGTATCAGAGGGCGAATGGCGTTGATCACCGTCTTGAGGATCACGAGGGCTTGGCGATTTTGCTCTGGGAGCCCTTCTCTAACGACAGGTGAGCTCGGCGATGGGAGCTTGCGCTGAGGAGGCTCAGCAGGACGTAACGGCAGAAGCGCTGGCCAAGCATCCGCACACGAAAAGGTCTGATTATCCTTGGTGATATTTCGCGGACTGGACACACTCGTACGTGGCGGCACGGGAGGAGGTTGAGAAGGAGGTGCCGTGGACGCGTCGATGTGGTTGTTTTTTTGCAATAGACTTTCTTGCGTTCTTGCGGCGAGAACGCCTTTTCCGAACAGTCGTGGCAGCTTCACGGCGCGTAGAATTGTCCCTAACCATTTGCTTTAGAATGGCACGCTCGTTTTTTAAGCGCGGACAATTCTTAGATGAGGCGTCATGAGGCCCGTTGCAGTTGGCACACTTAAGCGCTTGTGCATTACAGGACTCAGCGCTGTGAGCTCCGGCACAACGAGAACACACTCTCGTGTTGCCGCAGACCCCGCTCACATGACCCAGTTTCAAACATTTGTGGCACTGCAGGGGTTTCGTAATAAATGGCCGCACGGCATGACGGAAATGGCCCACCTTCACGTGTGATGGAAGGCTGTCGCCTTGGAGCAAAATCTCCACACAACGGGAATTACCCAGACGTGATACCCGTAGAATTACAGTGCCATCATTTGCCGGCTTCACGAGTATGGGTAAATCAACTCGCGTGATAGCCTCGTCAACATCATAAAAACGCCGGAAGAGGACTCGTTCCCGCCGAGGGGGATAACAGTACGTACTGATAATCCGTCGAGCTGAGTTATGGCCTGCAGTGGTTCCAGCGCAGCCGCATGGTGGACATCAACGGCTACAATGTTCTTCCGTGCATTCACTCGAACGTCTTTGATTTCGTTAGGCACGAGGGCCTCGAGTTCTACGGCGACGACTTGCCTGTTAAGCCGCCTCGTTGTCGGTTGGCTGCACAGGAAGGACGAGGATGCTGTGTGCCGGTGTGTCGCCTCTTGTTTTTACAGTGGACTCACTGGATGACGACCCGGCTCTTAACAGTCTTCTCTTGGTCATCCGGCTGAGGTAAGTCTCAAAGCCGTCCTCACTGCTGGCCTCGCTGAGGGACTCTACGGTGTCATCGCTGTCGGGGTCGCTCGGACGGCTGCACCGCTTCCTCGACGAGCTCGAGGAGGAGGCCGCTAGGCCATTCGGATGCCCCGGTGGGTGCAGATCCATCGCCGTATAATGGAGGACGGCGTCCCCGCAGTATACACGCAAAAACACAGAAAAAAGCTGGAGACTGACTGAGAGCGTTCCACAAGGATGCACTTCGTCGTCTTCCAAAGTCAATTACTAAAATAGTCGCTAGTAGAGTCAGGACGCCGAGACGAGCGTTGCAAACAATATTCTTTGAAAGGTAAAGCCTCGTTTAATCAGTTGTTATATTTTTTTTCCGCTCAATTAGCCGAAAATGTTGTAAGCGCTTCAGTTGAAGCAGATTGGATTGGAAAACATTTAATTCGTCAGAAAAGGCAGAATGCAGACGATCCGTGCTAGGTGGCTATCAGTCCACGGCTGACAGCGACCTGGGTAGCCCATTCAATGACCTGGGTTTGAACTCCCAAGTCTGAGCTGACCAACACGGCCTCCCACTGATCGAGAGTAGGAACCTGTATTAGAGATTTCGGGGGCGGCTCCTCTTTACAATTCCACAATATGTGATAATAAGTGGCTAAATCACCACATAATGTACATGCAGGGTCGTATTCACCGGGGTAGAATTTTGACAACAGGTAAGGCGTCATGAAGGATCGCGTCTGGAGTCGCCTCCAAGTGGTCCCCTGCTCCTTATTAAAGGCTTTGTCTGGAGGAGGGAATATCCTCCTTTCAAGTTGACGAAACGGCCAGAACGGCACAATCAAAGGTCCCGCGCTTCTTGCAACGCTCGCCTCGGCGGCCTTGCCGTGAAGCTTTCGACTGCCGAAAACAGATGGCATCACTGCCGCCATTCAGCGATAAAACGTCGTCTGCGGGTTTTGGTTCGCTGATCTCTGCGTAGATGATTACGTTTTCGCATCATGCACGGCTCAACTATGTAAATACCGTTGTCAAACTTGCTTCGATACAAAAGTTACCATAGTACGCAAGCTCTGCGTGCAGTTTCATCGCAAATGAGCCAGCGGTTGAGGTGGGGAAACTTTTGAAAGTCTTCACGATAAAAAACGCACAATACTGTGTGTGTGTGTGTGTGTGTGTGTGTGTGTGTGTGTGTGTGTGTGTGTGTGTGTGTGTGTGTGTGTGTGTGTGTGTGTGTGTGTGTGTGTGTGTGTGTGTGTGTGTGTGTGTGTGTGTGTGTGTGTGTGTGTGTGTGTGTGTGTGTGTGTGTGTGTGTGTGTGTGTGTGTGTGTGTGTGTGTGTGTGTGTGTGTGTGTGTGTGTGTGTGTGTGTGTGTGTGTGTGTGTGTGTGTGTGTGTGTGTGTGTGTGTGTGTGTGTGTGTGTGTGTGTGTGTGTGTGTGTGTGTGTGTGTGTGTGTGTGTGTGTGTGTGTGTGTGTGTGTGTGTGTGTGTGTGTGTGTGTGTGTGTGTGTGTGTGTGTGTGTGTGTGTGTGTGTGTGTGTGTGTGTGTGTGTGTGTGTGTGTGTGTGTGTGTGTGTGTGTGTGTGTGTGTGTGTGTGTGTGTGTGTGTGTGTGTGTGTGTGTGTGTGTGTGTGTGTGTGTGTGTGTGTGTGTGTGTGTGTGTGTGTGTGTGTGTGTGTGTGTGTGTGTGTGTGTGTGTGTGTGTGTGTGTGTGTGTGTGTGTGTGTGTGTGTGTGTGTGTGTGTGTGTGTGTGTGTGTGTGTGTGTGTGTGTGTGTGTGTGTGTGTGTGTGTGTGTGTGTGTGTGTGTGTGTGTGTGTGTGTGTGTGTGTGTGTGTGTGTGTGTGTGTGTGTGTGTGTGTGTGTGTGTGTGTGTGTGTGTGTGTGTGTGTGTGTGTGTGTGTGTGTGTGTGTGTGTGTGTGTGTGTGTGTGTGTGTGTGTGTGTGTGTGTGTGTGTGTGTGTGTGTGTGTGTGTGTGTGTGTGTGTGTGTGTGTGTGTGTGTGTGTGTGTGTGTGTGTGTGTGTGTGTGTGTGTGTGTGTGTGTGTGTGTGTGTGTGTGTGTGTGTGTGTGTGTGTGTGTGTGTGTGTGTGTGTGTGTGTGTGTGTGTGTGTGTGTGTGTGTGTGTGTGTGCTGTTGGAACGCATTCAGATTCAATGACAGTTTTTATCTTCAAGTAAACAACATATGCCAACAGTCTGAGCGCCCCGGTATAAAATAATTTCCCCAAATCTTGATAAAAAACGAGGAAAATATTCGGCGAGATTAATTCCTTCTCCGATGGGTTTTGTCCTGTCTTCTAGAGCTGGTGCTTGCTGTGTATTTCTTTTTGATGCGAAAAGGATCGCGCGTATGTACGGACTGCCACATATGGACAACAATTAACACACTCTGCTTCACGCAAAAGCAAAACGCAAAATGTCGGGAAAGCAAGAAAAAGATATATAATGAATGTCAACATGTACTTAAAAAAACAGAACAGCTGCCGCCGCAGCACTAATGGCCATGCGGTGGGTTGTTGTCCTTTTGTCCACATTATTTTTTTCGTCTCGTTTCCTTTTTCTCAACTGACGACAACGTGTGTAATTGCATAACCCACAACCTCCTAACACCGCGGAGTGTTCCTCATTGACGTAAGGCTCCTTCCTGATTCGCACTTCATAGAAAATGAAAAGAGAAAAACTCGCCTGAGGCAGTTTCAACGACGAGGAAAAGCGCTCGTTCGCTATTTTTAAATATTTTTCATTACGCCGCTTTCAAGGTTGATGTGAATCGCTCTCGCCCTCCGTGATATACGCGAGCCTCCGCAGGAGAGATTCAGGCAGATAAACATGGAGAGAAAAAGTTGTTTACTTTTTCTGAAAAGACTGACTGGCGCCAGAAAATAGCGAATAGTAACAAAGAAATAAACAAACGAAATTAAAAATTCTTACGAAAGAATTGCTGCAACTCGGTTTCGGTTTCAGTTTCTTTCTTTGTATGTTGTTTATTTGAAGAAGGTAGTATTAATAACTAAACACATTAATATTAGTTATTTCTGTACATTTTACTACGTAATATATGATAAGCATTTTAATATAGAAGCATTAAAGTGTTCATATTTTTGTTGCCATGTGTTTTTACGCACTTCCTGCCTGCTTCGTATAATGCAATTCCTAAAATTTATTTTTTAAACTTTATTTGATGGGCATTGTTTTAGGAATAATATGATTTGATTTTTCCTTAAAATTCTCATTCCAGGTTTCGCTTTCGTTTTATTTGCATAGATGGCAGCACCATTTTTCCGCTAACGTCATTCCGTGTTTCCGCAAAATCTCTGTGAGTGAAATGTATTCGAAAGGATGAACGTCTAGGCTGTCCGGTGTCCTAGAGCCAAAATCTTGTGGTGGTCACCGATGTCACTCTAAATCTAAAGCTTCTCGGAAGCGCCTTCAACAAAAAGCGAGCAAAATGGGAATCCTCTGGTCAAGATTCAAGGTGAAGTATGGCGGATCCTCGTTCGCGATCACCGACAAGTTTCATGTAACGCCTCCGTTGACAGCGCTCTCACATGTGCATTTTCATGAAAACAGCCTATCATTCTTTTCACTTATTCAATCCCTCAAGCGTAGTTGGCAAGAAACGCTGTCAGGTTGAAATAAGCGCTCGTAGTTTGAATGTCACCGCTGTTAGTCTTTCCTCAAAGATCAACGTCCTCAGACGCTTTGTTGCTTTTTGGGGCCGTACCAGAGTAGCGCATCCGCTGCGGCGCTTTTAGGAGATAAGCTGGGCACACAGGGCACGCCTTTTTCTATGTAGTTCTGTTTACAGCAATAGTCTTTAGCACGAGCTTTAGTCGCAGACGCAATGCTTGTAGGTCGCGCTATGGCGATTACTTGAAACTCGCTGAGTGGAATGAAAAATGACACCTGTACGGTCGGCAATCGCTAAAAAGCTGTTCGTGTTGGATGCTGGATTAAAACTAGTTCAGGCCGCTTTTGCGAATCGAGATCAGTCTTTGCAGTGAGTAATTTAAAAGAAGCAACAGTGCGGTGACACGTTGCCGAGCAGACTTGCTCGACAGGTATGCGTGGTCAACGTGCTGCCGAGTGGTCAGTGTACTTTGTTGCTTGTTTTCAGCTTGCCCCTTCCTTATTATTTTAGCCTTGTGCGGTGTAGATGTTTATAGGTTCTGACTTCGGATTCTGCCCCGCCCACCTTTCGTTTCATGCATTTGTACATATATATATATATATATTTTTTTTTTGCGTAAGTAGTTTCGGCCTACGAGCATGAGTTGCTCCTCGCGAAGCCGTGCTTGTGGCAATTTTTCGTGCAGCGATTTTTGCGCAAAATACGTGCCCGAGTTTTAACGTACTGCGTTCCGCACATTTTACTTGTACGAGATGCGCACCAATGTGAAGTAAAGTTTAATTTTGTTCCTGGATTCAATCAACTTGCGGATTTCTAAAGGAGTAAGCAGGGACTCTTTACATTCATTGCTTCTGCATTTGTCCCGGGCTAGCTGTACCCATATTTAACTTTATATTTGCAGTTGAGAGTGCATGTTGCAAATTAAAGGGCACTTGTTTATGTTCTGCACTCTGAAGTTTCTTAGTTGTCTGCTGTATTAATATTTCAGGGTTTTATCAGTGCATGGGGCATTGTTGGTGTATGTGTTAGGTCTGAAAGAAAGGACAGAGGAACTTCCACTATCCTAGCAGACAACTTGGTGACCATGCAGCCAAAGCTGCATGGTCGAATTGCTGTGCATAACAGTGCTGTTAGAAGTAGTGTGCTAATGCTGTATACTTCAACACATAGTACGTGTTTTCTTTTTCACCCTTCCAGTTATTTTAATGCGGCTGTACAGCTGTGGTCAAATAGCGTGCGGGTAGAATTTTATTGTGTTCTATTTCTTGAACCACATTTTTCGCAGCTTCTCCTAAAAGGCGAAATCGAAGGCTTTTTGGGGCTGATGTAAATAACTGTCATCTGTGAGCTCACTGTTCTTGGAAAAGTGTGAGGGCAGTGACAGCAGTGATCAGAGTGGTCAAGGCAACTGCAACAAAACAGCAAAGTTTTTTGAAGCAGGGCAAAAATTTTTGCTCTGTGTCATCAGTCCACTGTTTCCTACAGCATTGGGTGGTAGTTGGGGTTTATTGGTGCAGAGGCAGCTGTGGGTTTTAGGGGATTATTGTGGTAGCATTATGTGCAAGGTTGGATGAAGGTTTATGGTGTGGTACCGAAGTGCACAGGTGTTGGTCTGCTATCACAGATTCACCAAGTGCAATTGTGATAGTCTGCCTGTATATGTCATGAGAGTGTCAGTGTAATGTGTTCATTGTGATATCGGCATAGAAGTTCTCCGAATAGCTCGGGAAGTATGGTACCTGAGATAGCATTCATTAGCAGGCTGAGCATGTGCAGCCTTTGAGCCGCAATGTGTTCAGGCGCCGTATATTTAATGCCCTTCAAGTGCACTTCCTTTCTCATGTACGTGAGCAGAACTTTTGTTATGCTGCAGTGGTTAACTGAAAATGAAGGGCACAGGGGTCTAGAGCATGGATTTACCACAGCTGCACATGAGGCCTGCTAATGGAAGCCAAGTGCTTCTGCTCTCCTCTCAAATTCTTGATTGCTTCAAGAAGTACAACTTGCATATGTTGTGCAAAACAGACAGACACCATGATTGTGGATGCGTACTGCAACTGTGTGCTGGAAAGTTTGACCCCTAAAATGAAACAAGCTGCATTTAAAGTTTGTGTCCAGCATGTGCTATATTTTGTCTAGATTCTTTTAGCTTCTTTGGGGATTGTAAGCAGTGTGAGTCACAGCATCCTATTGTGAAAGAAAAAGCACAAAAGACACGACAAGAAAAGAAAACACTCATGAGCGTTCGTGTGTGTCTTTCCGTTTCTCTTTTCGTCTTTTGCGCTTCTTTCTTTCACAATGTTCAGTTGCCGACTCGGCCAAGAATATACACTAACACACCGTCTTAGTCTGTGTAGCACTGAAGAATGAAGCTGAAACCAAAAGTAATGTTGATGTTGTAGTTTGCACTGCCACTTTTCTTCGTGCACTAATTAATGCGTGGGCAAAATAAATGCATGTTCTCTGTAGAATTGCCTGCAAAAATTTGTCTCTAGACGTTTGTCAGTCCTGAAAAGGATGTGAAATGTTTTGATATCCGTGTTGTTGCAGTTATCTTTGTCTTCCTGTAGTGGTTCGATATTTTATTTTGATAAGTATTTTGTGATTTCTCTTCCCTGTAGCACAAGCCTGGAACCAAGGAGCTACTAGATGACATTGAAAAGGTATTGTGGCTTAGTTCATGCCATTTCATGTTGTTTGCCTTTTTTAATGAGTGAAGATGTCAGAGAATTCTGCGTTTTGTTGGGAACTTGATTATTGTAACTTCATAAATGTTATTTGGATATTCCTGTCATGATTTATGTGACACATTTCTGTTGCATCCTACCTCTCTTGTCATACATGACTCGAGCACACGTTGATGAAAATGACCTGTTCAATTGTCTTTCCTCTCTCCTTTCCAGCGAGTGAAAAATATAAACGAATACAAACTAAATACAGAGCGACAGCAGAAGAGGCTTGTAGGAGCCCTAATATTCTACTCATGTTTATTCTACATCTTGTGCATGGTCATAACCTATGTGTGGTACTTCCCGAGGACACTTCGTGGCCAAGTTTTGTGCGTTGTGCCACTAGCACTATTTCCTGCTGTGTAAGTACACCCTTGATGTTTTACAGTGCATTGCAATTGTCTCCAGGACTCATATTTATGCCTGTTTAAACTTGAAGTGCAAAGGTGTTTAGAAGGTGCTATACTTTTGATCATAACAGTGTGTTGCAATAAATCTGGTCCTGTGGTACTGCTTGGAAGTGGGCAGTTGTGGTATTACCTTTATTGCAAATGAGCTTTAATTCATCAGGTGCTACATTGGCTGTGTGGTGCTACATTTGGAACAAAACTGTAATTTCCAGTTGATGGCAGTGACAACTGATGGACAAAATACGCCCTTAACATCTTTCAGAAATGCATACCAGTGTCTGGAAATTTGAGAAAAATGTCTCATGGTCAGCAGAACTGTAGAGACCAGCTCTTTGGGCTAAAAGCAAGTTCATTTTGTGCACCAAAAGTATATCTACTTGAAAGTGCGTTTTAGACACCGAATGTGTAAAATGAGCGCCAAGTTGATTGCTAAAAATGCAACTAATGTATTCAGATACATGTGTAACACGTATCTATGCAAGTGAACCTGGCAGATTGCTGATTTTCAATGCAAAGAAGGTATTAAATATGTAGGGCAGTTGCTTATATGCCTATCGGCCACATATGTGTCTGGGTGCAAGAGCCGTCCAGTGTTAATGTCGGAATATGTTGAATGAGTAATAGGTAAATTAGGCTTCAGAGATGAAGAGAGCTCAAGGGGAAAAGAACACTTCTAAGTTTCATACACTTTGTAATTATTTATTTGTAGCTTCTGAGTATAGCCGCTACGGTGGCTGAGTTCTTACGGCGCTTGGCTGCTGGCCCGAAATATGTGGGTTCGATCCCGGCCACGGGGGGTGGAATTTCTATGGAGGCGAAATTCTAGAGGCCCGTGTACTGTGCGATGTTAGTGCACATTAAAGAACCCCAGGTGGTTGAAATTTCCAGAGCCCTTCACTACGGCGTCTCTCATAGCCTGAGTTGCTTTAAGACGTTAAACCCCCATAGACTAAACTAATCTAAACTAAGCTTCTGAGTATGTTCAGTACTAAACTGAACCAGATATTTGTGCACCCCGTCATTCATTGTTTTGTTTGCACAGTGCAAAATACTAAATAATGCTTGTGGTGTTTCCACCCTGGTGGTTGCTTCTAGCTCTAGCCTGAGAAAAAAAGCAAAAAAAAATTGCAGACGGTTTAACATGGCTAAGCACAGGATAGCACTAGTTAGGGTGAGCGCTAAAGGTCCTTAAGTGCTAAAGGCATTTGAATTAAAGGCCTTTACCAAGAAGGCAATTACCATGAAGGCCTTCACCCTAAAGGCCTTTACGATACGGCTTTTACCCCAAAGGGCTTCACCTGGCCTTTTACCCAGGTGAAGGCCTGCTAGGTTTACACATCTGGCTGGTTGCCTATTACCAGGTGAGCCAGGTGGGCCACTTGCCACAAAGCAGGCTTCAGGGATGCATGCATGCCTGAAATAAAAAAAATGCGCCTAGCAGTGCTACCGCATTAAAGTATTGGCTTAAGATGAGTTACCTGGGTTCTGGCCAGCTTGTGCATTCCTGCTGGTAGTGTTAGGTGATTTAATGCTTTTCACAATGTGAGAATGCTGTTCTTGGAATGATGCCAACAAGGTGCCTTTGTATTTCTTTGTAAACTAAAGACCCACCATTGTCGTTCAGGAAACATTGCAGCTTTGTGCTAACCTTTAAAGGGACTATGCAATAAATTAATTGAGATTACGTAAAGCAGACGAGAGATAGGCATTTCATCACTCGTCACCCCAACGCAAGAATTTTTAAGCTAGCATCAATAACAACGAAGATATAGACGATTAAAAATTACGCTCCTCCTCTCCCCCCTCAACCCGTACACACGGGACGCCAGACAAAAATAAAGAAAACAGCTCTGGGACTGGGACCCGCCCATGATTACGTTATCCACTGACGTTCCTTTTGCAACTTTCGGTTGTCGCTCCTAGCAACCCAGCAGCAGCGTCAGCGGCGTGATTGCGGCGCGCGTCGGGTTTCTTTGCTTGTCGTTTGTTGTAGTTAGCAGTAATGGACCCGGACCTCGAGGCGCGATTGCTCGCTCTTATGGCCGCGATGGGCATCGAGCCCTATGTGTTCACGCTGTACTGGCTGAACGCCAGCGACGGCAGTAGTGACTCGGCGAGCCACTGCGAGCGGCTCCGGAACTCCCGACAGAAGAAGGCGGCAGAGGAAAACTGAAACCATATGCGCGAAGGCAATGCCCTGGCTCGGGCTTGCCCGAGAGGGTCGCGTGGTGGCACGAGCAAACGATTTTCACGGCTACCAGAAGTGTGCCCGTGACGTCATGGCTGCCGTGGCTCCAGCGAATGAGAGCGTGTGGTGGCCTGGCGACGTCATGGGTGCAGTGGCGTCTCTTTTCACGATTTTAGTTCCAAAATCAGTCACTACGAGCACACCAATCGGCCCGCAAATTTCAAAATCACGGGTTTTAAAAATTCATAATAAATTGCCGGCTCAGTTCCGAAGACTCATACTTGGTGTGAATGCTTCCTAGCATCATTTCTAAGCATTGAAAACATTTACAAGCGACTTTTTATTCATTGCATGGTCCCTTTAAGCAAGTGGTCTTTTGAGCAGGGCAGTAATTCACATCTCTTTACCCAAGACTAGTTTGGTCATTTTAGTAGGGGATTTTCCATACTGCTTTCTCTGGTGACAAGAAATGTGAGATTGGTACACAGCTATGTTTTCATTTGATTTTTCCATTTCTTGTGTAACTAGAGAAGATTACCGATGAATCGCAGGAGCAGTTATGTTGCTAACGCCAGCTCATTGGGACAGCAGTCACCTTTGTAGAGGTCTCGTGTCTGAATAAAACTGAAACTTCATTTGAAAGCAGAGCTCCATCCTGTAGAAAGGCTTTTCTTGCCAACAGAATAAAAATAGGCATGTGAGTAAGCTTTTGTTGGAGCTACATAAACGTTGCTAAAGTTTCTTGAACCACTAATTACTATTTACACATTGAAATGCAAATGAAAGTCGCAAAGTTGGTAATGAACTAAGATCTCCTTGCAAATGTCATGAACACTTTGGGAAAGGCCTCTTCAGGTAATGACCCAATGTTGGGGGAATCCCCCACGCTGGTGTAGATTTATTATAAGGAGTCGTCGCTCAGTAGCATCCACCTAAGCGCAGCCATACCATACGGCTACGAAGGAAAGCTAAACAGCTCCCACTGAGCTAGCCGTCCTGGTTAGCTAAGTTGGTAAAGTGACTGCTGCGGTGAGGTGGTAGTCCTGGGTTCAAGCCACAGACCAGGACAAATTTTCCTCTAACTATGAAGTTTCTGTAACAGCATGGCTTTCCTTTGTAGCTGTATGGGTGTGCTTGGGTGGACGCTAATGAGTAATGACCCGTTTATTACTCTGCAGGTAAAGGGAGATGTGTCATTAAATTTAATTAAGCATATAAAAAGTGCACAAATAAGCATGGCCAGTTATCCAGATGTAAAGAATGAAGAATAGTGGAGTATTGTAGTCTGCAGTTGTGCAAAGCAGGCTGATCATAGGCCCGGAGGCAGTGCTTTTGCTATGCAAGCCTGATAATACAGTAAAACCTCGTTATTTTGACCCTCGTTAATTTGGACAATTCGGACTTCCGCTGGAATCCCACCAAACTCCTATATATGACGTCGAAGGCTCGTTTATTTGGACGCCCTTGGGCTGGCTTCGGTTAACTCGGAGAGGCTCCCGAAGTAGCGCCCTGCTCGACAGGTGATTCTCCATATATTTGTCCTAAAGCCTGAACTGCATGTAACATCGTCTCCCGCTCCTGTCTTGAGCGCGCGCAACGGCAGGCGTGATAGCGATCGGCAGAGCCCCGGCGATAGGCTCAGAGAATGTCCAGCTGGTCCAGCTGCATAGTTTTGTTTTCAGGGCTCCACCGTTCACCCACGACGACGGCGGCTATCAGCTGCTG
This sequence comes from Amblyomma americanum, assembly GCF_052857255.1. NCBI lineage: Eukaryota > Metazoa > Arthropoda > Arachnida > Ixodida > Ixodidae > Amblyomma > Amblyomma americanum. Next base: position 92,227,059 of record NC_135502.1, on the reverse strand, counting down.
GCTGTTTAGAACAATGATCTTTTGTCACCGATCTTTTTGTCTTTGTTTTTAGAAAGTCTTGCCACTCGGGCGTCAGTTCATGCTTCTCTAGCTCTGTGTCGTATTTCTGTTCTTCTGGCGCGCCCAAACTCCGCGCTCATCACGTGCTGTTTGCGGTTCGTGCGGTGAAGCCTCCCCACGTGTGGCGCCATGTGCGAAGAAGCTCCAGCGCTACAGCGTCGCACACGAAAAAAAACAAAAAAACGCGGAGACCCTTAACAAATTATGAAGCAGCTCTGCTTCCGATATTCCCGGCAGTGGGTACCAATTAAGTCATTTGTCGGAACTGCGAAGAATCACTGTTGTCACAGTTTTTGTCTTAAAAGGATATGACTATTGCCCAGGTTTTCACCAGATAAATTTTACCTTCATGTGAAAGGTTTTTGACAGTTTTTGGGGCCATTTGATACGACATTCGGATAATTTACATGTCTGTTTTACCTTGCCCCTGAAGTCCGAATTAACGAGGTTTCACTGTCCATGCCCTGATATATTAGTTCTCTATATTCCATTTGCTTCAGTCTTTGATACGCTGTCACACTGGAATGTTAAACGTCATTTAAAGTGAATGAGATTCGCTACACCACATGTCTATTGCCTTCTTCCTCTGCTATGCAGTATAAATTCACAGCACAGATAACAGCTGTGGCAATCGTAGAATAAAAATATAAGTAAATCAAAGCAGTGCGTGCACAAGGTGCTGTGTTTGTTTGGGGATGCCATTTGCAAGAAATGCTCAGCTTAACCCCCTAGCAGACTTGGACGGGCCAGGCTCATCATAAGCAGACTGTCATTTCTGGCAGCTGAATAATCCAGCTTGTCATGTGTTTCCCGGCAACCTGTGTCTGGTTTATGGTGAGGGCTCATACAAAGAATTTTTTGGGTTTGCCAGCAGATGGCAGCGTGGGTACTAAACGACCATTTTGGTGCCATTTTGGAAAAAAATTGTGCCTTTAAGGGGTTAATGAGCAGGCCCTTGGCAACCATATCAACTGCCATGCAAACATTGCAACTGTGTTCATACAGCTGATGCAAGATGGATATGGGCTGCTCGCATGGTGGTGCCTGTGTGCTGCTGAGACTTAGGGTTGTAGCCTTCTTTGACAGCTTGCAGTATAGGTAGCCTTGGTGACATTAGCTTGAGTGTTGTAAAATTCAAGGAATAATGACTCTTTTTTTTATGGTGTTCAGATTATTATTTTGCGGTGTTTGTTTTTGGTGCTGACCCAACATTAAGAGTAAGCATTCAGATTAAAATCAAATGTGAATGGAATTGGTGCGCTCTTGATTGCAAATGCCATCCAATTGTAATGAATTACATTAAACAGAAATATTTAGCCGGTGATCAGTGACGTTACAGGCTAATGCCATTCATACTGAATGACATTAAATCATCCAGTGTAATCCAGTGAAGTGAACTCATCAAATGAACTTGGCACCATTCTGTGGTACGTGCCAGTAAAACTATCCATGCAACTGCCTGCTACGTGAAGCTTGTCTAAAGTGGTTCTGCATGTGTGTTTCCTCTCTCTCCTCTGGTACTTTTGTATGGTGGTTTTGTTGTTCTGCATTCCTTGCTTGGTCTGTCGCTGTACACCCGACTGTTGCTTGCTTGTCTGCTTCATGTTTTGCTGCTCTTGGAATTTTTTTTGTTTTCTTCCTTACAGCATAGTACTTCTGAAAAAGCTACTGCAGTGGTACTTCAGGAGAAAAATTGAGAGGAAAAATGAGGAGCTCACAGATCTGATAAAGCAGAAGCGCTCGGTACTTGACAATGTCATGGAAACCGAGACTTACAAGATTGCCAAGGAAATCCTGGAGAAGTATGATCCAGAAACGCTCAGGAAAAGTGTCGTAAGTAAAAGACATGGGACACATTCCTGTCTTTAATATTTTTAAAAAGTATGCTAGTGTGGTGTATTCTGGGTCGCATGCATCGTTGTGGTGAACCTCCATCAGAATGCTGATATTCTTAACATTTCAGTTTTGAGTGATAGTTTGGAGTGGAGTGAGTAAAACGGGATGTAAGTTGTGGAAGTGCATGGTGTAGTCAGCTGTGGTGGGAGACACCAAACAACCAGGACCCTAGTCTTCATCTGGATGCCAAACAGATGAATACTAGCTTGTAGAGCCAGCAGAACTAGTCTAGGATTCCTGTTACCTTCAGTCAGTGTTCATTTGGACAGCAAGAATTTATCCATTTATTAACATCTTCAGGGCTTACAAAAAACTTTGCAGAGGGGACGTACTGCATCTCTCCTTGGTCTGCTTTCCTTTAGCACTCCAGTCTTCACACAGAAATGCAGCATTTTGCTCAATGATTTGTTCAGCTAGTACGTAGCATGCTTCGAAAGAGCAAACTAAAATAAGCTCCAGTTAAAGGAACACACAAGCGTTAAAAGAGAATGAAACGTAGACACCTGAAGGTACTGCAACACGGGTGAAATTTTTTCTGCTGAAGACGTTGGGTCAGTGCCTTATGTTACGTTAGCGAGTGCTTTGCATAAATTACCGGTGTGTGTGATGCTGTCTAAAATGCATAAAATGTTGCAGGCAGGTTGTTCCACTCACAACTTCTTGTGACGAGTGTGTGAAAGTATAGACTGTTTTGTATGGAAGGTATAAGATAGAGGTGTAATGCAGTGAAACTTAAGTGCATGGTTTTTATGTACTAGGTTTTGTGAAAAGGCAAGGATGAAGTAGCTCTGTTTTATTTTGTTTGTGACCCCATCTTCTTTACATAATCCTGCTTTATTTAGTCATGTCTCAAGGTTTCATTGTTTTCATCCCACACCTTTTTAAATGGCATGTTAGAAGGTGCATATTTTCAGGAAGTTTGGTTGAATGTAATTCTAATGAAGCTTGCTCATGGTGTGAAAAAAATTGAGCTGTAAGTTTATTTTGCCTTGCAATGAATGACCACTGCATTTATTTTGAGACCGGCAGCTTATTGGCATTCCTGAAAAGAAAGGCATATAAATTAGTATCCTGAGAGTACTCTGTTTACCGAATGTAAGGCGACCGCGATTTTAACGACAGGGTTGACTTTCTGGGCACATAAAGGAAAAAAAAAATGAAAGAACACGAATGTAACGTGAGGAACGATGCCACTGTATGTAGAAAGATGAAGTTTATGAACAAAAGTACTTCAACAAATGCACGTGTGAATTCTGTTTCAAAGAGTCGCACAAAAGATTGACATAAGACCATTGTATATAGATAAGTACGGAGTCTTGCCATGCCGCCACGACGTCGATCGTGCGCTTTGATTGCCTCGTCATAATAAACGAAATTCCTCCCAGTCGCTCAACCAAACAGTGAGTCGTGCCTCCCAAATGTCGGTGGCCTTTCTCAGCAACATTTAATTGAGTTGTCGTCCTGTGCTGGTTTGCCAGGTTTAGCTACTTTCGGGGCCTCTTGGCTGCAAAAATTTGATTTTGTCTACTTGGCTACTTTTTGGTATAGTTTGAAAATAAGTCAGGTTCGAATTATGGAATAATTCCTCTTTTTCTGCCGAAGGTTAGAGGACATTGAGTACTCCAGAATGCTATATGTGCACACCATTATCCAGTTGTTCCTGCCCTGTTCAGAAATGATGTGTAATCATTTCCTGAACTCGACTAACTACTTCTTGCTTCAGTGTACACTAAATGTTTACTCAACTTTTTCTCCATGGTGCGACTCCAAACCCCTCTGCTATGCAATGCTGCTGCGTAGGTTTCCTTAGAACTAGCAACAAAACATGTTCCTTTGTTATTCACTCAAACATACCTCAGTGAAATAAGGAAGTGAATTGCTGCTTAGCAAGTATACCTTGTTTCCTCAGTATGCTACTGGTTCAAAGTGCGTTTACTAGTGACCAGTGGCACACGCTGGCCCGAAAACCCAGTTGTGTGGCGCTCAGAACGAGAGCCTTTAAGATGTTTCAGGCCAGACGGTTGGTTTTTCAGCGGTTTAATGGGGCAGTGGCACCCCAGAAAATGAAAATGTTTTGAAACGTGAAGACGTGTCGGCAGTGCTGCAAACATTGAGAGAGTCTGCTGAACTTCCAGAAAAAGAAATTATTGCCTTTACAATGCCTTCTAGTCATATTCTGTCGCATTTCCTCGGGATGATGCATTGAATTCACGCACGGTGTGCATGTGCGTCGTCTTTTGCGAGAAGTTTTTGGTTGCTTGGCCGCTGCTTCTGTATGTGTTGATTGGTATTTGTGGCTCGGAGCTTCTGTTGGTTGACTAGTGTGGCATTCTAATTTCTTTTTTTTTTTTCGTTTTCCGACATTGGGCATCTACCTGTGCGACTCATCAACCAGTATGCGAGTAAATATGGCATAGTGTGGTTTTATCTTCGTATGATATTCGATTTTAATGTGAGGGGTTACTTTTCATTTCTGTTTCCGGTAAAAAGACGTCATTACATTTGAGTAAATATGGTGCTCACCTGGGCGGTGAAAGCATGGAGGCTAATGAAAACACCCCCAACATAAATTGAGACCAGTGTGGCGAGCAGTGGTAAGGAAAATGATAGACATAACCTTTTCTGGATTAAAAGCTAAAAGCTTTTGTGGATTAGGGAACAGACTCGTGGTAATGTTATTCTAATGCAAATAAAAGGAAAGAATGGGCCTGAGCAGAATATTTAATTTGGCTAACAGACAACTAATAGCTTGTTTCGGCAACGGAATGGATTCTGAGCGAAGGAAAAAACAGCTACGTCCAGCAGAGGGTCTGGTTGAGAGATGCGATCAGGAAACTTGCAGGGGTACGGTAACGATAGTGGCCATAGGATTGAAGGATGGTTCTTGTCCAGCGGTGGATCTAATCAGGTTGATGGTGAATGCATGCAAAGGAGAATAGGGACCTCAAGCACTCATAAATCTACTGTATATATATTTTTTCCAATTTGGAGTTTTGCATTATACTTGCTTGTTTTGTGTTAAGACTTCGTGATGATGGGTAGCACAACACGGATGTTTTCAGGAAAACTAAAGAGTTCTCAGGTTGCTCAGCTTACTGTTTGGAACTTGCTTCTTTCAGAAATTGGAGGAGAAAACAGTGAGGCCACTGCTTGGCACCGAGTCAGGTGAGAGTTGTTCATCCTCTGACCAAGCCTGTTTCATATTTTCTTCTGTTTGCCAGGCACAACACGTAGGGAAAAAAGCTTTCCGGGCATGTTCCCATTTTTCTGTAGTCATACCATTTCAGCTGATCACATTCTGGTGCTAATAGCTTGAATGCATGCCATATGGTCTAACATTTTAAGAGAGCGTAAATTAACACTGCCCTGAAAATTATAAGTAGGCATCTGCTCACTTTTAATGTTCCACCTTTGATGGTGTTGCCATTGGCTCTTTGCGATTTAAAACTGTTGAGTAAAATGCTCAACAAAGGTGTGCGTCAAGATTCAACATTTTTTTCATGGTGTGTGAAAATACAAGCTGCAAGCTAATGCAAACAAACTGAGTTGATTAGTCAAATCAGTGGAGGTCGCCACGAAGCTTTTTGAGTAGTTTGGAGTGGCATGAAAGAAAAGGTGGAAGTGTCGTGCTTGTTTGTGCATCTCTGTCCCTGTAACAATAGCAGGCTGTATCGCATGAGTGGTGGCGATTGCTGCGCTGCTCTGCGAAGTTGCAACTACTCCAGCGGGCGTAGTGACCTGAAGATTTTTTGGGCACGTGGTACTGGTTGTTCAGAACTTGGCCACACAAGGCTGTCAATCAGTTTATGATGTGGGAAAGCAATGTAGTAGCTATGGTCGGCACTTTGAACATCTCGGGAAAACGAGATGGCGAGCAAAGGAAAGATGAACACAGACATAGATCACAGTTGAAGAGACAAAAAGCAGACTGGTTTACACATAAGCAGTGAGCAGTGAAAAAAAAAGAATATGCAGAAAGACTGTTTGAGTTGCTGGTGGATCACTTCGAAACCACTCTTTTAAATGCAGAGAGGCGGGTGCGTGGAAAATGAAGTATTTATACAGCGTGACGTAGCTCAGAGTTTTTGCTCTTGGACCTTTATTAAAAAGCATGTTTCCTGAGTGTTGCTTCGGGATTTTTAAACTGTTCTGTGGAGTGGAAAGATGAAATGTGTTTCAGGGTCCCCAAAAGCTGCCACAAATTATTTGTGAAATCAATCAGCTAAAAGCTAATTTGCCACAATTAATGAATTTTCACTTTTACTACGAGGGTTCGCCCTGTCTGAAATGCCATTGTATCCATTCAAAGAGCAAATGTTAGGTTTAGTACAGCTGAGGCCTTGATATGGCCACAAGTGCAGTCCTGTGTGATTGGGAACACCTAATTAGTACATAGTCATTTAATGTAACTGTCCAAGGATGAGGTGGAACCATTCCTGCCTGAGTCTGTAATAAGTAGCTTTAATGTCCAAGAACAAACCTTCTTGCACTTTTTCAAGTTTCATGCACAGTTAAAAATGACGTTTGCATTTTGCATTTGAATACTATTAGGGTGTTTCTTGTCATGCTGGACCACAGTGCAAGAACGGATATCACAAGAATTGTTGCAGAGGAGTCGTGGATAGCATCAGGGCCAAAAATTTTGTAACAGCATGGGGTGTGAACTAGTGCCATGTTAATATAGAACATCTAATATCAGGTGGAGTTACTAATGGCTTTGAGTTTAACTGAAAGATTGCGTTCACTGTTCACAAGTGCCATATTCATGTGAATTGAAGCATGCCCCTGTTTTTTATTAAGTTGTAAATGCTCAAACTGGAGGATACTAATGCTGAAATGTACCTGCATTTGTAGAGAAGCTATCCTCCTTAAACGATGGTTAAGGTGCTGCTCTGTCTGTGCCATGCGTCTGTGCACCTGACCATAAGATGCCAGTACCCTGCACACTGCCCCCATAATTGTGTGCGCAGTTAATTTTCTGCTGAGTGCACAGTTCTGCTGCAGTTCTGATCAAACCATGTACCTAATAATTTAAGTGGCAGGAATCTGTAGCACTTCAAAATGAAAGACAAAATGATGCTTACCATTTGCTCTCCCTTGATGCCCGTGGTGTAACAAGTGGCGAAATTCTTGGATATCATTTTGTTTTCAGTTCTTGTACCTGTAGCCTGTATTGGTGAATTAAAAATATATACCATATGTACTCGTGTAATTTGTGCACTTTTTTCTCCTAAAATTAAGGCTTCAAATATGGGGTGCGCAAATTACGTGGAGATTTTGTGACCACATCCAAAAAAACTCTAAAAACTCTACATGTATACGGTATATTGCTACGTGTAAGTCGAGCCCACAACTCTCACTTCTCGCTGGCCAAAAAAAGGAACGCAGGTGCATACCACCCCCTCTTCACACCCATCCCAGACCCACGTTGTGTACCGTAAAAACCGGACTATAGGTCGACCCCTCAACTAACCAATTCTGAAAATGAAAAAAAATCTTTTTCAGTGGAAAAAGTACCAAAAGACACCCTTATCTTGAAATAAATGCGACTTGACAGGTTGCACAATGGTGACAGTCTTCATTTTCATTTAAATGCTACTCATAGGTACACCCAGCCAATTTTTTAGTAGTATTGCGCGCCCATCAACCCGCGTGTTTGTTTGTGGCACACAGAAGTACGGCGCCGTAGAGCAAAGCCCTTCCTCTTCATGAATCGCCGCACCCAGGATGGCGAGCCCTTGAATTGCACCCTCGCGAGACTAGAGGCACGCGCGATCTCTACCTCTTTCATGCGGATGCATTCGGGAGTTACAGGCAGCGATCTTGCACGCGGTGCAACCTTTCCTTCCAATTCTGGATACGCTGCGGTCCACCCACGAAATGATGTTTTCTTCTAGTTGCTGCAAGTTGTAATACGCAGCTTCTGCCTCCGCCAGTACTGAATGCTCTTTTCGGATGCTCCAAATTCGCGCTGTGCTGCCAGGTTGCTGTGAGCTTCTGCATGCTCAGTCGCGATTTTCTTGAAGGCAATGGTGAATTGCCGTTGGCTGCTGCTCATTTTGAAACAAAATGTGAAAAAGCAGCCTTTAACCTAAATAGCTTTGTAACAACGGAAACGTAAAATAGCGGTGCTTCGCTATGCCAGCCACGCCGCACTGTTGCTGATGGCGATGGTGGTGGAGGCTACTGACTTCAGCTGCCCATTGTTGCAAGACTTCCGTAGTTTTTCTGTTTTCTGCCAATGACTGGTATATAAGACGGGGGGTCTACTTTTCGCCATGGTTTTTTGAAAAAAAGTTCGACCTATATTCTGGTTTTTAGGGTAGTTTCCTGCATGATCGATGCAGAGTCACAAAGCCAGCAATCAGATGTAAATGGAGATAAAAGGCAATAAAATGGCACACTCCTCGCATGCGGCCTGGCTGAGTAGTGGCGAGCGGAACAGCTAACAGTTCGGCAGTTTCAGATTCCAGCGGAATGTACGCTCCAGCGGTTATTGGAAGTTTGCTCTTGCAGCCATTCTTACAGGAAAGTGGCTGCCGGCGCATGCGAGCTGGGTAAACGGCACGCAATCGACTTTCCTTTACCAGAACCAATTTACAAACAAATTACTGACTTCTTTTTTTTTTTTACACCACTTACCTTTCGTAGCCGCACGTCACTGTGCCGATCTTTCCAAGGCTGTCCTGCACACATCTGTGTGCACACTGGTGTGCTTGCGCAGCAGGGAGTGCAAAATATGCGAGTAAAAGTTTCTCTTTTTTTTAAACCTAGGTAAAAAATTGGGGGTGCACAAATCGTACATGGGTACAAATTACATGAGTACATATGGTATATACTTTTGAACCATTATGTTGGATGCTGAAATATTTTCAGAAAATGACAGTCAGGGGCAGAATTGGGAGGTTAGAGTGATAGTGTGCTCATATTCATTTTGATATGGCACCAATGGCTGAGTTTGCTTAGAAGAACATAAGCGGTTTTGTCCACATACATGTATGTATGTGTATGTGTACTGTGTGCTAAAATAGAATGTGTGTGTGTGTGCTGGGCACGTGTAGATGTGCGTCGCCGCATGATGCCCCCACCTGTCAAGGGTGCCCCACTCCGCCCCGGAGCCCGGCTGCCCCACACGAACCTCAAGATGCCTTCCTCCTCACTGCCCAGTGCTCCCTTTGAGGAGCGCCGCATGATGGTTGTTGCACCGGGCGTGCCGAGGAACGGCCAGCAGTCGCATGGTGAGGACTGCTGCATTGGCCTACTGCAGTCAGTTATCCCAGTCTCGGTGGGAGACGAAAAAATTGAACTTTTACTCTGTGCTGTGTAACGTGTTATGCTGTGCGATTGGAGAGATATGGGAGAGGCCTTTCTCCTGCAGTGGGTGTAGTCAGGCTGATCATGATGATGATGGTGGTGTAATGTGAAAACCTGGCAATTGCGGTTATGCTGCGCTATGTAACACCTTTCCTTCCTCTTGCCGCACAGTGCGGCATGTACAATACCCTCTTGCGTCGTGCCATGGCACCTCACCCTATCCGACCATGCTGCGTTGTTGCTGAGAACCCTCGCTGTGTGCTACGCAGCCTGTATGGTGCTTCCTCCTGCTGCTCTGCATTGCACAACTTCGCTCCTCCCCTCTTGCTCTCGTCGCACTACGCTGTGGTGTTCCACCGCGTTGTGTGTGTTGCATCTGCTGTTTCTTTCCCTTTCTTCTACATACCCCATTCTTGTCCTTGCCCACTTCTTGTGCTCTTCCGCCCCCCTTGCTGTGCGTATTTCTGCGCCAATGTCGTGGATCCATGAGTACATGTCATTAACAGCTGTCGCTGTAAATGCCACAGGAAGGGTTTGGCGTCAATTTATATGACTACAGGGTGATCCTAAAGCCTGCTGCTGCCACATCATAATGATCGTCATCAGCAGCAGCAACAGTATAAATGTATCCATTGCAGGACAAAGGCCTCTCTGACATCCCTCCAATTAACCCTGTCCTGTGCAATATGTGGCCACCTTATCCTTCGCTAACTTACTAATCTCATCCGTCCACCTGACTCTTACACCCCCCACGCATAGGTGGTCCCAGTGGTCAAATCAAAATCATTTGGCAGCGTAGGCCCTCACAGTCTTCCAAACGAGTCTGTGTGATGAGAGCATGCATTCTTTCAAGCATGCTGTCCTCACAACTATACCCTGCTAACCAACATTACTAAAAAGAGCCGCCGCGGTGGCTCAGTTGCTATTGCGCTCGGCTGCTGGCCCGAATGACGCGGGTTCGATCCCGGTTGCGGCGGTCGAATTTCGATGGAGGTGAAATTCTAGAGGCCCGTGTACTGTGCGATGTCAATGCACGTTAAAGTACCCCAGGTGGTCGAAATTTCTGGAGACCTTCACTATGGCGTCCCTCATAGCCTGAGTCGCTTTGGGACGTTAAACCCCCATAAAACCAAGCCAACATTACTAAAGAAAAATTACTTTGCTTTGTAAAAACTTCTTTTAAGAGCTTGATAGTGGTGTAACATCTTGAGGCTATCTTTTTCAGCGAAAGGCCAGAGGTGTAAAGAGCTCCATACAAGTTTTCTGTGTCTTGTGTACATAAAAAAGTATCCATTCAGTAATGGTGGTTTTTTGAGTTGTGCACTTATCATGCAGTGTCTTGAATTTGACCTTGCATGTAGACAAGAACCTGCTTCAAGTGAAAGCGGAAAAAAAAATGTTTGTTTTTATTCTTACACTATCAATGTAAGTGCGCGTTAAAGAACCCCAGGTGGTCGAAATTTTTGAAGCCCTTCAGTACAGCGTTCCTCATAGCCTGAGTCGCTTTGGTACGTTAAACCCCCATAAACCTATAAACCATAATTTCTGGGTTATAGTCCATGCCCGATGTATTGTCCTTTGGGTTTGATTTCTGAGGACTTCATTGTTTTTGTTCTTTCTACATTGCCGACACTTGGTCTACAGTCTGCTGGGGCCACCTGTAGAAAAATAAAATGCTAATTGTATGAATTTCAAGAAGGGTAGGGCGTGGTGGACACTAAAGTCGGGATATGGGCTTTAACCTATTTTGGTTATATTGTCCAACTTCGAATCCTGGTTTCTATGGCCGCAGTTCGATCGAAGTGAAATGTGTAGCGCTTGTGTGCTGTGTGATATCAGTGCCCTTAGAGAACCCCAGGTGGTCGAACGGCTAGTGCAGGTCTAACATCTGATTTATTGCGACATCCATCAGCTTTCAGTTGTGCAAATTTTTCTGGAGACACCATACTTAACTACCGTATTTACACGATTGTAAGTCAATTCGAATGTAAGTCGACCCCCCCAAATCGCATGTCCGAAAAAAAAACACCGGTGGAGCGCTTCAAAAACGAAAATTTATTGCATAGATGGGCTATTCATCCTCACTTGAGTCATCTTCAGTGGTACTGCTGCTGTCGTCGTCGTCGCCGCCGCTGCGATCCCACAGCACATCGTCCTCCATGGAAAGCCCGCACTTCCTAAATGACCGCACCACGACATCGCGTGGAACGGCTGCCCAAGCAGAAATCACCCACCCGCACACAGCCGCCAGGGAGGCTCTCTTCATGCGCCCCGTTGGCGTAAGTTCCCGCCCTTCTGCCGCCAGCCACTCATTGTACTCGCGCCGGAGCAAGTCCTTGAATGGCTTGTTAATGCCAACGTCGAGCGGCTGCAACTGCCCCGTCAGACTGCCGGGAATCACCAGCATATCTGTATCTTCTTTTCGGAGCTCTGCCTTCACTTTCGCGGTAAGGTGGCCGCGAAATGAGTCCAGCACGAGGAGGTTCGGATTGCGATTTTTGAGGGATGCCCCTGGCCTCAAAAGCCACACCCGACGGTACCAATCAATAACTAAGTCATCCGTCATAAAGCCTTTTTCGTTCACTCGCACAATCACACCTTTCGGGAACATTTCCTTTGGCATAGTTTTTCTTTTGAAGACGATGTACGGTCGGAGCTTTATGCCATCTGCCAAGCATGATAGCATAACAGTGAACCGAAGTTTCTCGTTTCCTGTCATGAGAAGCTTAACCTCGCGAGCTCCCTTCACGCTCACTGTTGTGTTGCTCGTCATGTCGAAGTAGACGGGAGTCTGGTCCGCATTGCCGATTTGGCCGAGCAGGTATCGCCGCGAGTCGCGGAGCTTGAGGTAGTGCCTATGGAAGGTGAGAACTTTCTCCTCGTAAGCAGCAGGCAGCTTCTGGCATACACTAGTACGCCGACGAAGAGAGAAGCCAGCCCTCTTCATAAATTTCGAAGCCCAAGCCCTGCTGGCTTTGAAGTCTGTTCGGAGTATTCCAGCTTCCGCAGCAAAGACCCGGGCTTGTTGCGTGATCATTTCACATGTCACAGTAAGGGACCGATCACGTATTTCGGTGACATACGCTGCAAGCTTGACCTCCAGCTCCAGAAAGCGTCCCGACTTCGGCCCGCGGAAACCTCTTCGCTTGGAGCCGCAATCGAAAATTTTGTCCGCTGCTTCCGCCACTCCCACACCAACTGTTCAGAAACGTTGAACTTGCGGCCCGCCGCGCAGTTGTTGATTTCTTCGGCGTAAATGATGGCCTTCCTCTTGAACGCTGCAGTGAATGAGCGCCAAATGCTTTTCGAACCTGGAGAGCTCATGGCGAAGCACGCGGCCGGCAGTCGAGTCAAAAGCACCACTCCAAGCACCATCAAACAAAGAGTGATCGGTGTTGGGGCGTCAGCTCTTCCAGCAAACATCGTCATTCCCCAGAAGCGCCGCTGTTACGTATTGCCATGGCCTCCTGTATTTTATCTGTGCCTGCCGGATCAAGGAGCGAACAAAGGGGACGCGCCGTCACTGCAGTTGCGCGGCGCTGCCACTCATCGTGGTGGGGGCGCCACTCACGTCGGAGTGCTGCGCATGCAGTTTCAGCGGCGAATTGGTGGTCGCGCGCCGCTTGTGAGGCAGGTTGCGCATTTTTCTGTGCATTTCCTGTGCAATTTATCAGCGTCCGTGAATAATTCATGTTCCAAACAGGATGCTTCTTGCCAGGAACGTGTGCTGAAGGGTGCATGCATGAATGTTCACAATAAGCAGCACATGCTTAAGCAATCTACTTGCACTTCGCACATATAAAAAGCATCATTTTAGGTCCCCAAGCACTGCGTGCACGTCAGACAGAAAAATCAAACTTCTTTTTACGCCTAAGCAAAACAAGAAACCAATTTATTCCCAGCATGGAAAGGAAACACAGTGAAACATCAGTTCACAACTTGACATATTTTCTTGACACTGGTTTCTGGAAGAAAGTTTTGTAGATGTCACTCTTGTCAGTGGCAGCAAAGGCATAGTTCACGAGTAGCGGCTTTATGAATCTTGAGCACACCAACTTAGCGACATCATGGTGGCGCTGGGTGTTGGGGCAGTGAAGAAGGCCAGACTTTGAAACAGCTGGTACAGCTGCATCTAAGAGCATTTGTAGAGGTTTGTGAAGCGTTTGGCATTTTTGAAGTGCTGTCTGGATAAATATCCGCAGGGTCTCTAGGACATGAAGCAGGTTGTCTGAAGGGTACAACAATCCACCTCTGTCCTGGTGAAAAGTAAACATCTGAAGTGGCTGTTTAGTCAAAAGTTTGGTGACGATCGCACTGCAGCTATCACATTCAATACGCTCTTTAACTACACGGGCAATATATCCACCAACATAAACCGTTGCTGACACTTGCAGTGTTGCAAACTTTGCCACATTTGGCCGCCTGAGATCTTTAGTACATTTACAGCTTGCTTTGGAAGCTCAGCTGAGCTCTTCGACACCTGTGGAGTTTCAAGTAAAACCCCCTTGGATGGTCCAGGCTTTTCAGCGCAAAGGACGTTACTGTCCTGCGACACAGCTGCGATGCCCGTCTTCAAAACTTTTTCGAGCCCCGAGATCGCAGAACGGACATCCAACTGGTCATTGCAACCGACCGACCGCCTGAGTGTCCCAAACAATGACTCGATGGGATCACTGCTAAACTTCCTTGTTAGCACAAAACCGAACTTTTCTCTCGTGAGAAGGAAGCGGACACAATGAACAGTGGAGTATGTCGTAGCACTTCATATGTTTCAGTCGTAAGGAATCCACGAGGAGATGATGTATTTCTCTTCAATTCCTCCATGTACAAGGGAAACGTAACTTCTAGCCACTCGAGGCAATCATCATCGGTGCTGTCGTAGTGCCTCACATCCGGAAAGCACTGCTGGACATGTTGCACGGGGTTACTTGTGTCATGCAAAACGAACCATCGATATACATTTCTCATAAAGGTTATTGTCGGTCCTGCAGCAGCAAAAGCAGGATGGCAGCTATGGCCTGCTTGCTTCACAAGAACTTCGAGTGCTGAAGTAACATCTGAAGAGAATACTTCCACTGCCCTCTTAACATTCATTTTCTCAATATTGTTTGGATAGACATGTTTCCTGCTCAATTTCCTTACTGGCTTGACCATCCATGCTTTCTGCATTTCATACAGTTTCTTTAGGTGGGATGAAGACACCTCACCAGCTTTGCCGAGGTCTCGTGACAGAAACTGGGACCGCACATTTTTCATTATGTGGCAGTAATCAAAGCTTAGGAAAAGTTCTCGGTCGGGATTGCACGGGTGTTGAATTCTGTAGGTCAAAAACCCACCGCAGAGCTCTTTCATTGCACTTGCGTTGACTTTATGATTATCTGTCACCAAGCGTACTACACGGAACCCTATTTCTTCTACTTCTTTCATTACATAGAGAAGCAACTTTGATAGCTGATAGCCACTTAGCCCTTTCGTAAAAAAGTATGAAACGGGAATCTTATAAGTAGTGCTGAGCCCATTTATGATAAAGCATAGCAAGGAGTTTGCCAAAACAAGCTCACTGTCAGGTGCACTTGCTATGCCCATGTCGACTTGACCGACAAAGCAATCTCGCTGCTTATTATACTGAAGCTTGGGCTTTATCCGCATCTCATCTACTATTAGTGAGCAGGTTCTAGATTGGGATGCATCCAGCTTTTCTAATTCAGCCTTCAGTCTTGCTTGCACTAGGTGGTTGACACCTGTCTCGCCCAAGCTGCTCCCAAGGTAATTCAGAAGGGTGCTTCTGCTAGGTAGCTTCAGTAGCATTCCCCTCCTTGTGTGCTCGTAAGCTTTTGTTGACAGGTGGCGTAGTACGATGCAGTGGCGCACTACGTCTTCAGTTCAAGTTGGTTTTTTTCGGCGAAAGCTCACAATTTGATCCAATAAAAACACAGCTGAAATATGCTTCTCTTCAACCTGCTCCCGAATGTACTGCAGATACCAAAATTGCAATCATTTTTCATTTTTTCAAGCTCTGCTTTGTACTGGTCAACTGTACGTCGAAGCTTTTCAACCTGCTTTTTCAGACCCCTTTCTCTGCGTTTCCATCTTGTTCTTTCAGTTGCAAGTAGGCTAGATACTCCAACATTCACTTGCGTTGCTTGGTGTGAAACCTTCGCATGTGTGCTATTTGAAGCCTCCTGTGGTTCCTTTTCATTTTCAGGTTTTGCCTGTTCATTTCTTTCTGGATAAGCCGACGGGCTGGCCTCTTGACAATTGTCCTCTGACATTTCTGCATATGTGCCATCCTGCAACTTCTGCCGCTTTGTAGCCGGCTTAGGTTCCTTTTCTTTCGTTTTCGGAAACGCCCTTTTCTTGATGCTTTCTGCATTCCTTTCTTGAAACTGCCTTGGCTTCATGTATGAAGGGTATTCCGGAAACAAGGAGGGCACTACACCTTTCTTGAGACGGCGCCGCTTGCCCTCCGCAAAGTCGGTTTCCTTGAAGTGCCGGCTACATATTCTTGAATAATTCGAAGTAGTGTTCGGCACCCAGTTGTCTCTCCGTATGGCTTTCAACCACTGCTCCCGTAGCGCCATGTCCGCCGGAATCTCGTGGAAAGAGGTGCCTGGAATCTTCCTTTCCCCATCTGAGCGGCAACGCGGCACACAGCAGTATGCCATCAAGTCCTGCAAGGCAGTGGTCAGCGGTTTAACAATGCGCTTCGATATTACAGTCGTATGCTTAAAAAGTTCAGTGCAACCACACAAATTCGTCGAGCGCGAGCGCAAAAACAAAACTAAGAGATGTCAGTCTGAGAAAATGCGCCCACAAATATTCGAATTAAACACACAGTAAGCCACAGACAGATATAGGACTTTATGCAGGCTACAAATAACATTATTGCTATCACAAAAAAAAATTCTTGGCTCACCGTTAGAAGGGAACAGGTAGTTCAGCATGCGTTGAGCGTCGCCGATTTTCGGTCCCTAAAGAACGAAGTCAGCATCTAAGCAGTGCTGTCACAACAACGAACGCCAGCAAGCTTTAGTTTTTTTGCACGTGCGCGCCAAATAAACTGAATTTCCAGTGTACACGGATCAAAATACGCGCATATGCGACTGACCGACAGCGCGGTGCAGCCGCGGAAGACGAATGCACGACCCCGACGTGACTAGCGCCACCACTTGTCATTCAGTAGCGTAACCAACCGAGTTGCGCCGACGGCCGCGGAGGGCGCATTCGGCAGGCACAGAAAAAATAGAGGAGGCTATGGTATTGCGCAACCAACTGAAATAGCGGCTCTTCCATCAGCTAGCGACACTCCCGGGCGCTAGCACAGACTCTGCGATTGGAACAGCGGAACAGCGGGACAGCGGCCCTTCCTGGGTGTGAAATGAAATGAAATTGGTTTTGGGGGAAAGGAAGTGGCGCAGTATTTGTCTCAAATATCGGCGAAAACCCAGTTGTAAGGGAAGAGATAAAGGAGGGAGTGATAGAAGAAAGGAAGAACGAGGTGCCGTAGTGAAGGGCTCCGGAATAATTTCGACCACGTGGGGATCTTTAACCTGCTGTACTGACATCGCACAGCACACGGGCACCTTTGCGTTTCGCTTCCATCGAAACGCTGCCGCCGCGGTCGAGTTCTAACCCGGGTATCCTGTTCAGTAGCACTGAACCATCGCGGTGGGTAACGGTGTGCGCAGTTAAAATAAAAAATGAAAAATCCTGGCCAAAAAGCCCGCGGAATACCTGAATGCTACGCTTGGAACCGTAGAGCAAACAAAAACTTCTAACGTCGCAGTAGCGTCCCTGATAGATTGTTTTTCTTGCTTTTATTGGCAGTTCAAGGTTTCGTTTCGATTGTATGTCGACCCCCCCCACTTCGGAATTTTAAATTTAAAAAAAAAAGGGTCGACTTACAATCGTGTAAATACGGTACTTAGTTTTCGTCAAAATATGTGCTGATATAAGCTCTAGAGTTCAGTACCACTTGATTTCGGATTGAAACTCACATTCAAGTGTTGAGCATGTGGTGAAATTTCGCACTTGTCTTTGCTTTTACATCATTGAAGAACTCGTTTTCATGCTTGGCTGGTAGTACAGTACCTTAATTTGTTGTGAATTCTGCTGGAATTGTTGCATCTTAAGTTCTCGACTCTTTCTACTGAATGAAAATTAGTTTGTTTTTGTGCAAATTCAGGTCCCCTACCGGTGCCGCCCCTCCCTCGCCCAATCCTCCCTCGAGAGAGGACAGCTTTTGACCGGGTCATCGACTTTCTAGTGGGAGAGGGTCCTGGTAACCGGTATGCACTCATTTGCAACCGCTGCTGTTCCCACAACGGCATGGCGCTCAAGGAAGAATACGAGTACCTGTGTAAGTTTTGCCAACTTCGTGCTGTTGTGCTCTCTCTTGCACTTGTGTAAAACACCTGCCAGGTTTAAATTGTGAAAAAAAGTCACTTTGCATGAAATGTGGATAGTCTAGCACAATAGGAAGAGTGATGCAGTAAAGTGCTGCTTGGCACAGAAGTGGTGGCAGTGTCACATACTTCTTGAAAAGGTCATAAAAGGAATAGCACGTGATGTCGTAATAATTAGGTACGGGCACCTCCATGCTTAAAGTTTGTGCGTTCTTGTATTTTTGGTCACCTTTTGCCTCAATGGCTACCTGCATCATTATAGCTTTCATTTTTAACCATCAACTGTTGTGGTTTTCTGCTGTTTATTGTACAGTCATCCACACATCTGTTTAGAGTGCTTGAACGGCACAGCAGGGAGCACACTTCAGTCATTTACGAGCGGCCTAGGGCTCAAAACAAGACCTTATCATGCATGTACATTGCCATGGATTGCGTTTTAACTCCTGATATATTGAAAAAGTGTGCCGGGCCTTCCAAGCAGCGGCGATTGTCATAAATGCACAAAAGAGCGTGCCATTCGAGAGCTCTAGACAAGCATGTGGACAACTGTGCTAGTGGGTTGAGTGTAATTCTGTCTTTGCCCTCGCCATGAGGTTTTTGTTCGCCTTTGCCTTATGCGCAGCCTGCTGTAATTTTTTTCGGCCTCTTACTTAGGGAGTAGTTGCTGTGCAATGAGGAATGCTCAGTTGAGCCAATCTGGCCAATCACTTTAAACTAATCAGTGAGCCAATCAGGCTAAAAACACATGCCTCCGCACGTCTACTAGGCTTAACTCCTTAAAAAGTATTCTCTTTCATGGCTTGCTTTCTGCTTCTTTTTTCATGCTTTTTATTTCCCTTAGCATTCCGGTGTTGCTACTGCTTCCACTGGAACCAGGCTAAAAAGCAACGCCCCGAATTGCCAAGGGTGCTCGAGATGCCGCCAGCAGGCATGCTTGCACTTCCATCTCCAAGTCCGGCTCCAACTGCCGAGGAGTCTTCCATCACGGTGAACAACCCCAGCAATGAGAGTAAGCACTTCCTTATCTAACCAATTTCAGCTTAATGTACGCACCAGCTGCGCATAGCAGGATACAACTTAAAAAAACAGCGGTTGTTAACACTGGGCCGTGGTCCGCGGCACACTGTATTACTCCGCTAGCCAGTCACAAAAGTGAACGAAATCACCTTTTTAATGTTTTACTTTATTAAACAAGCCAGGTGTCAAAATTCTAGGGCTTATAATTTTTTTATCGTGATCAACTTTTTTTTGGGTGACAAGAGAAGTTTCAACAAAAGACTACTTTTTTGCTGGGAAGGAATTCTGTTTGCCGGTCCTGAATGTGGGCGGAGCTTCACTGCAGACTTAAGTTGTATCCAACTATAGCGCCTAGCTCTATTAGGCCAGGATATGCCTAGCGAAAGCGTGGCGACTTCTAGATTGGAAGAGTTAATATATGAAGCCCGTGCATTCACTAGATGCGCCTTTATTCATGATTAAACCTTGAGCCATTGTGGTGGAGTGGTAGAGTCTCCACACCTCAAACGCCAAAGGCCCTGGTTCGATTCCCAGCCTTGACACAGTTTTTTTTTTTTATTCAGTGAGTGTGCGGGGGTTTCAGCAGCTCCCATAGATGCCGCCACCGAATACGTTGGTTATTGGTTAAGCGCGTAAAGGCTGGTAAGGGTAAGGGCGGCGAGCGCACGGCGTCCGCCCAGCTGCGGCGGTTGCTAGGCAATGGCTCAAGGTCTGTCTCTGTGCCTCCTCGGAGCACCGCCACAGCGAAATAACAAGTTCGTGGCCAGTGTAGCTTTCGCTACAAAACTAACTTTTGTCCGCACTTTCTGCATTTGTACTGCTTGCCACTCTTTTGTTACATCACTGGCAATACAAAACTGTCGTTGTGAACTAGTTTCATTTTAAGAATGCAGGTGGGATGAAGCAGTTCACCGGCACATTGTCAGAGAAGAAAACTAAAATAAGACGCCGTGGAGTAGTGCACGGTTGATCAAAGGATGGGAGTGATCCTCATGCTAACTGGCTCTTGGCAGTCATGTACCTTCCAGTTGTGTACGAGATGTTGAGTGGGGGGCCTCAGATTCAGTGGAAGAGCAGCTTTGATGTGGATGGAGCTTCAGCGCAACCTAAACTCCTGAGGTAGTCATGAGGTGTATGAGGAACAAAATTCCATGTACCCCTATACAGTTGCCGACCGATCCAAGATGGCGCCTTTCGCGCCGGCGAAAAGCTGATAAAATGGCAGATTTTGGCCCGCAGGTGACTGAAATTAGTCAGAAAAATCGAACTTTCGAAGTCCGAAATATCCGTTGCGAATATGTATGCACTTCTATGGGGTGACTGATGGTGCCTCATCGAGGTCCGAAATATCCTACAAGTCCGAATTATGGCGACGGGTCGACCTGAGTGAAGTCAAGCGGGATATCTCCACGCACGCCGCTGGACTATATAAACTAACAAAGCCGATCCGAATTACCAGTCGGCTACTGTATATGCAAATGTGCTAGCGCATATTTATGCTGCTTTTTGATCTTGAGTGCCTTACTATTCCTTTCACAAGGACAGTCATCAAACATTTTTACATTGGTTTTTTCTTTGCTTGCTTCTGAACTTTGTACTTGGACATGCGTTGTACATATGAGCACTAGTACATCTGGATGCACAGGAAGTATGGACATTCACACTTCAACCGTGATGTTATGAACTTACCGTTAAGCTCGTTGTATGTTGAGCTCTCATCACAATGTGATGTGGGAACACCACACTTCAGTGCTACTTTGCTGATAGCCTCATCTGGGCTCACTTCCTTCAAATACAGTTGTAATATATTATTTCATCAAATAGTACATCACAGTCTGTACCTACCCGCTTAAAGGGACACTGAGGAGAAATCAAGTTGGCTTGTATCGATAGAATACCACCTCCTGATCACAAAAACACCACTCTTACTGAAAACAAAGATATTGTAAGGTAGAAAATAGCAAGAACCAAAATACAGTTGTCGCCGCCACAGGCCAATCTCGCAAGTACAAGCATGATGACGTCATAGGACAAGAGACGCCACCTTGGAGGAATTTTCCTTCCTCCATTGAAACCACGAATCTCTGAGGCTGACAAAGGAAGGTTGTGCAGTTCAATATTGAAGTAAGTTTTGTTTTGAAACCGATAGTGCACTTTTATCACACAAGGAAGACAGACAAAAGACAACCTGAATGTTGGAAGCAAAGAAAACCGATGCTTGGCGGCACCACTGGCGGCCAGGAGAGTTTCGGTTTGTTATGGCGCTTCGCGTCTATGAGCTTTGCGTGCCCCGTGGTTTTGTTTTTGACGCGCCTCGATTTACAAGCGCCGAATAGCAGAGGAACTTCAAGTGCCACTTCAAGTGCTAGTTAACCTTTGAAGGAGCCTTATAAGGCTGGTCAGATGATCGCCACGGTCGATGAAAAACTATGATGACATGATGGTCGGTGATCGTACAAGGCAGTTAGCAGTATACAGATCACTTGTGTCTTTGTACGCTTGACCGGCGAAACGTTCCCGACTGTGCCAGTCAACTTCGAACTACTTAACGGAAATTGGTTATTAAGGAAGGAAGAAAAGATGCAAGGCAGTTAAGAAAAAAAATTGGTGGCCTAGCTCTGTTAGGCCAGGATATGCGAAAGCGCGGAGACTTCTGCATCGGAAGAGTGCATTTATTAGATGCGCCTTTATTGACGGTTAATGCTTGAGCCCGATCCAGTGGACCCCGTTCCTCCGGAAACGCGCGGAACTTGTTGAAGCGTCGTGCATCGGTTTTACTTTCAAGCTGCCAACTTTAAACGCGAGCGCCCGTGAGCACCCATCCATTTTTTGTGGCAGAAAAAAATAAATAACCTGGCCCTTGCAACCGTGGGAGACCTCGAAGCCGCCTGCTGCACCGTGCAACAGCGCCGTTCAAGGAATCACAATCCATTGGCCCTAAAGCGTCGTGCAGCCTCCGATGGGCGCGACGCGCCGACCTTGCCCATGCCCCTTGCGACTCCCCGCACTTGGGTCAAGATATTTTATTAGCAACGGCTGCTCACTGAGTAACGACCTGCCGGCACCTAACCTAACCATGCTCCCTCAAAAGCATCGTCGCACGCTCTGTGGGGCTGAGGTCGCTGAAATGCAGGCCAGAGTTTCTGCGAGAACTTCGTCGGGTTCATGAACGGGATACATCGTAATGCTGGCAAGACGCCGGTGCAAACTTAAACGAAGCGACGGTAGTGACCCCCGATAGATGCCTTCAATGTGCGGCGGTGGTAGCTTTCATTTCGGCTGCTGCTAGACCGCACCACTAGCTGTCAGAAATCATGGAGTCTGCGTTTACGCCACGTTTCACATCACTCCGTCCTATGACATCATAAGAGGGCGCCGAGTTTGAATCGGAGGGTGGGAAAAACTTTTTCAACTTCGAATCCCAAATTTCTTTGAAATACTGGGGAAGTTTGTTTCCTCGTCTTCAAATCTAGTGCTCCAGCTCCACTCCACAGAAGTTTCAAGTCTCGTCATGCAACTACCATGCATCAGCACTAATCTCCTCTGTGGTTGCCCCTAGCAACCAGCCTATGAAGTGGTGTCTGTTTTTGCAGTCGGTTGGTTACACTCGCTTGATTGTTTCGGATTACATTGTTTTGGCAGTGCATTAAATTTTGTGGTAATTGATGGATGCTCCTTTAAAAAGAAGTACAAGATGGCACACTATTAGGGCAGCAGGAAGGGAATGTTGCCATTGACCAAGAATGGTAAGAAGACTTCTCTGTGGGCTGGAAGTCAATTTATCACGGAGGGCATCATGGATGCAGTGCATCTGCTGAAAGTGGTTTGATCGGTGGATGCCATGGACGTGCAGCCCAGATCTTTGAGCTGCGCTGTTGCTGGCACACAACAGCCGATAACAAGCAGCTGAAAAGGGCACCATGCACGGAAAGAGGCAGCCAAGAAATACTGCATTTAAAAGATGCCAGGGACAACAACCACAGTGCCTCGAAGAAAAGTACCGTTTTTGTCCCTTGTTGTCCATTTTATGTGACCGATTCCTTTGCGACTATTCGATATATTTTGACCGTGTTTGCTTTGCTGCGCACCTATAACCATACTGCTGGTCAAGATATTCTTTCTTTCGTTTTCAAATTTATGAATTTTATATTTCTTGCATGACATTTTCTTCTCAATCTAGACATATCTATGGACACTGCATTGCAACAATTAAAAACTGAAAAGTGGTGTTTCACACACAAAAAAAAAAAAAACTGTCTTGTAGAATGTTGAACCAGCTTTGTGCCACACATTTTTACTTCTGTAGGCTTTTCACAAGATTTAGGGAAAAATAAATACATTGTAGAAAAAAATGTTCTTGAGATATAACACTGAAATTTTGCAACTTTAGTCACAAAATTTTTATTATAAGCTGAAATTTTACGTAAACCGAGCAATAAAAATATTGCTGTTGGCCATATTCCCCTTGATTTTTTTTTATCACATTGGCTTTTAAAAAACTGAGGAATCACGTTAATCTTTGGTCGCACCCTCTTTTGCCACCCCCATGTAGCCTAAAGTATAAAGAATCAGTAATATTCTGCATGAAGCCTCCTGTGCTTTAGCGCTTGCTTTTCTCCACAGCTTATAAGCCTAGTGGGTGATATGATCCATAGCGTAGCAACAAAACAGGGGACAAACACAAGCGCTAAACTTCCACTACGGCTGTTTGTCCCCTGTTTTGTTGCTGCGCTATGGATCATAATGCATACCCACTAGCCCGAACCATCACCTTGCTAGTGGGCGAGTTTGCTGTGGGTATCTCAAAAAACAGCAAGTAAAAAAAAAATTGGCTTGCCTTCTAAATATATAAGCCTAGTTATAGCAAAAACGTGAGGTACTTTCTGGAGCTGGCGATTCAAGAAAAAAAAAAAATTCACAGTATATTTGTGCAGATACGGTAATATTGGTTTCGACAGGCTCCATTACCCATAGAAACGTGCGGGCACATTGTTACCAGACCCACAGCGCTTGACGTGCTAGCTTGCTTGAGTGTATATGGGGGAGCAAATTTATCAGGGCACCAGCATAAGTTTGTTTCGAGATAATTCAAATGATTAAATTAATCACACTGCCATCATATTATTTGTTATTCCTACTTATGTGCACAAAGAATTCCATGAAAGATGCTAAAATCCGCCAAATTTATGATGTTGTGGGAAACTAAGGGCTGTAATGATTGCATAAATATGGATTTACTTTGTAAACTGTTGCTCCTACTACAAACCACAAACCACACTTTTTTTACTGTTACACTAGTTTTACTGTCCTCAGTTTTCGATACTCATGTTAAAACAGAATCACCTCCCTGTTTCTTGCTGTGTACAAGAAATCCAATGCAGAGGAAATGCAGCATCTTTAGAGACAAATTTCCGAAGATGTGGAAGTAGCAAGAAGTTTCAAGTAAGAATCCAGCAGCAGTAAGAAGTACTCTCTGCTAGATTT
The DNA here is from genome assembly GCF_052857255.1 of Amblyomma americanum. Classification (NCBI taxonomy): domain Eukaryota; kingdom Metazoa; phylum Arthropoda; class Arachnida; order Ixodida; family Ixodidae; genus Amblyomma; species Amblyomma americanum. Next base: position 92,202,883 of record NC_135502.1, on the reverse strand, counting down.
TTAGTAGCTGGGAAGCAAGTGCGTCGGTGGCATGCCTACCTCTGACATCAGTCGTGCGTACACTTGCCTCGTTTTAGGAAAACCGGTCGTCGTTCAAGCTACGCTTCCCCGTTTAACAAGACTAACACCAGCAACAGCATGGACGCGAAAGTTCTGTGCTACGATGGGTTCTCTGAGCATGAAAATGGAAAGCACTGCGCTTGCTGCTGCCGCTGCTACCACGTCTCTTGATAAGACTTCTGGACCCACTAGGGAGCCTCTGAGTGAGCCTCTGGATTGAGAACTGCCAAAGATGAGCGCTACCATTTTGTGCCTCACAGTAAGAATCTGCGTGGTTCCGACCAGTAGCAGTGCGATGCGTGGCTTGCTTCTTCTAAGTAATTAGCTGTGTGCATATTTAGCTGTGTGGCCATTGTCTATTAGAGGACACTGAGGACAAAATGACGTTGGCCTGCCTCGCCATACTGTGGCATTTTAGCAACAGAGATTCCACTCGCGAAGAGCGGAGCTTTTATAACTGGAATAGACCAGCCTATGAAGTACATGTGTCGCCATCGCTGGCCGATTTCGCAAATAAACTGCATGCGTTGACATCGAATTTTTGTCGTGGATCCCAGAGGCTATACTACACCGTCATTCACTTCAAGATGCCATGGCAACCAGCCATCAGTGTAGTTGCCAGGAGTTTGAATTGAGTGGCAAGTGAGTGGCAAGAAAATTCTAGAGCAAGAGCTCTACTCCTGGGGGTACAACTTCCGATTTCAATGTGGATGAGACAGCGACCTTCAGTGCCTTACAAGGTCAAACTGAACTTAACTGTGTGGTGGCATGGCCCAAGCTGTGGTAGTAAGACCATGTGATCATATGACTATGACCTCTGGGTACCTGACCTTTGACCATGACATTTGATTTGAGACAGTGGAGACTATGCTAGACAGAGCTTTCGCTCGTATAACTAGGTTCAAGTCGCGTTAAACCCAGCCATTTTTAAGTTCGATTTTCTTGGTCTTGAATGTGTCTGTTGAGGCAGGACAAGCATTGACATACCCTGAAAGAGCCAGAGAATCAATTTTTACTGAGAAGGATAATTTAGTGCAGTTGTCCACAGAGGCACAGCCGACATGTGGCAATGCGAGATTTAAGAAAAGAATATATCGAGTCGCTGTGTATGCCTCCCACTTCTTGGCACCACATAATCCTTAGCTGCTTTATTTGACATTGCTGCAGTATACTGCTGCCAGAGTTTCAACATGCATTTATGGGGCTTACTGCTGATGTCCCCAGTGTCTACTCCGCTCACTGGACTCGGTCACACGACACTTCCAGAAAAATTTGATATCTGAGGGGGGGCTAAATTTTGAGTTTTTGCAGTGCCTGTGGTTTCATGAAATGTTACTCCCCTGAACTTGTGGAACATTCAATACGTAATTTGTGTGGGCCAAGCTCCAGTCGTGACATTTGTATGACTGGGAAATGCAGTAGTGTTCTTATTAGACAACCAAGTTGGGTGCCTTTAAACAAAAATTTAGGATCCTATGGCTGCTTAAAAGGTTTGATTGAGGGCTTACATTCTTTTTCCTGAAAGCTTAATTTTTTCTGCTTTAAGCACTCTAGACAGCATAGTTTATAAAGTATTCATATCTGCTTTTATTATGTACTTACATTTGTGTAAAGAATAAATTTGAAAGCCAAAATATTCCACCATTTGCAAATGAGCTGGCTGGTATATTTTGAAATTGTGGAGCTTCAGGAACAGCATGATAAGGGAACAGCGTCGCATCTTGTCCAGCCTTCCTCATACCTTGTTCATGTTTTAGGTGAGCTTTCCTGAAACGTTTGATTGAAAACGAGAGAGGGGACGGTAGCGGCATAAATTTCGAAAGTGCTTCCAACAGTGAATAGTTTTTATCTGGCCCTTTTGAAGGCAGCAAGCTATGTTCAAACTGGTTCAACAGTTTCTGAGCAAAACCATTCCTCTGCTCTCGCACATTTATGCAGGAGCCTCCAAGGTAAAAATTTTGCCAAAACCTTTCATTGGGTGATTTTTTTTAGGGTTGTGTTTTCTGTACGTACAAAATTACCCCGCTTCATGTTGTTTGGCCATCAGCCAAGCCCATAACCAAAACTGAATCCAAAAACTTCGACACAGTTCACGAGCTGACGTGACGCTTTCTTCCCCCATTAGAAGATGCGGACGAAACTGACATGGAAACATGCGACGAGGGCTACGAGAGCAAGGCGGCAAAGGACGACAGTGGTGCATTGGACGACAGCCTTCCAGCTGCCAAAGTTTTACCCGTGGACGCATCGGGTGACATTCTGGGTGCCCATGAGATAGCCCGGCAGCCAAAGCAGGCAGTTGTGGCACCTTTGCCGAAGAACCCGCAGAGCAAGAAGGAGGATTAGAGACCGTGTGTCTTCTTGGATGTGCCTTAGTGCACCTTTTTTTTTTTCTCTTCCCAAGCTCCTACTAACTATACAGAGACTTGCTGCTGTGTAGTGTGTGGGGCCATGAGATAAAAGGAAAAAAAGAGGTGCTACCATGAAACCCCTTGTGAGAGAGATTAATGGAGTATGCACTGTATGTGTTTTAGCACTTGTTTCTGATATGGGTGTTGACGGTGATTTCATTGGGGGGGGGGGGTGCACATGTTGTCTGTAGCAATATCTGTTTTTGTCTCGACCCTGTACAGGTAGCATATTGAAGTCGGTGTCCAGTGAGTAAGACTGAATAGTAAATTATTTCATATCTTACGCCAGGTGTTTTCTTGTTTCCCTATCGGTTGCCTGTACAGTTAGGGGGGTCTTGTTGAATGTTTTTGTTCTTCTACTAACGTGGAGTACAGGCTTAAGATGAATGCTTGCATTATGCTTTGAAATTTCTTGGACCCAGCTTGACAAACTTTTCTAAAAGGGATGTGTGAAGCCAATAGTCTTAACAGCTGCTGTGCAGTTTGTAATAGAGATTTTGTGGAGGCAGATGTTTACTGGCGACCCTAGGCGGTCTGCTCAGTAGTGTACAAATTGATTTGTGTTCTGGTTTTATTTAGAAGGCTTTTCCTAAACTGTTGCAATACTTCTTTTTAACTCCCGAGTGCTTGAACAATGAACGCACTCTTCTTTATGGATTGCTGCTCCAATGTTGTTAACTCACTGTTAGAAGGAAGATTAAAAACTAGCAAAATAATGTTGTGTTGACAGGAAAACAAGGGCAGTTGCTCTGCATTATTGCTGGTTTGCATCATGGCACTCACTTTTAAACCTATTTAAGGAAGCATCTCCATTTAATGTTTTCTTTTATTTGGACTGTTTTATGTGTTTTGTTTCAGAGTGGAATAAATCAACGTAAAAAGATGTTTTGCCTGCTTTCATACTGTGCCACATAGCACAGCAGTTGTTACCCCCCCCCCCCCCCCCCCCCCTTTTTTAAACTACTGTTACAGTAACTTGTGAATTCAGAAAATGTCACGATGCTATAAACAGCAAAACATTTTATCAGTCCACTGGAATGCTTACCAACACTGAAAAGAAAGGAGTTTTTGTTCTTCAGTTTGCACATACACATTCACTTTGCCACTTTTCCTTCTATGAGTTTGTAGATCACAGAAAAGTCCTTTTGTCCAAGACCGTGGTTCAGAAGTAGTCTGTAGATTTGATGGGCCAGTGATCCCAAGGGAGTGGGCGAGCCAGTGTGCGTCGCGGCATTCTGTGCCAAGCCGAGATCCTGAAAACATACAGACGCGGCACAAGTCGTTTTCCTGGGTGCAGCAAAATGGTCATTGTGCTCTCTCAATTCAGGACTCCCCTGTACTTGCCTTTGTCATGAGTGCAGCTCCAAAGCCGCCTTCATAGTCATTGCTGGAAGGAACGTTGGGCATCACTCCTGGGACAGGACAGTACACTTCACTAGGCCACGTTTTCCCGGAGCTCACGTTGAGGATCTGGTTCAGAACTTTTGGGTCGAGCCCAAGCCTGAGACAGAAATAAGCACCTTAGGGAAATTATGCTGAAAGTAGCTTCCAGCATGCGAGACTGAAGGCCAAATAATTGCACTGAAATGTACACTTCATTTAAAGTGCTTCGTGTTGCAAGCAAATGATGTTTAGGCATTACCCACACCTTAACTGCCAAGTGCTACTGGTACTACCCCCTGTCAAGTACAAATCAACGAGAACTTGTATTGTTAGAACTTTTAGTAGCCCAAGCCTGAAACAGCAATAAGCCCTTAGGGGAAATTTTGCTGTAACTAGCTTCCACCATGCAAAACTGAAGGCCACATAATTACTCTGAAATGCACACTTCATTAAGCGCTTTGTGTTGAAAGCAAATGATGTTAGGCATTATCCATACCTTAACTGCCAAGTGCTACTGGTAATACCCCTACTAAGCACAAATCGACAAGCACTTGTATTGTTGGAGAATTTTAAAGAGAACTCTGAATTTTTCGGAACATGGAACCCAGAAAAGAGCTCAACTTTCTCTCTACTTGAGACATGCCCTGATGTTAGAGGTTGCACTGTGTAGGCTGTGCGAGGAAATGCAGAGCGCACCCTTTGGTTCACAGCTGCATGCTTTGAGCATCAAAAAGCTGCATTTTTTCGTGACTTCTGAGTTTTGAAATTCTGCGGGCATTTTACGTAACGATATCGTTAAGTTCAAAACAATAGATACTATAACCGCATTCCAGACTTTACCTTTACAGAAAATTGAAGTCTAGAAAAAAGTGCTATGAGTGAACAGGACAAAAATGCATCTCAAGTGCATGGCTGTCTTCATATCACCAGTGCTGCACAAGCAGTTGATAGATCACATGAGCCAGGTAAGCAGGAGACAAGCATAGAGGGTGCAGTCGTAGTTGGGTGAAGTGGCTGCCTTTGCTAGAAGCATAACGTCTCGCAGAAACGAGGGAGGTGGGGCTCTCACTTTTGTCCGAGGATCATTGTCTCAGAGGTGCCTATCATCGATATAGCCAGCATCATGTTGTTGCAGATTTTTGCAGCCTCGCCGCAGCCGGTTCCACCACAGTGAATGACATTCTTGCCCATGCAGAGCAAAAGCTCTTGCACCGCGCTGACTTCAGACTCCTTGCCTCCAACCATAAACGTCAGTGTCCCTGCCTTTGCAGCATTTACTCCTGTAATAATATAATTACAAAGGACGAAACCACACGTGTGTTGAAAGCCCCAGAAAAGTCTGTTCTCTCGGAACAGTAATCTCAAGCAAAGGGGCTACATTCAAGAAAATGCTGATACACGGAATGCTAATAGAATTGACAAAAACGTTCACGATGCGAGGACCAAACTTCTTGCATGAAAATAGAGCTACATGACGGAAGCAGTCCTGTTGTAAGTAGCTCTGAACTTTGTGTTCTTGCCAAGAGCATAACAATACCTTATGACATTGATGTTTCATACACTTCGCAGATGTCATGGAAATTGTGAATTTATTATACTTCAAAGGAAAACCACTGCAATACACATTATCAATGGCCGGACTCTGTTATGCACAGTGCGGGACAAAAGCCTCCAGTGATCTCCAATTAGCCCTGTCCTGTTCCAGCTGTGGACACCCTATCCCAACCGATTTTCTTGTTTCATCAGCCCACCTAACTCTGCAGCACACCCACTATGTTTTCCTTTTCCCAGGATCCACTCGGTTTCCGAAAAAGAGCTTCTATTTTCTCTGCACTGAACGGCCTGCTTAAGTCTACTTGCTCCTGTTTATCTCCAACAAAAGCAAGCTTCTCTAATCTACGTTTCTCCCTTTGCCCCTTTATGTTAATCCTATGGCTTGATGTTTCTCAATTCTTCTTCAACCCTGTTCATTAGCATCCAGGTTACAAGCCCAAAGGTGAGCACTGGCTGTGTACAAACACTGTGCAATGTATTTGCACTGTGCATTTGTGCAATGGCCCTTTTAGTGTCGCGTTGACTTTTTTTTTTGTGATTCCATATCTACATGGAATTTCACACTCCCTGAAAAAAGTGGGGAAAAAAGCAGGTGTTGATGTTGTGTTTTCCGCGCCTGATCGTCTGGCCGGTTTGTGCCGATCTGTTAATGAGTTCAAAGGAAAAGTGGCGAAGTGCACAACTAAGCATTAGTCAAGCTTCGTTCCTTGTGATAAGGGGGTTGTTTATAACATCCCTCTGCCTTGTGGAGGGCAGTACGTTGGACAGACGGGACGTTGCATAAATAAAAGGCTGAGCGAACACAGCTATAAAGTGTCAAAAGTAGTTTCAGGTCATCTCGGCATTCATTGCCGGGATTGTGAATGGGCAAAGAAAGAGAAAAAACAGTGCGTACCGCTATATCATGAAACCAAGGTCATTGCCAAAAATCGGGAAAAAACTGCGAGGGAAATTATCGAGGCATACAACATATTCAAGCAGGGAAATGCATGTATAAGTACCCCTTCGCTAACACTTCTGCAAAAAGAGCTGTCACTCCTGGGGGTTGATAATCTCTGCTGATTTCTAGCGTGTTTATGTTGCTGTTGTCACATTTACGTTTTGTTTTTTGGTTTTTTGCACTTTGAAAACCTTTCCCTCATTGCCGACATCCATGTATTTATACTTGTGTGATCAGCAATAAACCCTCAGTTGTTAGTCAGCGCCGTGTCGTTCGCTTTCTTGTCTTTTGTGCTCGTCTTTGTTCGCGCTGTTTGTTCAAGATGCCTAACCAACTAGCCCGCCAAAAACGTGTTAGCGTTGACTTTGTCGGAAACAGTTAAAGCACCACTGTAAATAGAGGCCTGGTGTTCGCTACATGTTGTCAACAACAGGATCTCTTTTTGCCACCTTCAGCTTCACTAAGTCATCAATGAATTACCTGCGTCCTCTAAAGGAGGAACAAATTGTCCTCCACACTGAAAGTGGTATCTTCACAGTCACTGTACTCGAAAAGTCCTTTTATTAGATGCAAGCATTGCAAAGTAGGCCGGCCAACCAAAAAAAATCACGAGAGACCCTGGAGTTTCAAGTTCAAGGGTACGTGTATATAGCCAGAACTGTTGCAATGTGAGGTAAGCCTGGTCCGATACTAAATGCATTAAAAACATATGACACACCACAGTCTACTGTAACTGTTCACTTTAGAAAAAAAAGTTCTCACCTCCTGACACAGGTGCATCAATGAACAATGCTCCTTTTGCCTCAGCCAACTTGGACATCTCTTGAGAAACAGATGGGTCAATTGTACTGCTATCAATCAGCAAAGAGCCTGTTTTAGCTGTCCTGAAAGCAGCAAAGGAAGACACGATTAAGGATCGATAAGAAGCACTCCCCAGACACATGCAGGGATGCCCTTCTTCAAAAGAACATCCCTAATAGCCAGCTTACGGACGATGTGCCTCTTAAATTATGTTGCTGCAATATTTGTGTTACACTTCCTTGTATTTAAAGACTGCTGCATGCAGAAGTTCTGCATATTCAGCACACAGCAGACTGCTTAACATGTTCACTGTGTCATGGGTCACTGGCAAATCATGTCACTTATTTTACTGTGCGGTCATGAATACTGGGTCATGTGATGAAACCATCAGCCAGATTTCATTGTGAGGTCTAACAAGGAGGGCCTCAATAAACTCTCTCCCACGGCTTCATTGTGTGACACAGTGCTCAAGGGCGCACAGCATGAATAAATGACGTGACCAACCCGTCACGCAGCGAATATATTATTGCATGTCCTTTATCGAAAGTGTCTAGCTCATAGGGTTCGCAATTGAGCAGGGATTGACTCACTCTCTGGGAATTTTGAGCTGCAGAGGTGCTGTACGTGCCCTACTGCACAGTTCTGAACCATGTGAGCCAGGCACTTTTGACAGACTATGCACTGTTTTCTCAGGCTTACTTCTGTGTTGCTAGTCACAACAGTATACCTAATGAGCAGCTTACAGCACAAATCTCCCAAAAGCCAGGCATAAAAGGTTTCTTCTACTAATATTCAATACACTCATTTATAGACAGAGCATTTAACCAAAATGGCTTTTCTTTCGATTAAAAAAAAAATAAGTGTTTCAATTCAACTCTGGAAGGAAAATACTACCGGCCCACAGCTGTTCAGATCACTTTTATTTATGCTGACACAAAACACTGTGATGGCAGCAAAATCAAACATGCATCTTGAAGCAGAGCCATATTTATATAAAAGAGTACAAAGCTTTCCTGAACAAAACAGAAAAGTATGACCTATAGTGCACTTTCCCCATGCTACCATTGCAGCCTTAGAGCACACCTAAATAGCAGGTAGACAGAGGCATTCTTTAATGGTCACTGGATATGTTAGCCTGGTAATCTATCTGGCAAGCTACTCCAGATGAGTGCGAAGACATGCACGCATGTGTGCAATCTTCACAGGGTGCATACAAGACCAGTTCCCTTAGAAAATTTTAAGAGCTCATTGTATGCAATGCCAAAGCTACATCACACCAAGGTCCAAATATGTTCATCAGGCTGAGGTTAGAGTCGTGATGTTGACATAATTCAGTTTTCAATGTTACATGTGATGTGAAACAGCCATAGCTGTGCATTAAGTATAAAATCAGTTGTGTGTCCAGAGAAGGCAGGCAATTCGGTGCAGAAAAGCTAGTACCATTCAGAATGGTAAATTCCTAGCAGATTTCCTATTGCCACAGAACAATAGCATTTCCTAAACTCAGGCACTCAGGGCCATGTATGTGGCTGAACCTCTGTGACCTATGCACAGTTGTACTGTAAAGAATTCTTGCAACATCTTCATGGTGCATTGAAATCTTATGCTAAGGGTTAAGCTCAGCTCCCACTATACAATGTTCAGTGTTAAATGGACACCGAGGAAAATTTCAACCAATTTTGATTCCTAATAAAAATTGATTTGCTTCTTCTGAGTATGCCGATGTTTGTCCAGCAGCAAAAGATACATTTATCGCCTAGAAAATTGTATTTCAAAATTTTCCCGCCACTCGATTCAAACTCGTGACATCTATACAGATAAGGAGTCTACGGTGGCGGTACAGTGTAGCTTCTGGCATCCGTGCCCAAAAAACTGTGTTTATGTATGCAGTTTGCTTGCGAACTTGGCCACTGGTGGCAACCCCTGTATTTTCTAGCTTGTAAAATTTCAGTTTTCAGTGAAAGTAGTGTCTTGTTAGAATGTGGTACCCTGTCGATACAGGCCAACATCAATTTGTCCTCAGTGACCCTTTAAAATAACCCCCGCTGCAAACTGTCTTCTATGCATTTTTGTCATCTTCGGAGAAAGGTGCTGTAAAGAGATCCCACGGGGTTTCCTGTTATGTTACAGGAGTGCTCAAAAATGATTGTATGTATAGAGCATGTACTCTCCTACAAAGCAAGTTCATTGCTCGACAGCCTATCCTATACAAATATTCTGCAGGCACCACAGTAATGCAGCTATTTTACAGGGTAGGCACGATGAATAGGCAAATTTTTGTTTGACATGGTGGCTCTATAGCATCACTTCTCAAAAGATAAATAATAGAATACAGCAATGAGAGCTTCACTTATTTCCTTGCCTGTAGCAATTGAATGCAGGATCTAAGATGTTTAAGGCACTTGTTAGCAAATAAAAACGCCTCATCAGGGACTGAAAAAAAGCGTTCATCAAATTTTTTGGGTGGCTATCCCCTGTTTCTCATTGGTGCATGTATGGAACCTTGCATACCCTCTAATTTGGACCATTAGAAAGGTATTCAAGTTCACCAAACACATTCCACGTGCTCTCTCTTTCGCTCCTCAGACAAGAAACCAAGCAGCTTTGGCGCTCTGTTTTCAGCCCTTTTGATGCAGTGGAACCCACACAGGATGGCAAAGAATAGAAAAAAGCACAAAGAGAATCCAGCAAGAGTGCTTCAGGGCCTTTTCAAACAGGAAGTCTTTAAGGTTCACAGTTGATGAGAAACTCACGACAGAATCCCCTTCTTGCCAGCATACACTTCTCTCACATGAGGACTTGACGGAAGCATGGTGATGATGCGGTCACATTGGTCGGCCACTTCGGCTGGGCTTTGCGCAGTAATGGCACCTTGGCTGGCCATGGCTTCCATAGCCTCTGGGTAGACGTCGTACACGACTAGTCGGTGCCCCTTATTGAGGAGGTTACTCGCCATGTTGCTGCCCATGTTGCCCAGGCCGACAAACCCCACGGGCACCTGTGACACTGCTCGTCCTGAAAAACAAGACAAAGGAAAAAATTTGTGTGGTGTGCTAAGTGCACGCTGCACTGCCATTGAACTATCAGTTAAGTGATGTCCAGAAATTATGTTAGGATTATATGACCATATACTGATCGTGTATCACACCCATCCAGTTTCTCAATTTGGTCACAAAGAATTGATGATGATGATGAACTGTTATGGCACAAGGCATATTCGTCTATACAAGGTTGAGTCAGAGACACATTTCCCGAGCATTTCACCCCGAATAAACCGACCACCAGGCCAGGGGAAAGCTTGTGCCCACTGTATCACTGGTGGGTACCCGGCAGCACTGGGGATCGAACCCCGCACTAGGCCAGCGCTGTGGTGCAGCCACAAAGAATTACAGTGGTGCCAGAGATAAGGATCAGCATATCCTGCACATATGCATGTAAAATCTGCAGTGCTGGTGCACTGTCCTGTAATGCACAGCTGGTGATGTAGAGATCCGAGGACACTTGTCTGGAAGGCTCTTATGGTGCTCTACGTAGTAATGAAGTGAAATTTTGAAGCAGATACAGCAGATACTGGGTTCCACTGTAAATTCTCTAGCTCATCCGCAGCTGTATAAACGTAGACACAAAACAGGCATAAGCATCATGCCCTTCAGAGCGCAACTGTACTAAGACTTTACATTAGTTCATCTGCATAACAGCGCTATAGCGAGGAATTGGTGCACAGTCTCTGAACAAGACTCAAATCAAATGCAAAATCTAGCCAGCTGACTTGATTAGCCAGCAGCACAACCGGCTTGGCATCTTAAAACTAATGTGACGGTAAAGCACGAAAGACAGCTATGCTGCGCCTTATCTAGTAGCAAACTGATCAATATTTAAGTCGAGAACCACAATGAAGCATGCGATCTTTCCCATATATGTGCGCATGCAAAACATGTCGCTAACTACACATCTTTACGCGGTCGATTCCTGGGACCTCTGCAAACCAAAAAGGGTGCTTTGCCCAAGGGGTTTATAATCGCGTCGTGTACGATACATGAGCACGTAAAGAAAAAAAAATTCCCCCTCTTTTCCCGCACTTTTTCCTCAGTCAGCTGACATCCTGACGAATGTCCGGCTCTTGAAGAGAGGGGGGCGAGCATAGACGGAAGCTGTGCTCTGTTAAGGCTGGTCAGCTGCTCACAAGCCATAGTTCGCTATAGTTGTCAATTCAATGGCCTCACACAGATCAGACAAACAAGCGTCCGGCATAAACTTTTCATGAAAAGTGAAGTGGACCTCAATGAAAAAAAAAAAAAGGGCAATGTAAATGAAAACAAAAATAGCACCAACAAAAAAAAATTGACGCTGGACACAACTGGTGGCAAAGAGGGCTCAGATAATCGAAGTTGTTCCTTTGGACACCACGTTTAATTAAAGTAAAAGAAACAACATGCTCCTCAAGGGAGTGATTTCGCAGCGGTTTCCGACACCTAGTGACCAGTTGAGAGTGAAAAACTGTGAAATGCGGCTGAGCTTGCGACAAACATCTCAACGCTGACACTGACTACGAGTCAACAAATCTGCGCCAAACCGCTCGCCACTGTTGCATTTTCTGGAGGCACAAACGTTGCAAATGTAATAATATGTCAAAATGCTCACTTGACACTGAGGTAGTGAGATTAATGTGTCCATGGCTTAATACTTTCGGGAATACACGACCACACACTGCCAACACAGACGGCACCATCATAGCGTTTAATCGTGAGAGGGAAAGAATGAGGAAGAGCAGCGAGAGCGTGGAGAGCTAGTCCGCACTATGCACAGGTCCGCACAACGAGAAAAAGTCATTTTTTTCTGAATATCGCTGTGAGTAAATTCCTATATATATACAATATTTTGCCATAATGCAACAGTTTTCTTTAGTTACAGTTCAATTTTAAGATTAGCACTTTTGAGTTCAGTGTGAGCATGTGTGAGCGTAGACGTAGACAAAACGGCGTGCGATTGAGGCCGGCTGCTTCGTTGTTTTGAAACATGGAGGAATGTTTTGAAAGCTGCTGGCGGTGCTTGTGGTTGTCATGGTATACAGAGTCTGTTTCCTCGTTCAGCTCTTAATCGGGCAGCTGTTTAAGGCTAACTGTAGGATTGGCACCTAATTAGTTTTACCGTTTTGTTCGTTGCACTGTGTGGCTCGTCTGGACTTGAGGTCTGACTAGTTTCCCAGGTCAGTATTGCATTGCGTTTGAAATCAGAAATTTGTACAAGAACACATGGACAACAATGTATTCATGTGGCTGCTTGTTGTACCCAAAACTTGTTTTACTTGTCTATGCCTTCTCCACTGATTGTGTGCATGAATTGTGGCGTGGTGAACTGCCATTGCTTGTATTTTGGTAAGACCCGGTTTGTGCGCACGATGTAATGTCATGCCTAGAGAACGGTTGCACTATCCCCTTGTAGCCCACTGTTCCGACCTGCGCCCGTAGATGATGTGTGTGGTGCACCTTCATGACGCGCATGACAACACTAATGCACCATGCTTGCCTGCTTGCAGTGCTTCTGTGTCAAATTGCTGTCGCAGTGATATCAAAGCCCCCCTTGACCTTCACATGTTTTTATTGGCTTTCGAACGCTTGTAGTTTATGTCGCGGTTTATGCACAGCAGAGCGACGAGCAAGAAGACAATGTTAGCCTTGCCATTGTGCCACGGTCCTGTATAGATCTGAGTTTGTGACATTGAGTGCTGTTTTACTTGCAGCTAACGTGTGCTTTTGGAATGCATTCTAGTTACGAGTGACCGTTTTGTTAGACAACAAAAAATGCAGTGGTTGTCGTGCGTTATTCGAATATATGTCAAAGTATTTACCAGAAACTTTTGAGCTGGTTGTTCCAGCGTTGTGGGAAACGCAGAACGGGCCCTGTGAATGAGAACACGAGCCAGTATGGTACGAATTATGTTTTTTTTTCTGCTTTTAAGTATAGATTTGTGAGGGTTTAACGTCCCAAAGCGACTCAGGCTATGAGGGACGCCGTAGTGGAGGGCTTCGGAAATTTCGACCACCTGGGGTTCTTTAACGTGCACTGACAATGCACAGTACACGGGCCTCTAAAATTTCGCCTCCATTGAAATTCGACCGCCGCGGCCGGGATCAAACCCGCGTCTTTCGGGACAGCAGCCGAGCGCCATAACCACTGAGCCACCGCGGCGGCTGAAGTATAGATTAAACGAATCTTTTATATTTTGTATGTGCCAACTGTAAAGGTCAGTTGATAGTTGGCAACTGCCTCTTTTTGTGTTCTTGTCCTTAGTTACATTTGAGGGACCATTTGAAGTGGATGCTCATAGAGTTTTGATGGCACTGTTAACTTTTTCGTTTTTCTTAATGGGCATTACGGATTAAAATAAAAGTTTGGAGTATCCTCATTTCCGATGAGGATATCACTTTTCGATAGTCCCTGCTAGCAGTGGTGTACTCCCTCTACTAGTCCACTGCAGCCAGACACAAGTCAAGAAGGCAGCAGTGAATGTCCCTCAAAGGCGGCCCTCCAGCCAATGGCATTGACTGGTTCTCATGATGTTATGGTTGAAATACAGTAGAGGTTAGGCAGAAAGCCAAGGAGGCGATCCTTTGTCTGTGGGGACTGGATTGTTCTTTGTTGGGGCTAGGTGTGCTGAGGGTCAGGTGAAGGTGAGAAGTTGGGGAGAGGGTGCAGGCTTGCTAGTGCTGAGGAGCCCACTCTCCATAGCACAGGGACAAAGGGCCATCTCCTTTCCTTTCCTACTTGGCCTCTGCTGCATCGCCATAAAAAGTTGTCTGTTTCTATATCGTGAAATCGCTGGTGATAGGCAGGTGCCTCCATGAAATGGGATTAACCGCGACGTCGTGACAGCTGGTTGACACCAGTGGCTGGAGGGCCTCCTATGAGGGTATTTGCCGCTGCCATCTTGACTTTCCAAAGAATAACGTGTCTGCTTTCGCTCGCCAGTGTTACAGCTGTCACCACATGCCATCAGACTTGTTTCCCGTGATAAAAAAAAAGGATGCTGCAGGCGTAGTCTGCCCAAAAATGCCACTGCCTATGAAACTACCTAGTGTCACTAAATTAGTTGTTTAGGCTATTGCAAACTCCACCTCTCCTCTTGCTCTAGTTAAGCGTAGAAGCAATGGATGTGCTCGTATCGCTGAAGAGGGCCAGTGACAAGGTTATGAGCGCATACCATGAATATCAACTCGCCAGAACAGCATTTGACCACCGTGGTGTAAAACTTGTCACAACTCCTATATGACTAAACCAATTAACTCCTGGCCTTCAGTCCCTGATGGCTGCAAATGACCAAGGCGGCAGTTAGACCTGTATTGAGCGGAGGGTGCTAAGAATCTCTCGCTCCGGACAGGCTGAAATTGGAAACAGAACCTGGCAATGTTTGAACTGAACCTAGAACCTTATCCAGTGAGGCAAGCCTAGCAGTGCTGTTCAAGGAACTAGCGGGTGTTAAATGGGATGTAATAGGACTCAGTGAGGTTAGGACAGATGCGGCATATACAGTGTTAAGAGGTGGGCATGTACTGTGCTATCGTGGATTAGTGGACAGATAAGTACTCGGTGTGGGGTTTCTCATCAATTCGGATATAATTGGCAACAGAGGAATTCTATAGTGTTAGAGAGAGGCTGGCAGTTATTGTAATTAGGCTTGATAGGTTCAAAGTGAATGTAGTGCAGGCGTGCACGCCTACATCCAGCCTTGGTGACCAAATCGTCGAAAGCGTCTATGAAGACATGGAATTGGCAATGAGCAAACGAAAAACACTGTACTGATGGTTGATTTCAGTGCCAAGTCAGGAGAGAAGCTGGCAGGAGGCTTTAGGAATAGTAGGGGGAAGTAATTAGTAGAGTTTGCAAAGAGAAATAATTTATGGATTATGAATACCTTCTTCCGCAAACGAGAGAACAGGAAGGGGACGAGGAAGAGCCTCATTAGTGAGTCTAAAAACTAATTAGACTTCATACTATGCACTCGCCCTGGCGTTGTGCAGGATGTGGCGGTCCTCGGAGCGGTGTGTTGTAGCAGCCACATGATAGTAAGGTCTCTAATTAACCTAGACTTGAAAAGGGAATAAAAGAAACTAGTGAAACGGAAGCTCATTCTGAGTTAGTGGTAAGAAGGAAAGTAGAGGAGTTCAGGATATGTTTTCATAATTGATATTCGGCTTTAACTTAGGACAACGAGCTTAGTGTTCAAGCTATGAACAATAATTTCGCTGTTATCATTGCTACTATCATACAAAATGTCATGCTGGCGGTAGCTATTTTCATTGTATGCTGCTGGCACTATGCTACTGGGGTTAACCTATCCCAGGGTCATTTTTTGTCTTCTCATAGCTCATGACATCAGAGGTTGCCAGGTATGCATGGCAGCTTTCTTCAGATACACTTAGCAGCTAAGTTTTTTTGCTTATGTTTCGCAGTCCCTTCGTAGCTGGTTGTGCGAGATGTACTAGGCTGTTGCTGGCTTAGTTGGCATGATTATTTAGAGAGCTGACGGTACTGTTAAATTGGACTTGGTGAATGTGGCCATGTTCTTTATTGTTGTCGCTAATGCTTGGTACCAGTCCAGTGTCTGTGTTTGCTTCTGCAGTTGTCGGTACAGTAGTGTGAAAAAAAAAAAAGACGAAGGGAAACCTATGCATGACATGCCTGTCCTGCTTCCCTTTGTCTCTCATTTTTTTGGCACTACTGCACTTGCAATGAACCCATGTCAACAACTTCAACTTTCGGTTCTGCTTCTGTAACACATTCTTCCATTTTTTTTTTTGCCTATGTGACTTAGTAATGTGCACTCATACAGCCACTTTGGATCACTTCAAGTGCTTAGAACTGAAATATGCATGAGTCATTGAAAGTTCTTATTCAGGTATTGAAGTTTCAAAGCACAAGAGTCATTGAGCAGAGTCTGCTGTGTTAAATGACTGAAAAGTCTTTCTCTGTGCATGTGAGATTACCTCTTTGTAAAGTTACATTTGAAAAAAATTTTGTGGTTTAGTATGTCGATCTTTATTTTGGGTAACTTGTGCTATTGTAGTGTGCTGTGACTGAAATCTGTTCTGTTAACCTGCTAGCTAATGAGAATGCTGTTCAGATGGGCCTCGACCATGTTTGTCAAGATATTATGCTCTCAGGAATATGCCATCTGGTGTCATATGATACTATATGGCCTGGGAATGGGTGTTTATTTTGGAGGCGCAGTCCACATTGTCCTGGGATATGCGAATAGTCTTTTCTTTTCATATTCATGTTTTCACAATGTTCCACAGAATTGAACATTGCGAGAAAAATTGCAGGCAGCGTTCGAGCATACCACTGCAATTTATTGCAGTAATGGCAGACAAGCTGGGACTGAGGTGGACGTGTCACTAGCTACTACTTGAGAAGTTGGCTGTACCCATAGACAGCAGCTTAGATTTCGTTGTGGTTGCCTAATTCTGCACTTTGTATGTGCTGCCTGTTCTAGGAGCTGACTGAAGGAGGTAAGGTCCAGGCTACTGAACACAGAAGTTATGCAAGCTCGTAAGCTTCCGGCATTGGTGTGCTTTGTCATAGGCCTCAACAGATATTGTAATGGTATCTTCAATTTGCCAAGTTTGTAACTGTACCCGGGGCAGCTCGGGACTGTGTCTGGACCGGAAGCAGAATCATGAATCATGGAAGCAGCCTAAGCCTGTCCCGTAGAATCCCGGATCCGGCGTGCTTTGCAAATTGAGGATACGCTCGCCGTTGTCTGCTTGCGCTGTCATCTGCTTGCATAAACGGCGCACATCAGAAGACGTGTATCTGCATAAATAAGTTTAAGAAACTGTTATAAAATGAGCTCAAGAGGGACGAAAATTTTCGAAAACTAGTTGTTTGGAGAATTTTTGCAGTAAATGTTGTTAGCTTATACTTTTCGTTTTTCTTTTGATTGGTACTATATTTCAGACGACACTGCATTCCCATCAGTGGTTCAGGTGGAACTTGGTCGCTGCTTCTTTCCCTCAGAAGCAGCACGCCTTCAGCATGCTTCGGGACAAAAGGTGAGCTGCTCATCCATTTTTTTCATGTCTGATTGCTTTTGCAATCGCGAGGGTGCTCGAGGCGAGCGAAGAGACTGACAACGAAGTAATAGCATTTCTCTTCTCTGCCCTCGCGCGACAGATCACGCACCGCATTCCCGGATACTCGGAAAAAAAGGTAAGCACATACTTGGATCACGAATTTAAGCGCATTTTCAGGCTGTCAAGAGGAATGGCTGAAGCGTTGACCACCCGCTTCGAGCAGTCTCCCTTCTTTCCGACCGTAGTGCAAGGGCGTCGACAAATCTCCGCGGGAAAGACTGTCCTGGTGACATTGGCGGACACTGGCTTGCAAGAGAGCATATGCTATAGCTGACAAATTTGGCGTTTCAGAGTCTACAGTGCACATGTGCATAAACGCAGTGCTTCGCTTACTTCTACATCTAAGCTGCTTCTTCGGTACCGCTGGCCTTCTGGGATGACCTCAAAAGCACGAGCGCACCATCTGCGGTAAAAGCGAACGCGTCATGTTCAGTGACAGTGATAATCGCCACGTGCTAGACTGCTATGCGGACCATCTGTGATGCCTGCGTACCTTCCGTTACATACTCGTGCCTACCCCCTTCGAGAACAGACGCCCCACTGCCGTCAAACAGCGGGAAAACTCTCATTGCTGTGTTGGCGCTCACCCCAGAGTGATTGTTCGCCATTGCGCTAAAGCAGACGACAAATAGAAGAAATGTGTACGAATCTGAAGAGCCTGCAGTGCCGCTATGTGCCCCGAAAGGTGCGTTGAATAATGTGAAAAGTAACTGTTGCAATCAATGTTGCAATCATATTCTGCTTTGAAAACAATTTTTGCGCAGCGCGGAGCATTTACAACACGACTCTCTTTCAGTATGGCCGCAAGCAGCGCATACTGCATTGTTGTCAGTTCTCTGTCCGATCCAGTCTGCCCAGAAATGCGAGGGCAGCTGAGGACAGTTCCGGGCTCCCCTTGAATTATTCCCTGGTCAAAAAGAGCACGTTCCTCAGCAGTGAGACACTGGGTGAAGCTGTCCTTGCAAATCAAATGGCGGACAGGGGTTCCGGGCAGTTCCATGCAGTCCTGGACGACAAATTGAAGAGACCATAATTATTCTAAATAGGGACATTAGAGGGGCAGAGGACCTCAAGGGACCTGAAGGCATACTGTTCATTTAGTGCACAGCCGTGCACAGAATGAAAAGGCTAGTTGAGTCATGTGTCTGATGTTGCTTGAGGAAGGCGGGCAGTGAAAACGGGCTTGTGAAGAGCATGTGAGAGCAGTTAAACTCTTCACTTACCGGTGGAAAATAGGAAATTTCAGGGAGGTGTTCGCCAATCTTTTTTTGTGCATTAACTTAAAAATTTTTCGTTATTGAAGCATATCATACTGTAGCTAATAGGATTTTCTTTTCTATGATTGGAGGAAAAGACAAAATACAAAATACTACTTGGTGCCTGAGGATGTGGTCACAGCTCGCGTGTTCGTGCTGTCTGCAGTGGGGGGTTATATTAACGTCCGAATTACTGCCCATTGCACACGATGCACTCTGGCCAGGGCGTGTTACAAATTTGTATCAACTGAATCGTATCATTGAAATTCTACTGTGTCCAACCTCGGTCACCACTCTTATCAGGCTGCTTTCTTGAAAACCTTTATGAGCCATTTTTAAGTGTTCTGCTCATTCTTAGCATGTCTCCCTGAATTCATCAAGCAGGGCATGCACAGGGCCTTCTTTATGTGCCCTTGGCAATGAATTTTTGCTTGCTGACGTTGATGGCTGCAGCTCCCCTTCCACACAGCTTGGGCTATCCTTTTCAGTTGGCTTGCTAGAAGGTGAGGAAACGGAATGCTTAGCTTCTGAATAGCTGTATCTTGAAAACTGTCAGTAAAGGAACCCGCCTGCTATTTTCTCTTGCCTGTCCCGGTGTGAGGAGCACAGTCGTTGTAATGTGTTGCCTTTTTTCATACTTGAAAAGCTTGAAAAAACAAAAATTACGAAATAGACCAACACACTTGCTCTTCATGCTCGCAGCAGGTGCGGGAATGTTAAGATGCAGCATCTTTCGCTTTAGTCCTCATACAAGCTCTTCGAGATTTCTCCATTCATTTTGGACCTGTAGACCAGTTGTTGCCGTTGCAAACTCTGCCAATGTCAGCATTTCCCGTAAGGGTTTCTTTGTCCTAAGAAAAAAAAAATTATTGCAGATGGGCTATAAATTAACCTATAGGAAGGCAACACTCCAGTGAAGATAGGTTCTTATTTCCTGTTGTCTCCTTCAGACTAACGGGTATTACGAAAACTCGGAGAAATAAGACAAATTATTTGTAAGTAGAAAATATGTACAAAGTATTAATGACTTGCAATTCTGGCCGCCCCGTGGACCTTCTCCACGGCTACTCGAGTGTGGGGTCTGCCCACCTAGCTCCAGAAAAGTGGACCCCTGAAAAATAGTGTGGTGGTGATTAAATAGGGAAATGTCCCCCACCCTCTTTGCACATAAAAGTAAGAGATAAACTAGAGCTCTGCCTGACATCAGTTTGGAACTTTCCAATTTGTCAAAAGTGATGTCAGGGTTAACCACTCTCTTTTGTAGAGTTATTCGTGGATTGTGTAACATAGCAAATCATACGCACAACCGTGCACAAAGACAGACGGGGTGAGCACAAACCTTCAGGATTCCGAACAAACCGGACGCTAGCTGCCAACACACTGTAAACATGCTAGAAGAAACGCTGTACATCTCCGTAGAGTGAAAAATAAGGTCTGGGTTTCTGCCCAACTTGCAGGAAATAAGACAACAAAAAAAGACGTGTCGAACCTTACACCTGCCCTTCTAGACTCGGTTGCAAAGATTAACTGAGATTAGCGCACAAAAGCTTCTGTAAGTATGTGTCTATATGTGTGTGCAGGCTGTTTCACGCTTAGAGGGAAACTGGGAGCGCGTGGCCACCACGCTTCGCGAAGCACTGCTGCCAACAGCGGGGGAGAATTGGCTGTAAAGACGCATGTGGAAAACAAGCACGGCCGGTTGCTCTTTCCGCGCATGCGCATTGAGGCACCAATTCTCGCCGCCTCTCGCCCGTTGCGTTACTCGAAGCGCAACGGCCATGCGCTCCCAGTTTTCCTTTATGTGTGAAAGAGCCTGTACATGTGCATATTATGAGCACTCAAACGTTCACAAGCTTGCAAGAACACAGCACATCTGGATGTCTGGCGAGCAGTGTCGTTCTTCAAAGTCCACTTGATATCAGTGCACTGTCGTGCACATAGTCCCAAAGTCACACCCGCTGAGCGGGCACTATCATGTCAGAGCCAAGCTTTCGTCCCAGAAGGAATGGGAGAGACCAGACAGCGCTCCAGCATTAGCATGGCTGCTGCCTTGACAATGTTGAATGGTCACGTAGCATTGTAGCGCCAACACCCGGTGTGTCAGTTTCGCCCCGTGCAGCACGGCGCTCGCAAGATATGAGAGCAGGTTGTTCAGTGACTACAGTTACCTGGGTTGCAGAAACCCATGTTTCAAATTTCTTCAGGCCCCAGATCACCCTGAATGCCTCTCGCTCAATTGCAGCCCACCTCGTCTGCGTTGGTGAGAACCGGTGACTTGCTAGGCTGATCGGAATTTCCAAGCTGTCCTCGGCTAACTGACCTAAGCAAGCTCCAGCAGCAACTGATGATGCGTCAGTGTAAAGAATGTATGTTTCCCCTGTTGAGGTGTAGCTGATGATGCAGCCGTGCATGAAGCTCGCTTGAGGCTTTCAGTCATTGGCCTCAGTTGAACATGGTATTCGATTTGGCACTCTTTTGCTGGTGTGCTACGCCAGCAGCTAGGGAGGTAGATCCGGTAGTAATTGCACAGACCAAGAATGCTTCTCAGTCCTTGTTCGTTTGTGGGACCTGGAGTCATTCGATAATCTTCAATTTCTCATGGTGGGGACCATGGTTTCCGCCCACCATGTGTCCTTGGTATTTCATGAAAATCTGTGCCACCTGACATTTCTCCAGGTTAGCCCTTAAGCCTGCCCTGGCGAGCGTGGTAAACACTACGTATAGGCGATCGACATTCTCTTCGAGGGATTGGCTAAAGACTGCAATGTTGTCCAAATACGCAAATGCGTATCTGTTGTGTTGCATAAGCAGGTTATTCATGTTCCTTTGGAACGTTGCCGCAGCATTTTTGAATTCGAAAGGCATCACATGCCACGAAAATTGCCTGCAATGTGACACGAATGCCGTATAAAGATGCTAGTGATCTGCTAAGGGAATCTTCCAGTATCCACGACAGAGGTCAAAAAGTGTAACAAACATGGCGGTGCCTATGCGCATGTTAAGTTCTATGGGGTCACTCTGCGTCCAGCCAGCCAGGAAGGCGAGCTTCCGTGCCAGCTACAGGCAGGCATTATTCAAGTACGCAACACGTTTCCCCAACCTGTGGCGCAGAGTCGCAGCCGCGGCAGGTCCGGACGAAATAGGCAACGGCAGGGCACGCTAGGAAATAGTTTATTATCCTAATGCGAGGTAAAGCGCACTGCGGAAGAATGTTCTATCCGTAAAATAGATGTTCAGCAGCTCACCAAGTCGTTGACGTCGACCGGCGTTGGATTCGGGAGCCAGCGGGCAGCGAAAGGGTTCCTTGGGGCACTTAGGTCAGGTCCGGCAGCGAGAGTCCCCCTCCCGCCGCACGTTCCCCCTTTTATCTCCTCGGTCATTGGCTCCCTAGCAGCAAATCATTGCCGTCAAGCTTAGGCATGCTACCCTCTCCGCAGAAGGCAGCGTGCTGCCGTGATGTCACGTCAGTGCTGGGGCGGAAATGAGCAGAGTCACAGGGGTGCCTTCTCTCCACATTCCTGGTGGCCAGCGTGCACATGTAAGTCACGATCTCCGCTGGCGCGGGGGACGAGGAGGGGATACCAGTCTATCCCACAGTTCCTGCGGATACTTCATTGAATAAGCGTCTGTTTCTGTTATTGCGTTAAGAGCGTGGTAGTCTACGTATAGTCGCACGGATCCATCCTTTGGTACACGCATGATTGGGTGTGGAAATGGGCTCTCGCATCGTTATATTAGTTCTAGCTCCAAGAGCCCATCAGTTTTCGTGCTAACCTCGGCCTTCAGTGCCTCCAGAATCCTGCAAGACTAACCATGCTTGGGAACAGCCCCTTCAACCAGTTTCACATGATGCTTTCCCACGTGGGCCATCCCTGGTTCGTTGGAGGAATGCTTCCAATATTGGGCGAACACTGCTTCAATTTGCCCGGCGACTTTTCACGCCATTTTTTCTGGTATCAGTGGCGGAGGTGATGGGTGGGGCAAAGCCAACCGCGGAGTGTAATCAACTTCCTCAAAGTCACTGCTGTCATCGAAGATGAGACCCGCCAATGCCACTCTATAGGGATAGGGGTGCAGTCGATTCACATATACCAGCTTACGGCAGCCCTCATTTGTCTCCACGTAGTACAAGTCTTCTTGGTACTTTCCTGTTTAACAGCTCCAGGCACTGTCGGTACATCTTTCCTGGCCGGTTATCATTGAAAACGAGCACCAAGTCTCCTTCATGAAACGCTTTCACTACGGCGCTCTTGTTGTAACGAGACGCGTTCGTTTGTTGGTTAGCCGAAGTTAACTTGGTGTTTTCAGCAGCAAGCTCTAGCTACTGTTGCAAATGGGTCGCAAGCCCCAAGGGTAGCGTTGGCCTGGCGGCCTGGGGCACAGCTGGAAACATCCGAAGGTCCTGGCAAATGATGAGTCGACTGCCAACAGAACAACTTGTTTATTCTAGCATCGCAAAAGAGCAGCCGGTCAGGTCGACCAAAGTGGAGAAACGGGCGACCACGTTACTGGACGGAAGAAATTGAAGCCTCTCTCTTGGCGTCCGGGGCAGCTGCCTTTATACTCTCGGAGTCGAGGGCAAGAAGGAACGGCTCGGGATGAGGCGCACGAGACGGCGACGCACGGACACGTTGAGACGAGAAGTGACGCGTCCGCCGGGCCGGCGCAACACCACCTAGAAAACTGAAGGCCCCCACATGGCGGCGTGACGTCACGCAGGTCAGATCGTCCTGGAAGTGGGCTTCACTACACTCGCTCTCTCCGCGAAGCGGCGCGTTGCCGTGAAATAAAATTAAATTCGCTCGCTCTTGTTACAAGTAGGGACTAACTAATATGCTGCGTCTGCAGTTATGTACGAAGCTTGGCCGGGAAAAATCGCCACAGTTTGTAGCCTCGTGCATTAGGGAGGCGTTTTGCATGCTTACACATGTAAGAAACCGTTTTCTGACTGATTGGAAGCGACTGATCTAAAATTTTATCATCACTGTTGGGCATCAACTTATGTGGTGTAGTTATAAGCTATTCACTTTTCAACTTACCGCCATGATTATATTATATTTAACACTTCGATGCTTTATTTACTTTCTAAAGCCCTATTAGGGACATTATAAAAATGGCAAAATTTGGCATTACATGAAAGTAAAATGTCAAGAGTTCAAAGTGGAAGAAATCAACGATCATAAAATGACACCAACTCATTTCTGCTTATAGCAATACCTTTATTATATCCATATATTATATCCTTTATTATACACAGCTTGACATTTTCTTCTTTGTACAAGAACACATTATTGTTACAAGTGCACATAAATGCGATGCAAGTCGGTGTCGGGAAAAAAAAAGTTGGTTGAGTAAATTTTCTGCGAATACACATTACTGCTTCGGCACACACTATTGCTTCAAGCAAGGAAATCCAGGCATGCACAATTTTTCGCAACTCAGAACAGAAAGAGATTAGAACATCAGAAGCCTTCCTGAGAATGAAGGTAGGATGATACCTCAACTTTTAACAGTTTCAAAGTTTTTGCTTTGCCTTTGTGGCAGACAACTTGTCGTTTGCTAACTTGTTGTTTGCTGCTTTGCACAAGTTGTTTAAAAGGGTGTTTGCTGCTGCACTCAAAATGTAATGCATGACTTGTTGAGGAGCATGCCCATTAACACAAACATCCAGGTCATCATTATCACTGAGGATGCCATACACAAGAGCCACTAGTACTT
Organism: Amblyomma americanum; assembly: GCF_052857255.1. Classification (NCBI taxonomy): domain Eukaryota; kingdom Metazoa; phylum Arthropoda; class Arachnida; order Ixodida; family Ixodidae; genus Amblyomma; species Amblyomma americanum. The sequence continues at coordinate 92,178,627 of NC_135502.1, read as the reverse complement.
CTTTCTGCTTAGGAAGTGTAAAGAACTGTTTGGCGAAGCGTGGACTCCTAAGCTTGTCCAGCACTATTTCTGTGGTAAGGACAGCATTCACAACAAGTTCGCGTGGGAACTTCAGCCCACCTTTGGTCATGCTGGTAATAAGGACATTTCTAGCAACGTCCATCTCTGCATCATCCATTACCAGATTTTCTTTGCATGACTGACACAACAGTTTCTTTACAGCTGCATGTGCGCAGTAGCCAGCAACATATGTCACAGCTGGCAGCCTTGCCACTTTCTTCTCAATATCGCTGTCGCTAACTGTGACATCAAACTGGCTCAGCAGTGAGTTGGAACTAATGACAGGAACATCGCACACCATGTCAATGTCTGGTAATTCGAGCACTTTCTGAAGCCGCAGCTTTGTCTCGGACTCATAAATCTGCCTAGGATAGGATAGGATAGGAAAACTTTTATTGAATCATACGTATTTAGGCGATCAGAAGTCTTCTTGCTTGCTTCGCGTGTCGCTGTCTTCACGCTGCGCTGCAGGGAAGGCTTCTTCAGCAAAGGGCGGTCCCTCAGTCCAGAGCTCCACTGAGTTTGGATCCCTTGCGTGCTCTACCATCCTCTTTTGGACGGCGAGCTCGCAGCTGACGAGCCGGCTCTCCCAGTGCTCCGCACTCGGGGGTTTGTGTTCTCGGAATGCGTTGTTTCGTTCGCATTCCCATGTTATGTGAAATAGTGTGGGTGTGGCCCCGCACCATGGGCATGTGCCCCTATATTGCGTTGGGAACATCTTGTTGTATATAAAGAGGTTGGGGAAGGAACCTGTTTGTAATCTACGCCAATCTGTTGCCTCCTCCTTGGTTAGTGCTTTATGCGGGGGCGGATATTTATATCTCACCCCTCTGTGATGTTGGAGTAGTTCTGAATAGCTGTCCCCGAGGATCATGGCGCTCAGACCACGGCTCTCCTGCTGCTGTCCGACTCGAAAACAAAAAGCTCGAGCTAGACCATCCGCCGCCTCATTGCCCCTTATGCCCTCGTGCGCAGGTATTGTGGGAAGCCTGCTAGATTCCCGCCGTGGCGTCTGCGCGGCATCCCGCGTCGCCTTCTTTCCCTTTCTCCCGCCTCGGGCGGCGGAGAGACGGCTGGTGGCTAATCGCTGTCATTCGGCCGCAGCTCCGCCCCCGGCTTCCCAAGGGCCTTTGCCATTGGTGACTTTTGGCGGGAATTCGGGACCCGTTTGGGGTGGTCGCGCGACCTTCCGAGCGGGGCCCAGAGAAAGAGAGGAGACCCCTCCGAGACAGCGTAAGGTGCGTACGTTACTGTTCGTCCGGGCCGGCCTCTGCCGTTCGGACCAGTTCATACTCGAGCTCGCCAGCGTGGGTCCTCGATCCGCCGCGGCTCGAGCCTGTCCAGGGGTCCAACGACCTCTGACAGGCGCACCTTGCGTTGACTGCCCACTCTCTCTCGCAAACGGCCTAACGACCGACACGAGAGAGATCACAGCACTGCCGCGGGGACTATCTCCTGCAGCGGCGTGCTAGCGGCGCACATTTCTCTTGTTGCCCCGAGCGCGCACCGGAGCCTTGCTCTGAGCGCGCCCCGGGACGGGGTGACTGTTGAGTGTGTGTATGTACCGCGGCGAGGCTGGGTCAACCGAAATCTCGTCGGCGTCGACAGGGGCGTGCGGGATCACCGGTCGTCGGGGCCGCGCCGCCGTCCCAGATCAGGCCGGCACCCAAGAAACGCAGCGTCGCTGTGTGGACGTGCCAGGACGGCCAGGAGCCGCCCCTGACCTTTGTCAGTGACACACCATGGAAGGAGCAGCGCCGGGTGATGACCGGGGTGCCGCTGGACTGCGTGCCACGGCTCTTCCATGGTCACACCGTGGCGGACCACGACCGCGTGTCGGCGGGAGCAGGGCTTCCTGTGCCAGATGGCGTCGGCTACTGCCATATGTGCCGGGTGGCCGTGTATTTTCAAGCACATTTCACGGGGCAAGTGCACAGGCAGGAATTGAGGCGGCGGGAGGAGGAGCGACAACGAGTGAAGAGGCGGACTGCCGCTGGGAGCCAGAGTGTGGCGGCACTGCCGACGGCGAGCGATCTTTCCGACGTCAAGCTTGCGGCGCTGTGCCGCCGGAGGGCGGAGGCCAGCCCGGCGTTCGCCGCGCTGTTGGCCCCCGGCGTGCCGGCGCCTAGCGGCGGCCAGGCAAGTGGTCCACCCGGATCGGAAACTCCAGGCCAGGAGGTGTCGGGCTGCGGGTCCTCTTCGGGGTCGTCGAGCGTCGTCGACGTCCTCATGCTCAACTTTGACGACCTTGTGGAGGACATGGGACCGCCGTCAATAAATCGTCCACCGGGACCATGAAGGCAGCAAAGGCGCGAGTTGGCCGCCGACAGGCCCAATGGGCCACGCCACCGAACATTATGAGGCTGCAGGCCACCTGTCAGCTGGTCTTGTGTACAGTGTAGTTAGTTTTGTGTTGCAAGTGTTGTTGGTTTTCTGTTCTTATTTGTTTGTCGTTGGGGTATGGCTGGAACTGAAGTGTGGTAGTTTTATGTGGATTATTTTTTTGTTTTTTATTTTGCCCCATGCTTTCGCCGATGGGTAGGAGGGCATTTAAGGAGAGGAGGATGTGGGAAGCCTGCTAGATTCCCGCCGTGGCGTCTGCGCGGCATCCCGCGTCGCCCTCTTTCCCTTTCTCCCGCCTCGGGCGGCGGAGAGACGGCTGGTGGCTAATCGCTGTCATTCGGCCGCAGCTCCGCCCCCGGCTTCCCAAGGACCTTTGCCATTGGTGACTTTTGGCGGGAATTCGGGACCCGTTTGGGGTGGTCGCGCGACCTTCCGAGCGGGGCCCAGAGAAAGAGAGGAGACCCCTCCGAGACAGAGTAAGGTGCGTACGTTACTGTTCGTCCGGGCCGGCCTCTGACGTTCGGACCAGTTCATACTCGAGCTCGCCAGCGTGGGTCCTCGATCCGCCGCGGCTCGAGCCTGTCCAGGGGTCCAACGACCTCTGACAGGCGCACCTTGCGTTGACTGCCCACTCTCTCTCGCAAACGGCCCAACGACCGACACGAGAGAGATCACAGCACTGCCGCGGGGACTATCTCCTGCAGCGGCGTGCTAGCGGCGCGCATTTCTCTTGTTGCCCCGAGCGCGCACCGGAGCCTTGCTCTGAGCGCGCCCCGGGACGGGGTGACTGTTGAGTGTGTGTATGTACCGCTGGAGGACGGCGTCAATAAACGTCTCCTTCGTGAACTTGGAGGCCTGTTTCTTGCGGCGAGCCGCTCTCCTCTCTTCAGAGGTTGAACGCCGCCGCAGCGGTGCCCCAGGGTGCGTGTGGTGTCGGCTGATCGGGGCCCTTGGCTCGCGCGAAGCTCGAACCCGCGGTGGGTAGTGGCCTGTGCCTACTGAGAAACCCACAGTATCCAGATTAAATTATGTTGGACTGTTATGCTCTCTGAGAGGTTGCACTCTCTGAGCACCTTAAGGTGGCGGTTCCACTGTCGCCATCTTGCGAGTAGTTCAAATTCTGCCACCAGGCTACGACACTGATCCATGACTGGGAAAGTGTCTACCCGTCTTGCCCCTGAGCGACCCGAGACTGGTTCTGGTTGAGATGTGTTTCCGGTCCTTTCTTGACCCGCGCGCTGCGTGAACGCTTTTCTTTTGTTGCTGCGCCTGCCTTCAGAGGGTTACAGATGAACCATGGCAAACCCGGCTGCTTGTCCCCGTCGTGCGGGGGGGGGGGAGGTGTTGGCTGGGGTGGTTCGGCATGCTTCTTTCTCTGCCTGCTCCTTGCTGGTTTTTTCTCAACCACACACGGTAGCCTTCTGCGGCTATGTAGCCAAGGCTAAGCATAGAGGGAAGAAGGGCCTTGTCGTCGCGAGTGGAGCTTCCTTTGTTCGGGTTATGGTTGTGGAAGGGTGAAGGGAAAAAGTTGGAGAGCCGGGACAAAGAGGGTACCGTCTTTGCCCAAACGGCATCGGAGGGGGGATTATCTTTGTTCGGGATAAGGATGCGCGGCACGGGAACAAAGGACCGCTTCCCTCCCTCTCTTGTTTAGCCTTGGCTCATTTGAGGGTATGTGCCGCTTCGTTCTTGCGTTGTACCCGACTACAGACTTTTCTATTTTCAATGTCGATACATATATTAGTGTTGGCAAAGAAAAAGAAAGAAAGAAAAATAATGCTGCCCAGCACGCAGTAAGTGAAAAGGGAAAGCGGACGACAAAAATAGAAAGGTGTGATATCATGCAAATTATACATGCTTTTTTATGTTCCAGGTATATACTTCTGGCGTTTTTTTTTTTTTGCAATGAACCTTATAGTTGAAGTCGGTGCCTTTCTTGTGTTCTTCTTTCTGCCCTCGTCTTTTGCGCGTACAATCACTTCGTCCTTGTTGATGCATAGTAATATTAGTAGTAGTCGGAACACTCCTGGTCTAGAGTGTAACCTGTCAACTCGAGCGCTGAAAAAAGAATATTTTTTTATCAAATAATGTTACATCTATGATAATACAACTGTAACAAAGACAGCTAGACAACTTCAGACAACGCTCGACGGATGCTTGTCCAACCATAGAATCTAGGGTTGGTGAAGAACAAGGTTTAGAGAAGTGGGCAACTGTCAATTTCTGTTTACCACTGAGATGAATCGATATTGCACAAAAAACGTGAAATTGCTACCGAGAGGGTTATCACCGCAGCGTGTCGGAATGAGTTCGCCTCAGAAAAAAATATTCGTCGTACATGCGGCGTTATCTTGCAACCAATTCGGGACGGTCAATTTGAACAGAATTTTGCCAAGGTTTACAAAAATGCAGTATAGATGCATATCATTCACGAAGCGGACTAAGTCTAAACACTGAACGAGAAGAGGGGGGGGAGGGGGGGGGGGAAAGAAACGTTGTCAAAAAAGGGGCCAGCTATAAAGGGATAGTCCTGTAGGCGTCCCCCTCCCCTCTCCCGTTTGGACCCTGAATTGTGTGCTCTTATTTATGTTAGACGTACACCCCCTGTCAAAAGTATACGGCCCAAGGGGTTTGCTTGTGAGGCATGCTGCGTGCCTCGTTATGCATGCTCAGCGACCGTGACCTCTCGAGAGAGGAATAGCATCGCTTCCTCAACCCTCCCAAACTTTGGAGTGCTAGATGTGCTAGGGAGCCCCGCTAAACAGCTTAGAAGTAAACCCCTTGGGCTGTATACTTTTGACGGGGACTGTACGTCTTTCTTCTTGCATCCAGTTTGCCTTATTAGGTTGCTTACTGCCTTTAGAATTTTCCATCGCGTGCTGAAATGTATATCTTACTCGCCTTGCGTCGATTTGCCCCGATTTGGGGTTGGTCAAAGATAGAAAAAGCGTGCGTGCGTGTGTGCGCGTTCACGCACGCGTACCTGGAAATTGAAGCGACAGCTGTTACTTTCACACCGTCCGTTGTCAGGCAACTATAACATCCTTGTAGTCATTTTTTGATATTTGTTTTCCCGCGATATTTTATTTTACACTGAAATGCGATGTCAAGAGCGGCACGCTATGGAAGAACGTTGGCAGCTGCTTCCTTGTCTTGCTTCAGCTTCCCGTAATAATGCACGCGCTAAAAGCAGAGTGCATGCCTTTGTAGTTTTCGAACCAATATATTGGGCGGACTACTGTCCATTATTTCAATGTAACCGGAGTGTATTGTCATATTTATTGCACAGGGAACACGCAAGAAACGTGTGTACAGTCATGAAATTTATGAGCGTGAATACGGGAGCGCATGGCAAGTATCCTCAAGACCTACTTGTGGCGACACGCGGCGGCTGCTTTTATCAACGTGGCGGAAAGGGCTATGCCGCCTTGCCTGCTTCCAGCAAGCAGAAGGACACACATCCCTTTCCACTTTGTTTATGAAGGCGACCGCCGCGTATCGACAAGAGTAGGGTTCGAGGCTATCTGCCACGCGCTGCTGTGTTCACGCTCATAAATTTCATGACTGTACTTTCGTGTTGAGCCCGCCCTTTGGTTTCATGGGTTAGTAGCAAATCATTTTGAGATGGGCCAGTTTCCATGCATTCACACATTCGCAGCAAAATAATTCGCTTACGATTTTTATTCCATACAACACCGTCCATTGCGTGCGAAGCATTTTTTTTCAGCAAATACTAAATGATTAGACGCACCGACCAGATCGCATTCTGTCGGATCTGGAATGCGCCAATTTTTCAATGAATTTGTCAAGTAAAAAGAAGGCGAAAGCAATTACATGCACAGTTTTTACTGGTCGAACCAGTTAGTTTACTGTAGACGGCATGCACTTTCATCGTAGTGGTTATTCGGCTCCCCATGGTAATTCATGAATAGGCTAATAGATGTCACAGAGGTAAGGTAAGTGGTTTTATTGCATGATAAATGGAAGGAAAAAGATTATTGCTAGCCCCGGCAACTGCCATTGCTGCTGGAAGCACCTGAGCTGGGGCAGCGGAAATAAAGGATAGCAGGCAGTGTCTAGAAGTGAAATGAAAGAGGTGAGGGGATAGTAGAAAGGTCAGGGGGAGAGGTACACTGGCAATAAATCTATTTACATATTAACATGATAACATATATACAGGTAGCACGCACGTGAAGGTCTTGTACAGCACAGTGCAAACACGCGCACGACATAAAGCCAATACAGCTGGAGTGGGGGCGTCCAGCTGTTCATCGTCCAAGGTAGCACACGCGGAGCGTTCCCCGTCTGTTTGAGGAATGCACAGAGGCTCACCACTGTTCGCTCGCGGACGCGCGCACTGCCCTGCGGCCACAACAGCACCGTGAGAGCGTCTGGGAGAATGCCCAGAGCCCTTTAGGCTGCGAACATGTCACGACGATCATCGGCGAACGCGGTAGAGCGAAAGAGCAGGGGCTCTAGAGTTTCCGCCGCACCGCATCCGTCACAGAGGGCAGGGCATGTCAAGAGGCAAGGCAGTCATTTTAGCTGCTGGGCTGACTGCTGGTTACCTCAGGCAGTGCTTTCTTTTTTGCTTTTTCCCTGGCCTCTACAGCAATCCTGTTCCAGTCTGGGCGGCGCACTTCCATGGAGCGAGCAACGCAGGAGTCTACAATTTCTGGAAGAAGGCAGTCTCTATAAAAACGTACCAGGAATGGCTTCATTTTCGTTGCCCAGAAATTGTCATCTCGGCGTACCTCTTGCACGTGTATTCCCTTTGTTGTATACACTACGAAGTCACAGATACTCCTTCTGGTGACATGAAGCTGGCCCTGCACTTGGTAAAAATATCTGTGCGATCGTCTAAGCACTGGATCACCTTCTTTTTCCTTCTTCTCTGAAAACTTTCGCGCAGCTTCCAGGGGCTCATCTTCCTTTGCAGTTAACGGGCATTTCACCTCTACAATTCGGTCCTCGTCAACTACCCCGTCAGGTGACGCTGCCAGAAATCCATGCTCAAGGTCAACAAACAGCCCGCATGGTTGAACAACTCTGTTCATCTGTGCTCCATATAACTGGAGTGCAACGCTCTCATGCTGCTTGCCGTGCTCCGTGGCAGAATTTGTGAAGCTCTTTGGATGAAGCAGGGCCTTTACCAGTGCGTCACAGGGTGTGCAGTCCCTTCTTATGCAGACAGCGTGGAAATTTGAAGCAGTGAGGCTGAGCCTCCTTTGCTCGAACCAATTCGAATGGTCTGCCTGTCCCCGTGTTTGTGCCTCAATCTGTTCGCATAGTTCCTTATCAACTTGGAGCTCCTGTAGCTGCCTTTCTGCTTTCTCAGCTAACTCATCAGGTGGCATGTCTGGCTTCATACAATTGGCTCCATAGTGAGGTGATGAGGTGCAAGCGGCACGGATCTTCCCGTCATGCTGGCTGTCAAAAAGTCTTTTTCTAGGCAATCGCCGGTCTTTTGCAGCCATTTTCTTGTTAGCATACTTCTTGTAGACAGCACCGGGGCTCTCGCAAATCATTGCTTTGCTAGTTTTTGCGTGCCACTGGGGCCCTAGCTGGAAGCTTAGCCCAGCAGCTTGGCATCTATGCTCATAAGAACCCTTCTGGCACCGGTTTATCTGCTTGCCGCCACAAAGCTTAGCAACAAGAGACATGAGGGCTTCCGCAAGGTTGCTTGTGTCATCATTGATGAGACGGTCAGCTTTTTCCGCAATACTGTTGGCTGCAGTCATTATCTTTGTTTTCAGCATGGTAGGATGCGTCCCGTATAAATCTTCACCCTTGGTGCGGTCACAGAAATAACTTTTACAGCCATCATGACACCCAAACACATGTTTTGGGCCATTTCTCAAGTCAGTGGCCAAATCACGAACAAGCTGTCTTTCATCAGCAGGATCCTCTCGTAACATTTCGGCATAGTGACTGACAGCCTTGCGCGCACCGTTCTTTATGCGCTTTATTCTCGGGCCCGATAACATGGGCCGGCCACCTTTGCTTTCCTTAGCAATGGCGTAGAGGCGGGAAGTGTAGCACTTGACAACATGGTTAGCACACTCATGCTTTCGGACGAAACGACCGTAGCTAACCTTTGACTGAATCTGATAGTAAACAGACGAGTCTCCATCTCCTATAAAGGTGCGGTATTGAACACCGTGCATCTCCATGCTTCGCTGGAAACCCTCAACAAGGACATCTGCCTCCACGGCCCCTGAGCTTTGGTCCCAGTTTTTGTAGCAAGTGTGCTTCTTTGCTTCAACGTTTTTCCTGGCATAAAAGTGACAAGTGTTGCACAGCTTGTTTCTCACACCCAAGTAGAGGAGCTTTTTTGTGCGCTTACCTATTATGATGGCCACGCCAGAATTGGCACAATATCTGTGGCCATGGCTCCTGTGGGACCAGCCACCATCAACTACCACTGTTATCTTTGGGGTGCAGCCATCCTCGCAGAAATCACCAGCTGCTTCTGCTAGTCTCTTTTCCTCCTTGCCAGCTTCAGTCATTTGCCCCAGGAGCACAGCTTTCCATTGCTGAAAGAAAATCGAACATACGTTAGCATGTCTCTTCACAACAGGTTGAAAGTTCGTTCCCCTATTGTGCTGTTTCTCGCAAGTGTCAGCCTCCTTTGGATTTTGCCTAGCACATGGAAAGGTTCACGCCCAACTAGAAATCAGGACGAGACTGCATATCCTTCGAATTTCAGCTTTTGCCTCTCGTATGCACGACGTACTACAAATAAATGTAACACCCTTAGGCGCATGGAAGATCGAATGAGTTGCTTAGAATGACATGTCAAGCCATGACATAATAGTAACTGGTTTTACAAACTTCTCTTTCCCCTCTTTCATGACAACATACCCTAGTTGCACACATAATATGGGACGACGAATATAAAGCGTGGGGAGACTTTTGGAGGCTTTAAAAAAATGTATTACTTTGGTAATTTAAACTCGAAATGACTCCTCGCCAAAAAACAATCGAAAACGCACGTGGATGACACGTGAAGGACACCTGCTAACAAGAGCAAACGTGTAAGATGAATACAGTTATTATGGTAGCTAACAATGTCTTGTGCATTTTTTTATGTACGGGGACAAAAATTGAAAATATGGATGTAGGAACGGTGCAGTTCATTCTTTGTGCTGGTACATTTTGAGAGGATTTGTGCATTGGAACAAAGGAAAAGGCTGAATTATCTGTGTGGCGGTAATTTTCCCTTTTTGTGTATGTTTTCTGGTGCTTCAATGAGTGTTGAGTGTTGAGGTCTTCGCATGTTTACCGCATATTGTGGATTGGCCGTCTGTCTTAATTCAGCGCAAACAAATGTAATGGGAATCATCAGTACCTGAAACAATTATAGTTCTAAATCAGGCAGGAACCACAAAAGACAGGACAAAGAGAGCAACAGCTGCACAAAATGGGATATTCCGCACTACACATACAAAGTCGCATGGAAACGAAACTTGGCAATATGCCAGTGCGCATACCTTTCCTAGTGCCTCCTCTCGACGCAGGAACGTTCCCTTGCCCATGACAGGGATCTCCATGACCGCCGTTGCCTCCTCCAGATGCGAATGGCCAGACCCGATGCTTGTGAATGCCCACACAGTAGCATCGTTTATGCCAAGAGCTGCCTTATCTGTGAGAGGCGTTGGCTCTGCAACAGGGTCGGTAGCGACTCTTCTGAGTTCATGGCAACCATTGCACTGGAATTTGAACTCCGACCAGAGGCCGATCCTTCTTTCCTCTTTATACTCAAAGCGCCCTCCATTAGGACAAGGGCAGCGGTGTTCGCCAAGCTCTTGTACAGCCTTTACGAAGTGGTCCACAGACACAACTCTTCTTCCACATATGCCCGCATCCTGCGCTGTCGGGAAGCTGCTGTCCCTCTGAAAGACGAGCTCTGGCAAGGGATTCTCAATTCCTAGGCCATCCCAGTAGTCAGTCATTGTGACTTCGCAGCTAGAAGCACATGACGCAGATTGTGGTGATGTGCATTGTGTTCTGCTTGATGCCGGGCTGCTGTTCGTCGGTAGCGCTGCCTGTTTTCTGTAAAGCACAATGTGAGGAGTGAAACAAACAATATTAAAATGAGGCAAGGCAAAACAAAGATGCCAAATAATTTTGCCAGCATCGCAATTTAGGTAAACCTCGTGTGCATTATAGATGAAAAGGGCTGACTGTGCTAGTAAGCACGACACTTCAATACGGCGCCGGAAAAAAAGGGAACTGTAGTAAAAGCAAATAGATGGTTATCTTACATGAACGTTGAGAAACACGGGCTAAGGATGTGTATACGTTTATAATTACCATACCATAATATTACCATACCATAATACCATAATTACCATTACCATAATAACAGCGCAGTGTAGAGCCGACGCAGAAACGAAAAAGGTCAGAACTAGCACTCGCTGTCGTTTTTCTCTTCTGCGCCCTTTCTGCAGTATGCTGTTATTATGAATGTGAAATACGTCATTCATAAGTTAGGATAGCGAGGAGGGGGGGTGGGGTGCTTCAACATGTAACAGTTCGGCACTTTCTACCTTTGAGCGTAGGGTTTGTTTCTGGAAAAAGCCAATTACACACTGTTACTCGAGTATGTTTGGGCAAGAGATTCATGGTTCAAGCGCAACCATAACGGACCGTTTGCGGAAATCTAAGTACGCTTCTCCGCAATGCTTGTTTTCTAACTAAAAGGTCTCGTTCCCAGAGGACGCTCTCACATTCTTTGTGGAAACGAAAAGGGTCGAGGTTCCCCTTCTGCGTCAACTGAGGAATCCCCTCAGACGTAAAAGCTCAAGAGACAGGACGAAAAGACGAGGAACGACCCACACAGGGGCGCTGGAATGTCGACAGTGGACAATGATAGTGTCGTAAGGGCAGGCAGAGGTGCAAGGGTACAGTGGTTTATACTACCCCCTTTGCAGTAGAAGAGAGTGAACGGATGGTTGTCCTGTGCCTCGCTCCTTGTTCGCGACTGGTTTTGACCGATTTGTTGCGCTCCCTCCCTGTCTAGAGCAGCTCCTTCCCTCTCCAGGTACGGAGCGCAACGAATCGTCCAACACCAGTCGTCCATGAGGGACCAAGCGCGGAGTCATTTTGGTAAGCATGCGGCAAACCACAGTTTACGAAAGGGGGACTTGAGTCTTTACGTTTGTAAAAAGAATGCAAGAGTGTCGCCTGGGAAAGACACTTTTCGGTTGCAAAGCAATCTTTGTATAGCAGCCGACTCACAGATTTCGGCATACACTGCCGGCGCCTGCTTTTCAACCATCGCAGGCCAGCAGAAAGCATCTTGGCAGCGTTTAGGATTGAGATTTGTTTCTGTTGATGAATCGATAGATTGAGGAACTACAGCCTGGACATTACAGCACCTTGAAACACAACAATAGGTTGTTGTAGGTATATTTACGAAGTCAAAGGGTTGCAGCTTGAAGTGTTATAAGCTTTCTTTGGCAAGGCTTTGCCTAGTGTTCTACAAAGACAAAACTATAACCTCCAGAGAAACTATCTGAAAAATTCTGTTGCACACGAGGGGAAGTAAGGACGTCGTGACACAAGCCAACGCAGGGCTAGTACGATCTCCAAAAAGTTCAATGGATAAAAACTTGTTGCAAGTAACAAAGAACTGGAAACGAACGAATAACGAGAATTGAATCTATGGTACAAGCGAGTACTGAACCAATGCGGCACATACTGAAGGTGTTAGACCTCTAGTGTGATTTGAACGTTCGTGTGCACGGACTGCTAGCGGCTCGAGAACTATAAATTTGATTACATCTGGTCTGTGCGGGCAACTCTTGACACTCGTATAAGTGTTGGCACCGGCGGACAAGGACAACCTGCCGACAACAAATACATCGCACGTTGCTGAACAAACTTTCTTGCTCATGTAAAAAAAAGCGGGAATGGGGATGAGCGAATGAGCACTGCGCAGTGCGACGTCACCGCTAACCGTTAAATATATAACAAGCAGAACATGCAATAGGAGCTAGAGGGCAATAGTAATCGGAAATGAGCCCAATACAAACGAAAGGCTTACCTCCAACGTGCTGCCACGGCAAGTTGAGCCCTTCCTCGACGAGCCTTCGGTCCTTTTCTCCTCGGCGGAGGCCGGTAACGGTTTTTCGCCATGCCTTCTCTCTGTTGCTTTCAGTCGTCACGATTGTTTAGTGCTCCAGAAGCAAATTACGCTTGCTTGGCGCTAACACCGACATTCGCAATAACGAAATGTAAAAACAGGCACCTCTTCGGTCGCTATACGATAGAGATGAAACAGGTGTCAAGAAGCAAGGCATTTCCAATCTGTTCTGTGCCTTTTATAGCTGGCGCTACCAGTCTACCCTGCCTGCAGGAGAGGCGAGCTGACAGGTGTAGGAGGGAAATAAAAATGTGAAAAGAGAGGGAGAAAGGAGAGGGTAGTAGTAGGTATGGCACCCCTGTCTATTGTCTCAGCTTCACTGGCCACTGCAGGTGCGGAGGACGCGGGGGCACTCACCTTTCCCACATGTCCGCGCGAAAGCGCTGAATGTTCTCGTTGGGGTCGTGTTCGGCAACAGTCGGTCGTGGCGACTTCAGTCTCTGCCGGTGCTGTTGTGGCGCACAGGTAGAGACTGAACAGAAAACTGTTCGGTCTACGCGCTTGGCTGGGCGGTCTCCTTTGATGGGCATGTGTTGCTTCGTTCTCGAGTTGCAGTGTTGTAGGCGTTATGAAAAAAAAGTAACTAAATACGTTACTCGTTACGCTATAAAAAAGAACACGTTACCGCCCTACGTTACCTACAATAAAAGATAACGCGTTACCGTTACCATTGCCGAAAAAAAGTACCGCACGTTACTTTGCCGCTACTCTAAGGCCATAAATTTTAATCAGTGCGTTTTCGCTGTAAGAACTCAAGATAACAATTTTATAAAGCTCATATTTCACATAATTTCAACTTCACAAAGAAAACATGGTTGAACTCAACAAATTTACAGTAACTCTGGTGTGCTTCTGCTTACAAAATTACGCGGAAATTGTGTAGCAATAAAGGAATGCTAATGGCATATTTCCGGAAAAATATATTTGCGCACATTGCAGCGCGGCCTCCTTATAGAATTTGTGCAGGGATCAAACGCAAGAATAATAACTGCATTGCCATATTGGCAATGCCATTGTGTACTAATAACGCTACGCACTATCTAGACAAGTGAAATACGTATTTTTTAGATAAAAGAATGTATTCGTATGTCGTAAATACCGTGGCAGACATAACTGATGCCAATACTTCAAGAAAGTATCACACGAATTCTAAATCTATATCCGTCCGAAACCAGCAAAGCAGTGCACGCCGCTGATATGAACAACGTAAGGGCCATGGAATTATCAATTATTTAACGACTGTTTGCCGTTCAAGAACCTTTACATTTTTGTACATGTGCAACGGTCAGGAAACAATCTCAACGACGCTGTTCTTCGTTCCAATGTACTGCGCAGAGCAGCTGTCACCGGTCATATATTGCGAGTAATTGCACCGAAATTTTAGTCGCAACAGCGAGCGCATGTATAAACGAGGAGTTCTGCAAAATATGCATTAGAAGTGCGGAGATAAAATGGAGTATTAGAAATGTGAAGATAAAACTTGATAAAGGACAAAAAAGTGTCAATGAAAACAAAGTCACTGTATTTATACACAAAACCTCGCAACAAGATATGTAAATACACGTATGTCTCCATTCACTCTTCATGAGGCGTCAAACAAGGCAAATAAACATCTTGCGCAATCACAAATATTAAACTTTGCACATGGAAAGACAGACGATTTAGCAAAGACCAAAACTATGATAGCGGAAGTCGCGATATGTACTTGGGCCATGCTGCGGTCGTGACGGCACCATATGGTTAGAATAATGGAGGAACAATGCAGAAATCAATAGGAAAATATGTATTTTTCAACTGCCTGCACGGCGACAATTATTCTGCACCCATAATTACAGAAGGGCATTCCTTTGGTTCAAAGAAAAAAATAAAAGCAGTTAGATAAACAACAAAGAGAAGGACAAGCGAAAGCCACGAATGATGCCGCAAGTTGAAATAACCAATATCCAAGTGTGTATTTTGGGAAACGCCGCGTGGGCAGGGCTTTCAATAAGCTAGGTCAATCAAGGCCGGTTATTGATGTCCTCAAAATTTTCGCATTCAGAGGGTAATTTTGATCATTATGCTAACTGATGCTTGCATTACGTGACTCCAGGTGCATGGGCGTTGCCACGAAATACGACCTGTGTTAGCAATGTTCGCGCCAAAATGTCTTTTCTAGTCTGAAAAAGACATTGTATGTGACAAAATACAGAATGGCTTCCGGTGGTTGTTTTGGTGAGCGGTGCTGGCAGTTCGAAAAAATTTCGGGGGGTTGGGGGGGGGGGGGGGAGGACTGAAGCCCCATAAGCACCCCCACCCCCCTGGCTGCGCCCCTGGTAAGTACGTTACTCGTTACAGTTCCGAAATGGTAACCATTACGTTACAAAGTTACCGAAAAAAAGTAACGCGTTACCGGTAACGCCGTTGTAACGCGTTACTGACAACACTGGGTACAACTCAACAGTGTTGTCGGCAACGCGTTACAAGTAACGACGTTACCGGCAACGCGTTACTTTTTTTCGGTAACTTTGTAACGTACTCGTTACCATTTCGGAACTGCAACGGGTAACATACTTACGTTAACATTTTTCGATAACTTGAGGTGTCACGTTACTAGTTATTTCTTATTTCAATTGCCCCGCTCCGCCTATTTTTCAGAAAAAGAAACGTCGAAAATGTTGTTGCAAATAAACAACATCTACAGGTGCTCTCAACGACCCTTGTTGGGGCTCGCATGCATGCCAGAAAACACCTGCCCTTGACGATGCACTCAAGTAAAAAAAAAAATGCACGAACACGCATTCACACACTTGTCCCCACACCACTCACGCACGGAACTCTCTAAAGAGTGCACGCATGCCGAGCCACCAATAGACCATTTGCAGAAATCTGTAAGTCAGTTTCTCTGTAAGCTTGTTTTCCAACCAAAAGGTCTTGATCCTAGGCAACACTCTCGCATTCTTTGTGGAAGCAGTTCCCCCCTCTGAGTAAACTCAGGAATGTCGCCAGTTTACTTCAAGATGGCGCCAAGAGAGCCGTTGAAAGAGTACAATGGTACAGAACAGAAAAGGGGAATGCAGTCAACCGGCTTTAGCACTGAAGTATCGGAAAAAAGAAGGAAATGGGCCTTTGTCCCTGTGCCGGCAGTAGTGAGCTACCTCATACTAAACTTTCTAAAAACTTTCTGCTCAACAACACTGTCACTCCAACTTTCTCCCTTCATAGTCATAACACCCCCCCCCCCTTTCTCCCCTATCTTGAACAAGGAACAGCCCACTCCCCCACTAACAACCCCACTAGGAAGCGAGGCAAGCTGTCCGATGACAGCTTTGCAGTGCAGCTGCAGTAACAGCAAGTTGTAACTATTAGAAAGTTGTCGTTGTTTATCAACATTGTTTTCAAAATAAATTTTGCTTATTTCTATCTGCAACTGCGGCTACGTTTCTGTTTATTGAGTTCCTAAGCGAGCGAGGCTGACCTTGAACACCTTGACATAAACACTAACATTTTTGTGATAATTATGCAGGTTCAAGTGGCAAAAAATGTTCATGTGCGCAAATACATTTTTTTTCCGGAACTAAGCATTCCTTTATTGCTACACAATTTCCGCGTAATTTCGTAAGCAGGAGCACACCAGAATTACTGTAAATTTGTTGAGTTCAGCGATGTTTTCTTTGTGAGGTCGGAATTATGTGAAAAATGAGCTTTATAAAATTGTTATTTTCAGTTCTTACAGCGAAGCCGCAGTGTAATTATGGCCATGGAGTAGCGGCAAAGTAACGTGCGATCCTTTTTTTCAGCAATGGTAGGTAACTTAGGCAGTAACGCGTTTTTTTTTTAGCGTAACGAGTAACGTATTTAGTTACTTTTTTTCGATAACGCCTACAACACTGGTTGTACCCGACTTATAGATCCGTTCGATTCGCCTGTACCACATGAACTGGTTCCCGCGGCACTCCAGCTCACATGGCTTCATTTCAGCGGTGAAACACGGTGCGCTCTGAACCACGGCATTCGTTTGAAAGTAGTGCGAGTGTAGTTCAGGAAAACTGCAACCCTTCTCGGTGGTTAGTGCCGAAATAGTGCAGCTGCAGCCGCCATGAAGGCAGATGATGGTTTGCGCGTAGTGATAAACGGCGGAGACTCAAGTAATTCCACTCTTCGACAAGCTAGAACACTGCTCGAGTTCTCCAAAAAAACGGCTACACGTAACTGACATCACTGTAAAAAACAAAGACGTGCATGCAGCATGATGCACGTCGACGCAGTTCAGTCGCGTCGTTTCGCGCCAGCTGTCACGAGGTGCACATGCACGCATCGAGGCTGGTTCATGGCAACATTTTATTGTGATGTGCTCTTTGAAGATTTCTTCACGAGATACGAGATGTTGGCAGCCGCTGATGTGGGGTGTAAACAGAAACAGCTGGCTGCAATTCACTGGCGTCACCAAGGCTAGCAGACGATTAGGCCTGCACTCGACCATCCGTTTTGGAAGCAGACAGTGCCAAACTGCGCTCAAACCACGGTGAAAGACATAGCCTACTCTTACACCGTGGCTCAAACTGCCGGAACTAGCGCTACACACTCAGGGGCACCGCCGCACAGATTTGCCGAAATGGTACAGCGAGTGCAGGCGAATCGAGCGCTCTCCAACTTCCCCTCCACAGCGCTAGCCGGAACAACGAACAACCGGCGGCACGAGGCAAAAGCCTGTCTCCTTCCTTCTTCAGCAATGCCAAAGCTGTCCTCGAAAAATAAGACGACGCCTAGAATGCTTTTCGTAGCGTCAGGGAGAGACGGGAGAGGCGATGGAGAGCGCGCGGCAGCGGCGGTGGCCCCGGCACGCTAGCTATGCGCCGCTACTGCACATGCGCAACTGGCGAGTGCGGTGGCGGCACCTCTGAGTCACCGCCGCAGCGACGACGGGCGCCGTGTGACGTCACTGCTCGCGCATGCGCAGTACCTCCTTTCCTCAACTCTGCGAAATGGCTAGGCAACTCGCATAGTGTTGCTTTCGCAAAAAGCAATCCAGCAAAGCAATATGGTGTAAATCTGCTCGGAAGCTACAGAGGGCAAAATGGAAGGGAACGTGCAAATATCGTAGAGAAATGATTCGCTCTCGTGAACACCTCCTGATTTTAGGTGTTTGGCAGCGCCACACTTGTCATTTTTCTGAACTGTGACCATTTAGTACATGTGCACTAATGTAGATGGCGCTACTTACTACATTTATCGCATGTCGCTGCGTTATTGCTATTATTGTCTGTAATTTGTGGACTTTATAGTCGATAATTTTTACAAGTTGAATAAAAGAATAAGAGCCCGATATTTTAAGAGTATATTTACCTGAAAAATAGAAGCTGCGGAACGTTCCGAGAGCTTGTGCCCTTCATAAGCACAACGAAAAAGGTAGCTAAAATCAACATTTTTTCAACTAGACAGTGCACGTTGCCCAAAAGCCGTAGAGTAAAGGCGATGCTTAGCCGCGTAGAGCGCAGTACTAAGTTTCTTCACGCAAAATCTCAGAATTGTGAAGTGCTGGTTAACTGAACAGTATTGCATTCCGTTTTTAAATATTTCGAAAAAACGCTAACTTTGATCAGGAATAACTTTTAAACTAAACAAGGCAGATGAATGAAATTTTCAGAATAGATGAGCAATTAGACGATCTCAAACTACAAGAACTCGCCGCAGTGCAATGCATACCCCAAAAGTTATTGCAGATTATATTGTTCTGTTTTCTATACTTTTCAAACAAGCGTGGCTAATAAACTAATCTATACACGTACTTCTAAATGCTTAAATATGCGCACTGGCATCACATCTCAAAGTATCTCGAAAGATATTTCTCTAGGTGCAAGAGGTTTTTCACAATTTTGCATTTCCTGAGACAAGTTGAGCTCAACTGCCAGTTTTCATCTTTGCGTTTTCTTTTACAGTTGAAACAAATTTGCAGCTACCGTTAAAACAAATGCGTCTTTTGAAAGCAGAGAAAACTAGCTTTTCGGAGATATCTGAACCATATTTATGAAGCGAATGAGCGAGGTACAGTCGACGTACAAATATCACCAAAAATGGTTCCCGCTCACCGCCAGAGTGGGACCGCCACCTTAAGAGCAGCTTTGCTAATTCTGCCCTTCGTATAATTTCGACAGGTCTCTTTTGAGTCCGTGAGAATATTCAATGATTTGTTCTCCCTATATCCTTTTGCTGCCGCCAGCGCTACGGCTAACTCCTCGGCGTCCGTTATACTCCAGATTTCCGTGGATGCCCCGGAGGTTAGTTTTCCATCTTTGTTTACTACCACTGCCGTACCTATGTATTTGCTTCTGCCGCTTGCTACATCCATAGCGCTTGCATCCGTGTAGAAGGTGTTATCCTTCCCCGCTAGTGCTCTTTCAATGTGTTCTGCCCTGGCCTTCCTTCTGCCTTCGTGGAGCCTGGGGTCCATGTTCTTTGGAATGGGTCTGACATAAAATGTTTTCCTTATTTTGGTAGGCATGTCTTCGTACCGCTTTGTGTCGATGTATTCGCAGCCTATTCTGTCGAGCAGTGCTCTTCCAGTGTAGGTCCCTCCTAGTCTTTTAATTTGCGATTTTCGTTGCGCTTCCACCATTTCTAGGAAGGTGTTGTTGACGCCAAGCTGCATGAGCTTTTCGTTGGGTGTGTTTCTTGACAGGTGTAATGCTGTCTTGTATGCTTTCCTTAGAATGGTTTCGATTTCTTCATTAGACGTTTTGGTCCTTACGTGGAAGGGAAGCGAGTACGTAACTCTGCTTACTATGAGGCTGTTGACCAATCTTAGGGTGTCTTCTTCTTTCATCCCATGTCTTCTTTGAGAGACTCTGCTTATCATTCTGCTGACACTTTCTGTTGATTTCTTGAGTAGGGAAATCGTGTGGTCGCATTACTACCCTGCAGCCACATGCCGAGGATGCGGATCATTTTGCATTCCGGTATGAGTTGTCCTTCAACAGTGACTTCCAGTTTCGCCTTAGTCTGGTGTCGGCCCACTCTCAGGAGTTCAGACTTTTCGGTAGAACAGTTGAGGCCTCTAGCTGTCACGTAGTCTTCTACGCATCTCGCCGCTTCTTGCAGTGCGGCTTGCTTTTCTTCTAAGGTCCCTCCGGTAGCCCAGACCGTGATGTCGTCCGCGTACATCGCGTGTCGGACTCCCTGGATTTGCTCGAGTTTTCTTGCTAGGCCAATCATCGCCACGTTGAATAATACGGGCGAGATCACAGAGCCTTGGGGCGTACCTCTGCTAGGCGTTGCAAAGATATCGCTCCTTAGTTCTCCTAGGCCTACTGTTGCCGTTCTGTTTGAAAGGAAGTCCTTCACGTAATCGTGTGTTCTCTTCCCGCAGTTCGCGTTGATAAGACCTTCCATGATGGCCTCGTGGCTTACATTGTCGAAGGCGCCTTTGACATCGAGCGCCATGACCACGTTTTCGCCCTTTCTTGGCATAGTTTCTAAGACCTCCTTCTCGAGCTGTAGCAGGACATCTTGCGTCGAGAGGTTGGCTCTGAACCCGAACATTGAGTTTGGGTAGTACTTTTCGCTCTCCAGGTGTTGTTGGATGCGTTTGGTGACTATCTTCTCGTAGAGTTTGCCCAGGCACGATGTGAGAGAGATCGGCCTCAGATTATCGATTTGGATTTTCTTGCCGGGTTTGGGGATCATCACTACGACGGCGAGTTTCCATGCCGCTGGGACTCTCCCTTCTTGCCATAATTTGTTTAAGTAGCGGACTAGCTGGTCTATCGCTTCGTCGCTGAGGTTTCTAATGAGGGAGTTCCGTACTCGATCTGCTCCCGCTGCTGTGTTCTTGGTGGCTGATCTAATTGCCTCAATGACCTCTTTCCTAGAGTGGGTCGATCCATGTTCGGGTTTTCTTCGCCTCGGTATTCACCGTGGTATCCCTCCGGTTCTCCCGTTCCCTAGCATTTCTTGCGAACCTCTTCGAGCATCTGCTCGTCCGTTCCTTGATACTGGTGTATTAATCTTTGGATAGAATTGCTGCTTTCCCGTTTGCTCTTGCTGGGATCCATCAGGCTTCTGAGTATTTGCCACGTTCTGGCTGTACTGAGGGTGCCCTTCAGCGAGTCTGTGAATTGTTGCCACCCCTGTCTAGCCAGTTGCGTAGCGTACTCTTCCACCTTCTTACTGATCTCCGCAATCTTCCTCTTGAGTTTCTTATTTAGTTTCTGTTTTTTCCATCGTTTGGTGAGACCGCGCCTTGCCTCCCATAGCCTAAGCAGCCGTCTATCTACCTCCGGTGCTTCCTCGGTCCTGTCCACTTCTCGGGTGTACATCTCTTGGATCTGTTTTAGCTGGTGGCTCCATTCCTCCGGGAGGTTATGTCGCCGCTCATCCCTCTGCAGTGTTCTCGAAAAGCGTCCCAGTCCGTTAGCTTGGCTGTGCCGATCGTCCTTTTCGTATGTTCTGCCTCCAGTTGCAGGCGTAGAATGTAGTGATCGCTCCCAAGATTCTCGAGCGTATTTTCCCATTCCACGTTTCTGGCATTCTTTACGAAGGTTAGGTCAGGGCAGGTGTCTACACTGACGCTGTTTCCTATTCTGGTTCGTTGGTCTTCATCGGTTAGGAGCTCGCATCCTACGTTTTCTGCCGCAGTGCTAATCTCTCTACCCTTTTTCTCGTCTTTCGCGTAACCCCACTGTGGACTCTTGGCATTGAAGTCTCCTGCTACGACTAGCGTGTTTTGTCCCGCTAGTTTTTTAGCTTCGGCGAAGAGCTTTATAAACTCTCCGTTCCTCTGTTTTGGTGAACTATATACGTTAATTACAAAAGTGCTTTTCGCTTTCCTCTTCTTCTTCGGAATGATCTCCGTTATTGTGTGTTCGATGTTTGTGTCCTTAATCTCGTCGTGTGCGATGGTGACTATCTTGTTGCTTATGAGGGTTGCGACCTTGCCTCTCTCCAAACACGTGTAGCCCCTAAGTGTCGGAGTAGTGAAGGTTTCTTGTAATAGTATTAGGTCTGGCATCGTACCTTTGTGATTGATGAATTGTTGCAGGAGCCCCTGTTTATGCCTGTAGCCCCTGCAGTTCCATTGCCAAATTTCTAATTTGTTGCCTCCGGCCATATTGGGGCGTTGGTATTATTGTGAATATTAGCGTTAGCTATTCCTGGGGTTTCTGCGTTCCCGCCGAAGCGGCGCTCGTTGTATAGTCTATCTCTAGAGTCATGGATCTTTTGCACGTTCTGGTTCTTTATGTAATTGCGGAATCCCTGTTCTTGTAGGGCTACTTTTTGTTGTGTGGTTTGCATTTCCTTCTGTATGTTCTGAAATTGTGACTGCAGATTTAGTAGCATGTTCTTGATTTCGCTAATCCCTTCCGCTGCCGGTGGCTCGGGGCTAGGGGACTTAGGCGGCGGAGTGGCCACCCTTATGGGTGCTGAGTATGGTGTTGCCGGTGTTAGACCCTGTCGCCTGATCTCTTGTAGTTCCTTGATTATGTTATTTAGCTGTTTCCTCGGCTGTTGATTTTCCTTTCTTAACTCGTTTATAATTTGTTTATCATTGTTTGTGTGGTCATTTGGGTTTGAGTGCGGAGTATCTGGGTGAATTGTAATGGGAGGGCCGGCTCCCCAGCTCACCTTCGTGCCGCCGCTTTTCTTCTGTTGCTGTTTGTTTCTCAGCCTGCTGCTGCTGCCCCTTGGGTGGCGGTGTCCATGATCCGTCCCGGGCTCGGCTGCGGCTGCTGCTCCACCCGCTATGGTCCCCTTCTTCCCTCGAGAACCACCTCTGGCGTCTGGCTCCGCCGCCTCGGCTTTTGCTCCTGCTGCGACTTTGCCTCTGCTGCTGCTGTTGGGGTCTCCCCCATCTTAGCTCGCTCGCTGTCTTCAGTCTTTGCTTGCAGTCCCTGGTTCCTGCCACGTGGCCACCGCCGCACAGCAGACACTTGGGTATGCACTCGTGCTCCTCGATTAGATTCCGTTCTCCGCATTGTCGGCAGGTTCTGGAATCTGGATTCGGGCAGACGTCCGTTCGATGTCCTTGCTGTCCGCAGGTGTAGCAGACTTGCCTCGTGGGTCGGTATGGGTAGCACCACATCTCCCCGCCGTAATAGATGACTTGCTTGGGGAGACGCGGGCCGTCAAAAGTTATGACTGCGGTACTCGAACGCCCGAGCATTCTCGCCGCCAGGATTTTGACTCCCTGGGTGCGTACTCGCAAGTGTGCCTTAAGTTCTTCGGCCGGGGTTCCCGGGTCTACACCGTGGATGACCCCGCGCAGCGTTCCCTCCGGTGCCGCCATATGGCAGTTGACTGCGAAGGCTTTCCCGCCAAAATTCAGCTCGGTGATCCGTCTGGTATTTCGGGCAACCTCTTCGTTGTTAGTGCTGATAATTATGATGTTCGATCCGTTTCGTAGCCGTACTATAAAGTCTTCGGTCTTGCAAGTCTGGCCGGTGGCAGTGATTACTGCTCGTGCCAATTGGTGTGTGTGCAATTTTTTGACTGGCAGTCCCCTCGGTCTCAGGACGACCTTTAAGTCTTCGCGTGGAAGCAGCGACAGTCTTCGCCTTGGCGGCGTCTGCAGCTGCGCTCCTTCTTTTCCTCCTTCCCCGGGTGCGGGTGGCGTGTTGCCTGACGTCACGATCGAGCTCTGTGGTTGGCTGTTGCCATGCGCCAATCCCGCCGAGGCCGGCCCGCCGCGCTGGCGTCTCTTTTGTCTCTTCGACATCGCGATTTCCCAGTCTGCGTCCGTGTCTTGAACCGACTGGTGCGCCTGCGTGCTTGGCGCTGGCCCAGAGGCCGGCGCTGAGGCTGGGGTGCCGCTCAATAAAGCCTGGGGTGGTCTATGGCCTAGGCCTAGCGTGGCCGTTGCCGTCGACGTGGCAGCGTCGGCGGTGTCGGCGGTCGCTTCTTGCAGGTCTTGATCCATAATATCCTGGGTTTCCATGCCGGAATCCCTTGAAAGTGATGGGAGGTGGGGGTCGTAACTCAGGTTGTCGCGTCGGGCCTTCACTCGGGTCCGCTTCCCCGGCCGACCGTCGCCGGGGGTAGGCCTCCGGGCCCCGTACTCGTGCTAACCCTCGTTAGGCTTAACGCCTGGCCGCCCACGTGGGAAATTCAGAGGTCGGTAGATTCCAAAAATCTGGACGTACCGGCTTGAATTTGGTGTCCTCGTGGTCCTCTTCCTCTTATGCATCGGATCCAGCAAGAATTTGGTGGATCCAATAGGGTTGACTGGGTCAAAACACCCGAAAATTGCGGAGCGCATGTAACACGCGTCCGCTCGCCTCGGCTGCTTGCAGCGCCCCCATAAATCTGCCTAATTGACACATGATAGTTGGCACCAGACAACTGACGGTACCGACCAAAGCGATCCTCGAGGGAATCTGTCTGAAATTTGCCTAGCAAAACATACTGCATACCAAGTTCTTCAAGGCAGTAGATAGTGAGCTCATGGAGCGCATGAGTTGTGTGACATAAAGCACAGTGTGTTTCTTTTGTCAAATGTCCTGAATCATGATTCAAACTTTCCCAGTAGTCGAGCCACTGCATCATTTTCCCCAAAAACTCTAACTGGGGACAAGATGTCGACGTTATGGGTTTTTGCAGGTCGTCTGAAAGCCGCTGGCCCTTTCGGGGAGTTTTAATGTTAACAACATTCCACCATGTTAGCATCATGCTGATATACTGAGCCGTGCCATTAGCAAGCTGAATGTTGGTATTATGAAGTGCTGCGACAGTTGATGAATTGAATATTCTCAATGCCAACTTTACATTTTGCCTCTCCATGTTTGAAGGATTCAATGCCTTCAGTGACAATGTCGCAGCAATCTTAAAAAGCTCATTCTGTTCGGACTCATGCAGCTCACATAAAGTGTTAAATGATGCTGCCAAGATTTTGGGTTCGGGGTCTGTACTTTTTGGATCTGGGAAGTACATGCGCCTTCCTGCATTGCGTTGATTTAACCAGTTAATTCTCACACATTTCAACACGTGGACAGGGTCTATGACAAAAAACAAAGGTCGTGATCTGTCAGCTGGATGCTGATAAACTATCTTTAGTCTCGGAGGGCCTGAAAACAACGACATTGTCTTTCTGTTGATGGAATTATTGTCAGAGATGATGGCAATTACTTTAAATCCTGTATCTTCAAGCTTGACGACTAGCATTCGCAGAAAATCATGCAAGCATTTTGCATCAATTGTAGCCACTGGCAAAATATGCACATCTTTGTTATTTGAAAGCAGACTCTGAGTCATAAAGACATACGCTGTTTTTGCCGGGCTTGCAGTGTTGACTGCTGCACCTACTACTGACCCAGCTTTAAAATCAAAGTAAGACTCAATGTGGATTTCGTCCATCATTAAAGTTACCATCTTTCCTTGCTCTTTCAATGTGGTAGCAACCTTCTTAGCATATGACAGGAAACAGGAGCCTTGCTGTTCTATGGCTGGGCTAACTTGTTGAGCAGAGCAGAGACGTCTTATTGTCTCTGGATGAGGCAACATTACCTTCAGTGAACTTCTGAGGAATTTATACGCATGCGGTGAAATGGTGTAAAGGAGGCTTGCAAATACCAGAAGGTCTGACGAGTAGCGTGCAGCGTTGTTGAGGATTAGGTCTACTTGGGATTTTATAAACTTCACGACCTCGAGGTGTCATCCGTGTAGCTGGGGCTGATCATTGCATATTAACTCTTCCAACATCTCCACCACAGTTGCAAGCAGATGGCGAGCCCGCTGGTCATTGTTGGGAGAATGAGCAGTGCGCAGACTCAACACGTTGAAGGATATCACTTAGTTGTCTAAAATCCTGCAACTCTGCAGGCACACTGACACCATGAAGTTCCACAATGCGGGTTTCCCCGTAATACACTTCCACACACATGTTGTCACGAACTACCACCGACAAACGTACAGAGGCGCCCTGATCAACAGTCAAATCCAGGAATAGAACCTTGGACTCCATTTTGATCACAGACCAAAACGGCGAAGTGTTAAAGCTTGGCAGAGCGTGAAGCTGGTATTGTTGCTTTTCTTCCAGAGATTTTTCCATGGCAATGCGGAGTGATTCGTCCTCAACACGTTTTCGTTTATCCTCCGGAGCCTCCCGAGTGCTCGCATGTTGCCGCGGAAGGTACTGGGGGCTATTAGGGAACACACTTGGTACCGCATCCGGCTTCAGCCTGAAGACTCTCAGCGGCACTTCAATAACGTTCCCCGTCTTCACATCTGTGTACTTAGATGTTTTGACGTAATCGCTTGCCGCAAAATGCTTCTCGCAGAGCTGAAATGACAAAAAAAAAATTCTGTACATATACGTTTCATACCGCCAGAAACATAAATGGCTCGATTCGGCTTTCGATACTACAAAAAGAATGAGCACGTTTCAGGCTCCGACAACGCAAGCAAGCCGATTCGGCTGTTGCTGGATACGTTCAGCTGGAAAAACACACATTGCTTTAATAAAAAGCCCCCGAATCGACTCATAAGCCATATCATATACTACTGTGTGATAGCTTACCACTGTGTTCTTCGTAGCAGTAAAATTCTTCCGGGGAACCGCTCTTGTCCATGCTGCTCGCCGCGCAGGGTCATTCGGAAACACGTGCACACACATACGCGGCTCTCCAGCATAGTTGGACTTGCAGTTGGAGCGCAACAGCAGCTTGGCATTCTTGCAGTTTGTTCACGAGCACAAAAAGAGTACAAAATAGAAAATATGCATCTTGCCGACGTAAAAACGACGCACGCTCACATGCCTGATATACGACAGCATCCGATACAAACGACCGCAACTTCTCTCTCGTTCAGTGAGCCGTGCGGCTGTTCTGGAGGGCCGCTTCTCTCTCGTTCAGTGAGCCGTTCGAAGAACCATTCAATCAGAGCCGGGTCTTCTGGCAAAGTGCGTATTTCTGGGCGAGTTGGTTGAGATACATTCCGAGCAAAAGAGCGCTCGCAGAGCTTGTCCTCGCTTTGTGTTGTCCTGCAGTGTGGTCTTCCTTGTTGTCGTCCGTTGTCTGCGAGCGCTGTTTCGCTCAGAACGTGTCTTCTGGCCAATCATTGGCAAAGGATGGCGCCGTTCATTGACAGCTGTTGTTCGAGCGATGTCTCACGACTCCCACCGATCGTGCATCGGGAGCTGGTGCAACATTTCGAGGGTATTAGTAAAAATACCTATAACACGGTTATTCTACTAATGCACATATCATTTTTTTTAAGCCAAATAACTAAACTCTATAGCAGAGGTTACAGTGTAACCTGCTAGTTATTTGGCTTTCATGAGAACAAAACGAAATATGCATCAGTAAAATAGCCGTGTAGTAAATTCAGGCATGGTCTCTTCCTTTTCTTAAGAGAGGAACAGGGCCTCTCCAGGCAGTGTTTGAAGATGGGGACGATTGTCGAATGCAGATGATGAAGAGAGGAAATATATCTACATAAATGTACAAAGGCAAACTGAGTTACAGAAGCAGATCTCACACAGACGGCCGAACTAACTGTAACTAAAAAAAGGTAATTCTCACACAGAGAACATACACTACTAGACCTTGCTTATCGACCCACTTGTTAAAGCCTAGGTATATTTGCAGAATTACAAGCCACTGCACGGAGCCTCTAGCTAAACTAGGCAATACCGACTTGTGATTTGTAATGCATTTGCTTGCGTTTTTGTAAGTTTTATAAACAAAGAAGTTAGAGCAGCCGTATTTCGAGGCCCGTCCTAAGTTTCGATAACCAATGAAGGTAGCCACGTACAGCCCTGAAGTTTGACACAACCTCGAGCCCAGGGCTTGGATAAAAGAAAAACACATAACGAACATTTCCGAAAAACCTATTATTACGGGAACCTTTACCCTTATTGCGTGATGCTCTTTTCCTTCCCCGCCCCACATGCGCGTCGCCTCTCGAAGGATGACAAGTTTTCTTTCTTTTTTTTCTCAGCTAACTGGCGGTGCCACTAACCCACTGGCTCGTCCCAGAAATATC
The DNA here is from genome assembly GCF_052857255.1 of Amblyomma americanum. Lineage (NCBI taxonomy): Eukaryota > Metazoa > Arthropoda > Arachnida > Ixodida > Ixodidae > Amblyomma > Amblyomma americanum. The sequence continues at coordinate 92,151,122 of NC_135502.1, read as the reverse complement.
AGATAGCGGAGGCCCGCGTCGCCTCGGCGCCATCAAGAATGCCAGCAAAGGAAAGGGCCCTTCGCGGAATACGTGGCAGTGCGCATATTTCCGCAGAATAAGCGGCATGGAGATCCCCTGCCGTGAGAATGGAGCATCGAAACGAGCGGCGCATGTACTCATTGTGTGCGCCACGCTTGCTTTCTTTGTGCGGGGGTGAATGTGCGCGCTTAACAAAGCTAGGAGCCTTGGGCCGTCACAGGGATGCTGTCAAACGGACAGTGACTCCTACGCCTTTGTCAATGTTTGTGGGGAGACAACCGGGTGGGGACTCGGGAGCTCGGTGCTTTACAGGGAACTCTCGGCGTAGACCGCAAACCCACAGTGACCTCGCGCTAAAAAAAGAAAGAAAAAAGAATACGTTGATGAAGCGCGGCCTTGCGCGTGTTATAGGTACTTTCGCTATGTATTGAGAACATTTATCAATTACTTATTCACTTATTTTAAAAGCGCGAATTTTTGAATTGTAATTAACCTTTATTTTCTTATATTGGAGATCGACTGATAATGGTACTGTAACAGACAGAATGCGATGTATTTTTCCAGAAAAAAAAATAACTTAATCGTCATTGCAGGAGCTTTCTGTTCTTGTGGTACTTTAAAATCCACTTTGTCAAAATAAGAACAAAGACTAAATTTTATGTAAACTTTATTCACATACGCATGCTCACTATAATACGAGTGAGCTGTAAACCCATACAAATATAATGTCGAAATAATTTCGTATAGTACTATACAAAATGCATTCAACAAAGTACATAATCCACAAAACTAATTATCCACAGTAAAAACGTTCTACATCCAATGCAGGTTATGGTTGATAAACAATATTTTGCTGACTTTATCAGAAGTGAGGCGACTCCTCTTTTCTGTACAAATTTGGCCAGCTTTAGAAAATATTCTTTCACAGGGTACACTTGTCGCGGGAATACAAAGCCCTTTCAACTCTTTCGGGACCGCGGAAAAAACAGGCAATTCTGATGGGTGTCAGAAATTATTTTTTATTACAAATACTCATTGCGCTATATAGCTGTAACATATATCAAAATGTAGCTGATTAGATAGTCTTTCACGCATAAAGAAAGATTAGACTTAAAAGCGATATATAGTATTTAAAAAAAATCTCAAATTCAAGATTTCTGAGAAAAAAAAACATAAAAAAGTTCGAAAAGGCATGGATATACACAGTGAAAAAACACTAAAAAATATCCAAGACATGCAAAATGTGCTACATTGCCTTGTTTCTTCCTTGTGAAAATTTGGCATGCCTATCTACAACTGTCTTTTTTTGGTGTGAACTCTGGTGCCAGTGGTCAGCACTCGGGCGACTCAGGTCCCACGGTTCTTGTGCCACTGGACGAAACAGTTCCGGGCAGTTGTGAAACACAAGTGAACTTGGCATGTGCTGCAAAAGACATTCATTTTGAGCTGGATTTTCTTCTGCTCATAGCACAGCTTGCAGTTTCTGCGTTTTGCCACTTTTTCCGGCTTGTGGAGCGCATGTTTTGTGACGGGTGGTGGAGGTGCGTGTGCTTGCTTGGCACCGTCAAGATTCAGAAGCTGCTGAATGAGCTCTTCTCTAAAAGCTAGGTGGTCAAACCCAGCAGTGCGTGCCAGCTCAGGAATCTCTGGGTGCAATGTGCGGTGAGCTTGGAAGAGTACGAAACTGTTGACACATGCAATATCGACGCAATGGAAGAACAGAGTCTTCCACCACCGCACGCTTCTCATTAGAACATTATAGTAGCCAATCATTTGATCCGATTTATCTACGCCTAGCATGCCACTATTATAATCATGGATCAGCAGAGGCTTTGTTACAGATATGAGTCCAGGAGTTTTGCCTTCTTTCCCTTCTTTTTGCGGTGATCGTGTCATTTGCAGTATGAACCGTGCTCATCATATTGACAACACGCCGGTCTTTCCACTGAAGGTACAGGATGTTCTGATCGCGCAACCATCAAATGTCGCCGCGTTGAGCTTTTTTTTCCCATCGTGCATCCTTCAGTTCGGCAGGAAATCCTCGGCGATCCTTGCGTGTGGTTCCGCAGGCCAGTGTTTTTCGGCTGAGAAGATGACTAAACAGGTGCGTAGAAGTGTAAAAATTGTCCATATAGATCCTGTAGCCCTGATCAAGATATCTATGGCACAGCTGGCAAACAACATCGAAAGCCAACCCATGGGGCCCTGGCTGCTCACGTTTACCGGTATACACACTAAACTGCACAGTATATCTGGTGCCAGGGTCGGCTAGGACCCACAGCTTGTAACCCCATTTTGTTACCTTTTCCTTGATGTACTGTCTGATGCCTGACCGCCCTTTCGATTTGACCATGCGTTCATCCACGGAAACATCGCGATGTGGCTGAAAAAGATTTGCTGACACTTCGTTCATGTGCTCCAGGAGCCACCACATGTATCGGAGCTTTCCTCTTGAACTTTGAGTGGCATCGTCCAAATCTGCAACATGCAACATTGCAAGGAGAGCTATAAACCGGCCTCGCCGCATGATCCGTGGTGGGAGCAGACCACTGTACAGATTTCCTACATTCCAATACAACTTCAGCCGAGGAACCTTCACAATGCCCATGTAAATTATGAGTGCTATGAACTTCAGCATTTCACTTGGGGTGACTTCTTCCCAAGATCCGTCGGAACTAGCATGCGTTGGTTTCTCTAAAATGTGAGTCCAAGCATATTTGTTTGTGTTTGCACAAATGGTTTCGATCACGTTCATCGAGAAAAACAGAAGAAAGAAGTCCAGAGCAGACAGGAATTTTTTTGACCCGCTTCTGAGTGCCACGCCCACATCAGCGTCCAAGTGCACGCCGGGTTCCCGTCTCGGCGAAAACTCAATCCGCTTCTGCGCTGGTGGCAGCAGATCATTACCGTAGCTCGTTGAGACCCTACCAAGTAAAGATAAAATAATGAGAACATATAGCAAGCCCGTTTACCTACTTGAGAGAGAACTGAAAGTGGAACTATGCTCACTTTCGGCTACTTGATGAAGTTCGCGGATCGTCATCGCCCGAATCCGAGTCCGAAATGAAATCGGAGCTGCTGAAGTCGTCTTCAGACTCTTCGCTGCTCGGTTCATCAAAAAAATTCGTTGCTGAAGTAGCGGAATCGCGCGATTGACGGCGGTCTCTCTGAGCGACCGCACGCGAGCACGACGCCATTTTCCACGGAGTCCGCCGCCGCCGCACTCCGGAAAATGCTCGCTCACGTGTCGCCGCCTGATAGAAAACGAGAGAAACTACGCTGAAACCGAGATTCTTGTGCCTGACAACCCGCTAGATGGCGCTACTTGTGAAAGCGCGTGGAAATTTGAACGTGGCAGCGCGCGCAAAACCGTCGATCATATATGATCGATGGCCTATGGGTCGGTCCCGAAAGAGTTAAAGCCAGTGCATACAAGTTCGGGTAGGTGAATTTTCTACTTTCCCACCACTTCAGCGGATCATTCATGCGGTTCAAGTACGGCTCGTTGAGGTTCTTATCTACCTCAACGACGGCCTGAGCTGTAGGGCCTTGGTTTCCTTGCAAGGAGCTCAAACTCGCGTCAAACTCATCCCATACTGAGGAGGTCTGAACAGGCATTGCGGGCTCAATGCTTGGTCCGGGTTGTGTACTTTGGATAGTCGCTTTTACCCTCAAAACAAGCGCTTTCTTAGTCGCCTTAAACTTCGCATCATCCCCAAAGCCTTGAGACTTAAACCGTGGGTCCAAAATTATGGATTGAGAAATTAACTCGTTTGATTCTCTGTTTCCAAATTGCCATGTCAGACCATGTATGAGTTCGTTTGCAAGCTTTGCAATAGCCTCAGGAGCGTCTCTATTAGTCTCAAGATAATGTTTTACTTTTCTTGTCATTATCCTGGACAAAACAGTCGTTTTAGACAATGACACATTTGCTTCAGCAGAAATTTCTGTTGTTACATCATTAAATACTGACAAGACCTGAATAGCATGGGCCAGTTCTGTCCATTCTTGTTCATCTAGCTGCTCTTTGTAACCAAGTAATGCCAGAGTTGAAACGAGTGGCTCTTTGTTTCTGAGTAACCTCTCTAACATGTCAAAGGTGGAATTCCACCGAGTGGGAACATCTTGCTTTAAGTTTATCTTTGTTCAGTGAAGCTTGCATATCGTGAAGTTTCGCGAGTGCCGAGCTGCTTTGCTTGAAGTACTGGACTATGGACTTGGATTTTTCAAGTTTTGCCCCAATGGATGCCGAAATGGCATCTGTGACCACCAAATTTAAACTATGCGCAAAACAACCCAGATGTCGCAGATATAATTCTGTGACGGCTGCTTTCATGTTAGCGGCATTGTCACTGACAACTGCACAAATTTTGTTTCTGATAGCAAACCTTTCTAGAGCTTCATTTATCCAGGCTGCTATATTGCGACTCGTGTGTCTGTCAGAAAATTCCGAGCATTCAATCAGACACGATCATAAGCACGTAGCCTGATCAATGTAATGAGCAGTGATGGCATAAAAGCTAGTATTATTAATATTAGTCCATCCATCGCACGTCAGGCAAAGAGCTGGGGCATCGAGCAGAGCCGACTTAATTTTGTCTAGGAGTTCGCTATGAACCGAGGGCAACAAACTATTTGTCAGTGTCTTGCGGCTCGGTAAGCTGTAATTTGGATTTAAAATATTAATGAATTCTCGAAATTCCTTATCTTCAACCAGTGAAAACGGGTGGCACTCTTTGCAAATCATTTTCAGTAATTGAACATCAATCAACCTTTTTTTCTGCGCTGACATTGGTCTAACTGCATCGACATATCGAGTCAATGATGACTGCGAGAACTGGCTTGATCTAGGCCCAGGCATGGAGAACGGGGTTGACGAAGCCGTCGGAAGTCGAAGCTGGCGACGGCAGACCACTTTCTGGTGCATCCGAATTGTCCGATAATTCGCTGTGGCCCCTTGAAATTGAAGAGCTTGGCAACGGCGCCGAGGAACGAGCAGCAGGGTCGTCCACGCTCTCGCCACTTGAGGAAGGTGATGGGGAGCGGCGGGGTTCAACTCGGGCAAAGGGCACTGTGATGTGCTTCTTCTTCAAATGCCGTCGAAGATTTCCAGTCGAGCCAGATGACATAGAGAGCACAGCTTGACAGTATCTGCATTTCGCCTTGCCGTCCGGCAATCTTGCGAAGTGGTACCAAATATCGCTGTTTGTGCGATTTGATGACATCATTGATCTAGGAACGAAATCATTTCAGACCTGGAATCATTTCAGACCTTATAAAATTTAAATAATGACAGGTGAATATGCGCAGGAAAAACTGTTTTTGTTGCTGCACAGTAATAGAATGGCAGCCGTATATGTCTGTTGAAGAAAGCCTTTGCTTTTGGAAGCGAAAAAAAAAAAGACTAGACTCGCTCAGTAAGGTGTGCGTGCGGGCTAGTTTGTAATACATTGTAGGACGAAAAGTGCGGAAAAACACACGGACGCAAGAAAGACGAAGGACAAGCGCTTGTCCTTCGTCTTTCTTGCGTCCGTGTATTTTTTGCGCTTTTTGTCTTACTCGCTCACACCTTCACGTCTTATTCATCTTCATTATTGAAATATTTAGATATAACTTTAAGAATCCCTCGCTGGATGTCACTAGCCTCTTTTTGCAAGCAGTTTGCTTTCCTTGAAATTTTCAGCTCCTCTTGAGAGAGTAGGGCTGCTCTTTTCGATTCTGCTTCGTAGGCGTTCATGAGTCTGTCAAATGCAGAGCTCTTTTTTCGTTTCTCTCCACGAGAATTGTGTCTAAAGTTTACTGTTGCTGGAGGCCCGTCTGATCTGCTGCATGCTGACGATGGGCTCCCACTTCCAAGGACCTCTTCCTCTGTGCCCAGTATAGTTGCGTCAGCAGACTCTTCTGCTGAAGAAGCTACCACTTCTGCACCGGCTGACATTTCAGTCACCACCTCCAGCTGAAAGTAAAGAGGAACATTTGCATAAGTAACCCCAGTACACTTCCTTGTACTGTTATGGTCCGAGCTTCAAACTTTCATTTGCGTTTAACTTGTTTCATGGCCGAATTTTACATTCGTGAATAAAGGAAATGGTACTTCTAGAAACTTGTACCTTCACCAACACATCATTAATGGCTGACTTTTTTTGGACTCTTGCTATTTGTACCTGTTGAATTAGTTAATATTTTGCAGATAATTTTTGTTGTTGACCTTACAGGGTGTGGTGTCATACAGCAAGACAACTATACCAATAAGACTCAAGTATGCAATAAAGTGATCTGCTTTGACATCATGCATGATGTATTTATTACTGCCAAGGTAACATTCTGAACTGTATGGCTGCAATTTTGCAAGACGAACTGTTCATTTGATTTAAAATCATACATTCCAGTCTTGACTTCAGAGAACGTATCTCAACTGACCCACCTGGAAACTTTCTTCCAAAAGGCTTGCATCATTGCAAGGCTACGATCCCAAGAATGTGTGCAAGCGATAGAAGTAAGGCCACTGGATGGCACCAGAGCCAGTAGAGCATCTCACACGCTTCCTGTAAATAAAGAGAAGCATAAACAGCAATTTTATAATTGTTGCAACAACATTTCTTGCCATTAAAGGTATTCAGTCGCAACGTATGGAATTGTGAGGCTCTCTTGGTGCACCACTAACAATAGATATTTCTTTTTTCAAGGCAAGCAAATGCCGGAACAATTGCAGAAAATTGTTTCATTTAAAGTCGACAATCACTTTTCTGGGTACACTCCACCATTTCAATAGCCATTTCCAACGATCCCTAATACCCCGGTCACACGGGCACTCTAAAGGCACTTTGAACTAATGCTCCTTTACGCTCCCAAAGGAGCACTACTTCAAGGGAGTTCGTCCGTGCTACACGGTCGCGGAACGACCTTCGCAAGAAGTTTTTAGCGCCCTCATCGGCGAAAAGCGTTATTAAAATTGCAAACCTCACTGTACATGTAAATACAGAAATGTCGCATTTTTTTTAGTAAATTAGTTTTATAACCGTATTATGTTAAAGCAACGCAATTTTAACTGCAATAATGACATGATTTTCCAAGTACAGAGCATAACATCACAGTGCTGGCCACACTGAGCCGTGGCTACCGTGACGCTCGTATATCTGGAACGAGAGTATGGCGTGGTGAGACTGCCACAAAACAAATGATTTTATATTTTAAAACACCACTAATCTTATGAAGTGAATTTATAAAATTAAAATTGAACGTTTCTTTTCTCAATTTATTTATGCTGTTAACTCGCTGGGAGAGAGAGTACTCCCTTGAAGCCTCAAAGGACGAACTCGAGCTGCCTTGTTTCGAAGCTCCTTTGAGCTAGGTGTCCTTTGGCGCGTCCGTGTGGCAGCGCGCGTTCGTCCTTAGAGTAATGGAGCATTAGTTCAAAGTACCTTTACTGTGTCCGTGTGACAGGGGTATAAGATTATCTGGAACTTATTTGTTGTGGAATTCCATCCCTCCACTTACCCACACGTTTTATTTTTGTGCGTGGGAGCTCTCTTCCAAGCAGAGTCTAATCTAGTTATTCCTTCTGATCAACGCTCTCGGTACTACCAACAAAGCTTCGTGTACTGTGGAAATGCGAGCGGTAGAGGTTACAGTAGAGCTGCAGATAGTGTTGTGCCAAGCTGAAATTGCAATCGCGCATATAGCAATCTGCAATACAGTGCCACTGATCTTGCTAGCTGCCAAGTAAACAGTCATTCTGCATTTTCCTGTCTGTCAAAGACTGGTGACAAACGCTTTTAGGCAGCAAAGTTTGTACTGAATTATAATCACGCAGCCACTTACCTGTACTGCTGATTCAAATTCTCCAGCTTCTGCCGCACCTGCTTGACTGTTACGTAGTAGCACGTGCTGGTGATTAGTTCACTGAACTGCATAGTCATTTCCGAATATAAAGATGCATTGTGCTTTTGCGATCGCAGCTGGGGAAGGTAATCTTCCCACAAATCAATCAGAAGGTTGGTCATCACTTCTGTCCATACGAAGCGTTTGGCCACGACGGGGCCACGCTGCGCTGCTGCCCACGTGCTGCGACCACTGCTACTGCGCCGCTCACACGGTTCACACTTCGCGCGGCGTGTGGCAGTCGGGACAGTCACGTGATTGCAATTCTCGCAGCTAGAAAACCTGCTAGCTTTCTTTACAACATAGCCTCCAAGATAGTAAAGAACAGCTTTAAATGGAGTGGCACGATTGTAGTCATGCTGGTTTAGATCCGACGTTGAAGACTCCTTGAAGTGAATTTTGTGAAGCATCTGTCTGAGTTTTTCCTCTCTGGCTTGTTTTCTTGAAAGAGCAGCTAGCTTCTTGCCGCTGAGGCTCTCTTCAACTGTCAGTAACACCGGATCTGCATCGCCAGAGCAGTTTCCTTTTGTCGCTATTTTTAAAGGCGTGTAGAGGCAAAGCAGGCTGAATATCTGGCTGAAGTGCGTCACGGTTGGGTGGTCCTCGTCTCCGCCAAAGCTTCGTACCACACCAAAAAAGCGCTATGGGTAAAAAGATAAAAAAAATGTTTACGTGTACGGTGAAGGAAGTGACCTGTAAGAATAAAAGCAACATATATGGATATTTACTTCCAAGGGATCCTGATTAAGCTTTGCAGTCAGGACATATAGGACATTCTTGTCATGCAACAAAGAAATTATATCCAGAACAGACAAGAGGGTCATGCGGAGAGACTTTGTTGTCATCTGAGAGGCAAACAGCCTCGTGTTTTGCTGGAAGGTGTTTTTTTTTCCGGTTGTATTCAGCAATTCAAGGAAATCTTGAATGACCTAGAATACTGCACAAAAGAGATACACACTATTATGTATTATTTTTGTTGCCTTCAGTAAACAGCAATTGCTTGAATACACAAAAAAGTTAATTTTACCTTCACCTGGCGAGAGTTCTTCTTGACCCCTCAACTGGAAATCTGGCATTCAGCGCATCGAAGAGATCATTCATGCGCAAGGTGAATCTTTTTGTGCCCTCTGTGTTTTCAAAGCCTGGTGTACGTTGTTCCCTATAAAACTTTATTCCTATTCCAACACTTCTGCAGAACAGCTGAAAAAAAAATATGAATGTTAAATACAGAAAGAAATGCAAAGAACATGCACGTTCAAACTTGATTAACAATTGCAAATGCTTAAAATATGCAAAGACAGCCAGAATGAACAAAAAGCACTGGAGCTTATGAATGCACCTGAGTTGCCAACCGGACATTCATTTTTTCCAGCTTTCCAGGGTTCACATGTGAAGCTGTAAGTTTTGGGACGACTTTTAGGTGTGCCTTCGTTTCTGTGTCGAAGAAATGTTGAAAATCCTTGAAATTAATGCAGTCAGAGCCAGCCTGCAATAGAGAACAAGGCAACATTTATATCATATTGTATTGGGAGGAAGTTAAGCTGCTTATTACCTTTGCATATGTGTGGGTGAGATGATTTAGCACACATTTTATGATATGTGGTACATCACACATGAAGTGCAGGAAGCGTCCACCTTCAAGTGAAGGATGTGTAACTTTGTTCACTGGTTCGCAGAGCTTCCTTGATGTTCCTGCATTTGTCCACATAGAACAATTGTTCCCCTCACCATCGCTGATGACAGCCAGAACCAATGCCCCACGACGCTCGAGTTCAAGCACAGCTTCCAGAACGAGCTTGGCAAGCACGCTCCCGGGTGCAGAACCCTTTGTGGCAAAACTTGCGATTGGTTGTACTCGCTTGTGAAACATCGGCACAAACATAATCACAAGAACGTGGTCAGCTGGTACTATGCCCTCTTGGCCTGTTGAACCGCCGAAGTCCACGAATCCATCAAACTTGTAGGTGGATTTGTTGAAATCTAGTGATGGTCCCAGCTTAATTTCATCAATTGCGAGTGTGCCATTTTTTTCAACAGTAGGCAATCCTTTAAAGAATGTTTGGACTGTTTCCAGGGCTATTTGATTGTAGCCATACTCACATGGCACACCTGAAATAATCTGGTTTAAGCGGCTGCACGGAAGTGCAAGCAGCTTCATGCTGCACAACAAATTGTATGCCTTAGGACTGACAATGGGTAGCAAAAGGCAGTTCATGATCCACGCTCGTATGTATCTTATCCCCTGCGGTCGCTTTGCTTCAACTTGCCTTAAAGAATTTTCAAAGGCCACTTGCTGCAGTGCAGGTAACGAGTTCAATGCTTTTGTTATCACCTCTGAACACTCATTCTTCAGCTGCTTCTATAAGGTAATTATATTCACAAAGGAAGCTCTGGCCGCTGCTGCTCCCAGGGTCTTCTTGTGAAGATTATTTATCTTCTTCTTCCTGAACGCTAGACGCTCTTTCTTCTGGCACGTTTCCTTAACTTCCCTCTTCTTTTGCGTGCGACATCTAGCACATATTGGCTGCACTGAAAGAGTTTCACACTTTTGTGAAACACTCCCAACGACAGTGCAGCCCTGGCAGACGTGCAGCTTATTTACTGAATCCATGAGAGAGGATATGTCACTGACGTTGCGAATGCGCACGTTTGTAAATGCCTTCGCGGTGCGCCCGTAAGCACTTTCTGTGGCCACATTATCTTCACCCACAGCAACACACTTCTCAATCCGCAGTAGCCTGTCTTCGGACTGGAGTGCGTAGAATGGGATGAATTTGTTGCCTCCGTCTTCAATGATCATTTTTTTCCACGACCCCGGCATTTGAACACGTTCCATGTTGTTTAGGCTGCATTGCGTATCTTCAAAGCTTGAAAAACTGGCGTCCTGATCACAGCAGCACTGCAAGTAGCTGCGCTGTTCAGTTCTTCCGCTTGTGCTGCGTCGTACTTTGCACTTCTTAGCTGGAGGCCTTGTCATGTATGCAGGAAGATTAGGAAAAACTTTCGGAATAGCCCCACTGACGAGGGTCCATTTACCGCGAGGCATTTCCACTGTTTTCCTGTCAATTACGTGCATGTAATTTTTTAGGACATCCTGGTCGTGGAAGTGTAGGTTGCATACTCTCGACTTGGCTGATAACTCCCTGTTAGCACGCGGGATGGCTCGATTCCATGCAGCACGCAAGGCGCTATCGCTGGGTACAGAAAACTAATGCCGTGACGAGCTGTTCCTGCCGTTCCGGTAGCCGCTCGTGCAGCCCGGCACGCAACACGTGGGCATGGTGACGGCTTGCTAATTGCAAACATCAAGCGACCAAGACCTGCCCGCACGCATCCACTGCAGATGTCGGAAACGCCAAGACGAGTCGCGACGCGCAGCTCCGTCGCTGTCGCGACTGGTCCCGTCTGCGTGGAGGGTGGGGCTAGATTCGACGGCAGCGCCACTAAAGCGCGAACCGGTGGTGGTTCCGTGCAACAGAGCAGTTTTGAAACTGACCCTATCTAGTAACGTTGCTTCAGCACGTCTTAAATCATGGTACACATCTCAAGCAATGCTCTGAAGAAAGCCGCGAGGCGCACATGCTGCCCTTCCCTCTCCCCACAACAGACCTGTGGGCGATCCGCACTCGGCCATGGAGGATGCTTTCTTCCCGCAGGCCGCGACCGGGCCGAAACGCGACCTTCAACTGATAGGGGAGACCTCTCGTTTACTTTGGTAAAAAAGAACACGGAAACGAGCTTCCAGTGAAACAGCGAACGCCATCCAGACTAACGACCGCGATGCTTTCGCGCGTAGAGCGGCTTTTTCAGTCGTTATTACGGCGCCGGTAAAAATGGAAAGAGGCGATTGAATGGCGCCAACCTTACACCTCCCTCCCAAGATTCAATAATCACTAAATAGATTCATTGAATTACATAGATAACAAGGTGGGACGCCAACGCCACTTTCCGTAACACATTCCTACACAAGGTAGTACAAAATTCCGCTACAAGATAATACAAAAGAAATGACAAACATGTGTACATCAACAAGGCGACATGCAAAGAGTGTCCAAACCCGTCCCAGGGTTACAGTTCTCACACCGCATTCCGCACACCGTTCGCACGCGCACAGCTGGCAGGTTGATGTCCAGGGACGCACACTGGTCTCAGTTCACACGGCACAGGGACGATGACGCGTGCTTCAGCGTCTAAATATGCGCACGCGTACTCTTCATGAGGAGCCAACACGTTGTTCATATCCCTCTGAAAAGTGGCAGCTGCATTTTTCAGGCCGAAGGGCATGACCCTCCATGTGAACTGACCGCAATGCGACACGAAGGCTGTTACAAGTTGTGAGCCCTCGTCTAGGGGAACCTGCCAATAGCCTCGTTTTAGGTCGATGAGTGTAATGAACTTCGCGGCTCCTACACGCAAAATTAGCTCCTGTGGGCATCCCATTGGGTAGGCATCCGTCTCGGTTTCTGCATTGAGCGCCCGGTAATCGATGCACAGACGGACCGACCCATCTTTCTTAGGCGCGCATACGATTGGATGCGCGTATGGACTCTCACACGGGTATATGAGATTCAAGTCTAGCAGCTCCTTAATCTGCTTGGTGACTTCACCTTTCAGAGTCTCAGCGATTCGGTACGGGCGACTGCGTTTCGGCTTGGCGCCCTCCACCAGCTTTATGTGATGCGTGCCCACACGCGCTACGCCTGGTTTCGCTGCGAAGAGTGCTTTGTGCTGGTCAAATACAGCGCGTATTCTAGCAGCCGTCTCTACATCGAGATGTGCTGTCTTTTCCACCCCGAGGGCTACGCATGACACTTCGTCCTCGTTCGCACGCGGGGTATATTCCACCTCCCCGAAATCACTGTCATCATGAAACATGATGCTCACCGATGCTACCCTGCTCACGTAAGGGCGCATCTTGTTAGCGTGAACCAGTCTCTGGCGACCGTCGCGCATTTGCACGTAGTACGAGTGCTCGCGATACTTCCCTGTTACCGTACACGGTCCCAACCACTTTGGGTACAGTTTCCCTGAACGGCTCTCATCGAAGATCAGCACCGTATCGCCCTCTCTGAAATTCTTGATAGAGGAGTGCTTGTTGTACTGAGAAGCGTAGGCTTCTTGTTGCTTTGTGCTCGTCAGCTCTGCGGCATCGGCTGCGAGTTCAAGCTGCACCTTTAACTTTTTCAGATAATCAGCGGGCGAGTCTGCGAGGTCTGCCGGCAGCTCAATATCACCTGCCCAACTGTTCTTTAGTATCGCGAGTGGCCCAACCGGGTCCCTACCGTACAGCATCCGGAAAGGCGACACACCGGTCGTGTCATGGGGCATCTCTCGATATGCCCACAGTAAAAACGGGATGAATCTGTCCCAGTCCCTCGCGTTTCTTTCAATAACGTGAAACAGCATATTTTTGAAGACTCTGTTCCACCTTTCCACCGCTCCGTTACTTTCTGGGTGGTCAGCAGTCGAGAATTGTGGAGAACAACCCAATCTCACGAGAAATTCTCTCGTCAAGGCGGCGGTGAAATTGGTCCCGCAGTCGGAACATACCACCTCAGGAACGCTTGTGCGGCTGAAGATTGCTAATAGGGCCTCGCAGGTAGCTTTAGCGGACAAAGATCTCAAGCAGACTACTTCCGGCCAGCGTGTGCACAGGTCAATTACGCAGAGTGCATAGCGATGCCCTCTCGAAGAGGGTGGATCGAGCGGTCCGATCACGTCAACATTCACCCTCTGGAATGGCACTTTCGGCTGCGTGAGTGGTGCTATCGGCACTCGATCAGCTTGTCTCTTGTCCGAGCGGACCTGACAGCTATGACAACTGCTACAGTGGTCTCGAATGTCTTTCTCCATGCCTGGCCAGTGGAAAGAATACTTAATGCGCGCTTTAGTTTTGCGGGCACCAAGGTGGCCTCCCCAGTAAGATTCGAGGGCCAGACTAAGCACAGCTTTGCGGCGCGATTCTGGTAGTACCAATTGGTGCACCTGCTCTCCTAGCACGTAGTCTTTGTGATAGAGAAGCCCATCAACTGTAAACATTCCCGCCTTGCCCCTTTTTGCACCTTGCCAGGCCTGACGCAAGGAATCGTCGTTCCGCTGTTCATCACGGAATTTCTGCGCATCGCTGCTTTGTATCGGCTCAGCTTCGCACGCCTCGCTCCGCACTTCTACCGCTTCTGACGGAGTTGCTACGTTGCCAGCGGTGCTTTCCGGCTCCGCTCTCTCGGGCATCTCCGGTCTATCGATTTCGCACCCCTACAGCTTGTTTTGCTCCGTCACTGCCAGCACCTGGGCCTCGGTGTTGACCTGGCGTGCATCAAGCAGTTGCTCCCATGTGTCACCCGATATTAAACAATCGGTGCACTTCAGCTTGTCTGTAAGAGCGCACATTACTTGTGTCTCTTCCACCACCTCCTGTATGGGTGATTTTTCGCCAATTAAAGCTAGAGGCAGCAGTGCTAGCTTAGCACTCACTTTCTCGCCAAACGCTGACACCAGCTCTATGCTACCATGTGGTGTTACTAGCTCCTCCGGCACACTGCTTTCACGAATCACAGTGATATCGGCGCCGGTGTCGACAATAGCATCAATTACCTTGCCGCTGCAGTCTAGTTTTACCTCCCTCAAGTTGGTACGCAGAGAGCAGGAGTCATCCAGGGCTACTCTCGCTGCTAGCCTGTCTCCATTCGCGGGTCCTACTGATTTGATTTTAGTCTCCTCGCGAAGAAGTGGGCAGTGCGCAGCGTAATGGGTGGAGTCACCGCACCGAAAGCATTCGCCCCGTGGAGCTGACTTTTGAGCTGCCTTGACTAATTTGCCCTTTCGCGGCTCTTCTACTCGAGGCTTAACGCTCCCTTGTGCATTGAGCGGTTTGTTCAGCTCACCTTTAGCCGCGCCCTTCTGTTCAATTGGCCTAAGGCCGCTGCCCCTCCTTTGTGCGCTACCCTCTCCCGCAGCCTCTTCGAAGGTCTGCAGAAGGCGAGCTAGCTCGTCAGCCTTAAACCATTTTTCGCCTTCTCGAAGCTTAACGTACTTATTGTCTTCTTCATTTAAGCCCGCCTTCAGCTGATCAGCGACGAGAAGCTCCAAAAGGTCTTCAAAAGACTTTGCGCCGCGTGCGTCTACGTAAAAGTTCGCGTAGCTGCGCAGACGCGTCGTGAACGCTTTCCAAGTCTCACTTGCACGTTTGGTAGCTGACTGGAACCGTCTTTGATATTCGGCTGCAGACAGCCTTAGCTCTTCAAGCACAATTTTCTTCAGCACCTCGTAATCACGGTGCTGAGCCGGCGTGAGTCGCGTTGATAGGTACTGCACCCTCTCCGCAACAAATGGGAAAACAATCTGTCCCCAAAACTCTCTCGGCACTCCGTACGCCTCCAGCGAGCTCTCTGTGGATTCGAACCAAATAGGTACTTCCGCACCAATGGGGAATTTCGGAATGGCACCTGTTAACAATTTAGTGTAATTCCTCAATGCCATCCGGCTGCCTAGCGGTTCTCCTTCGCTCGCATCGTCACGTGTGCGCCTTGCGGTGGGACCATGAAGTCGAGCGAGCTCAACTTTGAGTTCCAAGGCTTTGCGCCTCTCCTCCGCCATTTTCAGGTTATATTTCATTTCCCTCTCAGAGAGACGTGTGTGGGACCCATCACCGCTGCCCTCGCCACCCCCGCTATCGACCTCCGCGGTGTCAAGTCGGTCGAGGTCTAGCTCAGGAAACTCGTCCGCACTGTCCTCCCCATCTGCGCTGTTTCTGCCTTCAGCGTTTCTAGACATTTTGTGAGGGTTCAAGTAGGCAAATCTCGTCTCCATATAAAACCACTGACTCGAATAACCCTGCGTTCACCCGAACATAAACAAGAGGACTCACTTGGATCCACCGGTGTGAACGTCAGTCGGTCGGAAGTCGCTCGCCGCAGAGTTCGCCGCTTTTCTGCCGCGATGGTGCTGGCTGCCTTCTGGTTGACTTCTCCCCTGTTGCCCGTGTGGTCCTCTTCTGACCGTGGCTGTGGGTTGACGTTCCTCGCCGATTCCGGTGACGACCTTCTCGCAGTTACCCTCAGCAGGTACACCGCCTTTGGTGTCCTACGCTTGGAGGTGCTTGCTATCGTCTTTCACTTGTTGTCTTCCGAGTCTCCTCCGATGCAGTTCTTCATCCTGTCGACTGCGCCAGTAAAGGGTGGTTCTTTTCTTCTTTTCTTGTCGTACGGAGAGGTTGTTCCTCCGTTCTTCTTTTTTCCAACGAAGTACTGAGCCGGTAGGAAGACAGGGACTCTTATCGAGTACTGATATAGGTTTTATCTACACAGCCGAATATTTACAAGGAGTATGTACATGACAGCGTGATGTCTGACCAGCCGCCCCGTGGACCCACTCCACGGCTACTTGAGAGCACGGTCTGCGTGCCTGGCTCCGGTCGAGACCAAAATCTGTCTCGCGATGGCGGCAGAGCATCGCGCGCCCCCGCTCTCTCTTCCCACACGAAAAGAAAAAAAAGCAAGAAGTTGAATTATTCTTAAGCCGCGAGCAAGAGGAGCCTCGTCACTACATGTGTTTTTGCTCTCTCCCTAAAGCCCCGGCCTTGGCGCCATACGCGGCTTGCAAACGCGGCGACGAACGCTCTCCCGCAACAGGGACCGCGACACCCCCCTCGGGGCAGGTAAGATGCCGCTAACCGTTCCCAGATGAGGCTAGCAAATGGGCGCGCAGCCACCGGGCATTGTCCGTACCGCGCCACGCCGTGTGGCGCCGGCCCTGTCAGAAAAGGGGTGCCCTCGATAACCGCAAGCGCGCCCTCCGCGAGTTTAACCCTTTGAAGAAAGCCGCGAGGCGCACATGCTGCCCTTCCCTCTCCCCACAACAGACCTGTGGGCGATCCGCACTCGGCCACGGAGGATGCTTTCTTCCCGCAGGCCGCGACCGGGCGGAAACGCGACCTTCAACTGATAGGGGAGACCTCTCGTTTACTTTGGTAAAAAAAAAACACGGAAACGAGCTTCCAGTGAAACAGCGAACGCCGTCCAGACTAACGACCGCGATGCTTTCGCCGCACCGCTCGTAGAGCGGCTTTTTCAGTCGTTATTACGGCACCGGTAAAAATGGAAAGAGGCGATTGAATGGCGCCAACCTTACATGCCCCTTGATTGCTTAACAAAATCTTTGTCATTCGTGAAGTGCACTTCCTATGGAAGGCGGTTTTTCATCAGCGTGCCAGTGGCAAATATGTCCTTCTTCACAAGCTCGTCCATCAATGAACTGGACGTAAACCAGCGGTCAATGTAGAGCGTCGAACATGATGGAACCGTTTCCACTAGTGCCAGAACTGAATTTCCAGACACACCAAGGCTGAGGTCGGGAAAGGTGTCCTTGCCCTTGTATATTCTGAAGTCATAAATCAGTCCGTCCTTGCCAGCTAGAACAAAGTTCTTCAGCCCCACTGGATGTGGCTTGTTCGGAACGTACTGCTTGACAGGGCAACGGCCGGAAAATGGGATAATTTGCTCATCCACGCAAAAGCAGTTTGGTCGTTCCAGGGACAAGCAACCCTGCCGAACCATTTCGACAAACGGTGCAACCTTCCATAGCCTTTGTAACTTTTTGTCCTTGTCGGTGACATCGTCTTCAGTTTGGCAGCACAGGTTAGACCTAATCTGGAAGAAGTGATCTCTTGGCATGTTGTCAGCTATTGCGCTCACAGCCATTCCTTTTTTCCAGAAGAACCGGATCCGTGGATACCCTATAACTCCCATCAGCATCGAGCAGCCCAAAAATTGCTTCACTTCCTGAGCACTTATTTTCGCCGCAATTCCTCTATCCTTGTGGATCCACTGGTTCGTTTTCTCAGCCATTTCAACCAGCTATTGTCTTTCACGTACTGCTTGTAGTAATCAAGCGGTGAGAAATCACACCTAACTTCAGAAAAAATACAGCCTGTTTCTTGGTCTGGCACAGCATTTTCTGGAGCTGAAATCGCTGTTCGCCACAAAATACGGCGCTGTGATGTGTGAGCTTTCGGGTCTTCGCTGTCGCTGTCTGACGAGGCATCCGTGTACTCCTCAGTATCGCAGTCGTATGCATCACAATTCTCTCCTTCACTTTCCGAGTCAGATATGTCGGAGTCGTCACGGTCACAAATTGATGTTAATACCTCCTCTGCTTTGCTAATGGTGAGGGCTGAAATGAAAAACAAAAATCTGTTTAAATTCTAGGCGGCCAACTTTTACCAAAAATTATGTCATCAGGCGAAACCGATTGGGGACCGAGAGGACCGGGACCCAATGTCCCCGTACAGGGACATTTCCTTCAATGCGCGTAATGTGCCGGAAAACTACGGTTTGGCGCAATAAAAAGCACTAAAATGCTCAGCAAACCATAGCGATTATAAATATATCGCATACGACGGCCAACAAAACAGTTATCAATACTCAAAGAGCACTTACCTCGACGTCGCGTGTAAAACGTGCTCGTGCTGATGGCAGCCATGTTGTCTTGCTCGACGAAGCGAGCAAACTCTCTGCGCTCTTCACAGATGGCGACACAGTGCTTGTCCTCCATCAGGGACATCAGGTCTATGTTGTAAGAAAGCTCAGTTTTTCGGCAGAGCTCGAGAACCAATGTCCCCGTAGGGGGACAAGGGGTCTGAAGAGGTTATACAAGGTTAGAAAGCAGCAAGGATGAGCAAGACGGTTGGTAGTGTGCGCCTGATCGTTTTTCTCGTTCTTCGTTCCTTTCTTACACGCCTGCATACAATGAACAGACGATCATGCGGCCGTACAACTTTATTTCGCCCCATATGTCACACTTCCCGGTCGTCTTGTATTTAGCAAACAAAAAACAGAACCACACATACCACACCTTTGGGCCATTGTTGTCATCGATAATAAGCAAATACACACTTACCACAATATGTTGTCCTCATCGATTTTCGAGCCCAGCACTCCTTGTAAGTTGATCTCCACAGGCCTGTAGCATTCACTGCCTTCAAACAGATTTTTCTGCGCACTTAAAATATGCTGATATGCTTGGATATCGGGACCGAGGTCTTCACCGCATGACGATGAACTCTGCAGACGACGCAGGGAAGCCTTCAGGAGGGTTGGTAAACTTGAAGGTTTATTTACATTTTTACCACAGAAGCAGGGAGACCAAAAGTCAGAGATAAAGTGCCGTGAAACCCGCCAAATTGCGGCTTAAATACAGTGGATATTCTCTAGGCACCTAGCTAGGGAATCTGGTGGCTGGTCAAGCGTCCAATGGGCAGACAACTCTTCATAGTCTCCGCCCTAACCCCGTGGCCGCTCCACCCTCACAAACATGTGCACAGGTGATAAGGAATCCTGGCGCCTTGAGGTCCTGGAATGCGGTTTCCGACGGGTTGACCAGATGCATAAGGTCGTTGGCTTTGTAGGCGGTGATCCCCTCCGTGGGAAAGATGCGTCCTGACGGTCCCGGTGAATTCGAGAGGGTAAGATGAATCAGCCGTGTCCGCCCCCGCTTTGTCTGGCCGCGCAAATGCAAGGGAGTGGGGAGGGTCTGGCTCCTGTTGTTTGGGTCTTTCTGCCGGTTCACATGAGGGCGCAGTTCGGGAGAAACGCCGCATTCCATACTCCGGACGAAGGGATTAGAGGCCTTTCGTCACAGCTCGCCGTCGCCAGGAGCCGTTCCTAATCCTCTTCTCAAGACGACAGCACCTTTGGTCAAACATAGTTCGATGGCGACTGCCGGGCTCATCTGTTCCCGCTGTCGGGGCTTCCGATCACAACAATGCGCAAAGTACCTTGATTTTAGACGACACGCAAAAAATTGGGAACTAGCCGTGGAATTAGCTGTTTTCTTGCAGGCCGCCATGTTCACGCGATACCACTGCCAGCACGCCCTCATGGCGGAAGTTACCCTACAGCAAATTTATTTGAAAAAATAAGAACGCTCCTAATTTTCCTTCGTGTTATTAACTTTACAACACCGTTTATTACCAAATTAAAACATTACTTGTTTTCTTCATCGCATGTTCACGCTTTACCGCTGACAGCACCCCTTCGCGGCAACAGAAGTGACTGAACAGCAAACTTAATTGCAAAACTGAAAACTCTGCTTGTTTAGTTTTGTGTTGTTGAGTTTGAAATAGTTTCTCAGCATAATAAAACATTACTCTTTTTATTCACTGCGTCTTTACAGCAAAACATTAGTCTACAGTCCTTTATCGTGCGAATAGATGGTTCCGGGCCGGAGCCCTGCGACTAGCCACCGCAGCCTTGCTCGTCACTGGCCGATTCCGTGGTCGGCATCTCTCGGGTGTCATTTTGATGTCACGATCTCAAAATTGAGACAGTTTTCGAGAGCGATCTGTAATACCGGCCCTGGTTTGTGTTTCCATCTCTGTGATGTAGTGATCACTACCGAAGGTGTGTCCTGTGTTTGACCACTTCTCGCCCTCTAGGTCTTTGCCTAGCGTCAAGTCTGGCGACGTGTCTACACTGACGCTGTTGCCTATCCTTATGGGGTCTTGTGGGTTGTTTAGTATTGTGAGTCTTAGGTAAGTGTTGGATTTCAGTCCATATTTTGTTTCCCTTGGGGGATGCCATCCTATATCCCCATGCCGGGTGCGGGGCGTTGAAGTCCCCCGTGATTACTAGTCCTTTCTGATTAGCTAGTCTTATAGCTTTCTGTGAGAGCTCCGCCAGCCCTGTCCCGCGGTTTCTGGGTGAGTTGTATGTATTCAGAATAAGGAGGCTGTTGTCCCCTTTTGTGTTTGGGATTAGTTCTATGATCACGTTGTCTTCACTCGTGTTTTCGAGTTCATGTTGTATTGCAGGCAGATTTCTCTGCACCAACGTGGCCGTGAACGACTTGGGTTTGTGCTCCCCTTGTGTTTCTAGCGGGGTGTACGCAGCGTGTCCGGTTAATTTAACCATGCCGCTTGCCTCTTGTAGCGTGATTACGTCCGGTGTGTTCTCGCTTTTTTTAATGCGTGCCTGCAGGTTCCCTCTCTTCGAATGGAAGCCTCTGTAGTTCCACTGCCAGATTGTAATTTGTTGCCGAGGGGCCATGATGTCCTAGGGCTGTTGTTGCGGTTGCAGCTGGGAGAGGGTGCTGCTGGCAACAGGGGGAAGCCTGGCTTCTATGTTTGTTAGTAGTTCCATAATTTGCTGGAAGCAAGCCATGGTTTGTTCTCTGACCATGACGAATTCCGCCGTCAGATTATAGACACGTTCGGTTAGTTTGTCAACCCTAGCTGTAACACCATCTATTCTAGTGTCTTGAGCGTCAACCCGCTTCATGAGCGTGTTCATGTCCGACCTAAGCTTACTGTAAGTTCTGGTCGATGCGGCCTCGATTGGACTGTCTGCCATCTTTTTGGGCTTGCTGTCTTCGGTGTTTCCCCTCTGAGTAGAGGTCTTTTCGCGGGAACTTGGGTGTCCATATCCATTGCATTTTCTTTATCTCCCCCTTTGTTTGTGTTACGTGGAGGCGTCTGACTCGTGTTTTGTGACTGCTGCAAAGGTGGCTTTTCGACCACCTTCGGCTGTTGTGTTGTGTTGAACCTCTTCCTTTGCTCGAGCTTCTGCCTCTGCCCGGACCCGAGCTGCCGCCTCCGTCTCCGGTTCCCGGTAGTGGTGGGAAGGAGCTCTATCTGCTTCTTCCCCAGTAGCCTTGGCGGTTTCTGCTGTCGTACCTGGTCCTCAATCTTGGTTGGTGGTCGTAGTCATGTTGCCCCAGGTCATTCTTGGGTCTGTAGGGTGCTTTCTTGGCCAGCCTGTATTTGCAATCCTGGCTGCCGGTGTTGTGCCCCCCCCCCTCCCGCATACAATGCCTTTGGGTTTGTGTGCCGGTAGTTCTCCCTCTGGTGGATCCGGGTGGCCTTCGCCGCATCTGCAGCAACGCTTTAGCCGTGGCTTATGGCACATATCCGTCCCGTGTGCCGTCTTTCTGATATTGTAGCAGGTCTCTACCCGCTTTCGGTACGGGTAGACGATGAATACTGATCCCCAGTAGAAGACTTGTCTGGGGAGCTTTTTCTCTCCGAAGGTGATCAAAATAGATCTTGATTTTCCGATTCTCCGGGCGTTGAGTGCGGCGATGTTTGGGTTGAGATTAATGAAGCCTTGACGCACTTCTTCCGGGGTTCCGATGTCGTAGGTGTTGTACACCACGCGCTTAATGGCGTCGTCGGGAGCCGCGACGTAGGGTGTCATGTCGAGGTTCTTTTCCCCGATAACTATCACCTTGATCCTCACGTAAGTGCTTACGCATTGACGATTCAGTGTGCTGATCGTGTACGTGTTGTTACCAGAGTTGATTCTTGAAATGTCTTCGTCCTGGATGTCTCCATATGGTAGGTTTGCGGCCGTGCACACAGCCTGCAGTAGGCGACGTGGCACGTAGTCGTTCAAATTCCAGCCTCTGGGCCTGGAGATCAATTTATAGTTGCTCTCCGGGAGCTTCGGCTTTGGTGCTCTCTTGCGGATGTTTGGGTCCTGCCTGTTTTTCTGATTGTTAGTGGATTTCTTGTCCCCGGTGCTGTGCTCGTTCGTCTTCCCTTTGTCCGCGGGCTTCCCCTCTTTTTCCCTCATGCGGTCGTGCATGCCGAGAACAGTCTCCCACTCACCGTTCTCAAATTCTGAGGGGTCCAGTTCGTGTCCGTCGACGACGTTTTTCATTGTGGTGGCCTCGTGGGGAAAATGCCTTGGCTCACCAACCTGTCCAGTGCTTCGTTGACCTTCGGTCTCAATGCAAACGGTACATGTCGTGGCTTCAGAAATCGTGGCAGAGCTGCCGGGTTCACCTCTATGCGTACAGGAGGCCTTTTACTTGTCCCAAGTCCAGGCTCAAAGACTGAGGAATACTTCTTGATCAAGCCAGTTTTTTTCTTACTGCCAGTTCGACTCGGCTCGCACACACTGTGAACACCACTTAGACGTATTCCCATGGACTTGAACCAGTCCCGACCGAGAAGTCCAATGCTAGCACCCTTAACCACCACCAAATGCAGGTGATGCTCCTGCCCCTTGAATTCCACCATCACGGTCAGTCCACCCAGCACTCGTAGTTTCTTGTTGTAAGCTCGGAGATGAAGACTACTTGGGCGCAACGCCCTTTTCGATATTCGCAGCTTCCGCATAGTCCAGTCGTTGATGACTGAACACACTACACCCGAGTCTACCTCTATCTCTAGGGGACTTCCGTTGACGCGCACTTCCACTCTCACGGCTGGCTCCTCACCAGACAGCACGAACACATCGTAAACGTCCGACGCAGCTTTCTTGTGGCGGCCGCCATTGGCCTGTTTTCTGTTCGGAAGTTGGGTTCAGCTGAAGCGCGAGCTGCAGCCATCCTCCTGCATGCTCTTACTATGTGCCCTCGTTGCTTGCAGAAGTGGCACTGCACATTAATGAATGTGCAACTGCTTGGCGAATGCGCACCCTTGCAGCGGAAACATCCACTTGTGCTTTCAGGCGAACCAGCCTGCTTCTGGGTTCCCTCCTGGGCTGTCACTGGTGCAGGGACCTTCGTAACACATTGGTCGAGACTGTTCCCCCTCAAGACGATGTGGCACTGCCGCGAATTTGCTCGGTCTGTCGCTACACAGATTTCATTGCCATGGCTTTCTCCTGAGCTATCGCAAACGTAAGCTCTGGCTCTGCCAGCAACCGACGCTGAAGAGTCTCGCTTCGCACCCCGCACACCAGCCGGTCGCGCAACATGTCGCCGAGCGATGCACCGAAATTGCAATGTTCCGAGAGACGCCTCAGTTCTGCGATGTAGTCGGCAATCGACTCACCGGGCTGCTGCTGACGCGTGCCAAACTTGAAACGCTGTGCTGTCACCGATGGTCGCGACGAGAAGTGGTTTGAAAGACACCTGGCGATCTCATCCTAAGCCATCGCCGACGGCGCATCCGGAGAACAAAGGGAGCGAATGATGGCATACGTTGCTAGACCGCAAACGCTGCAGAGTGTTGCTCGCTTCTTCTCGTTACCGTCAATGTCGTTTGCTTGAAAGAAAAATTCAAGGCGCTCCAATTACAAGGGCCAAGACGTCGCCTCCGTCGGAACGAATTCCCCATTCGTGCCCAGTGCAGCTGCCATTTTCTCTACCGCCAATCCCTTCAGCTAGCCCTACGCCAAATCAGGCCTAAATTTCGATCCTTCACCAATTATGTTACATCCTTTATTGCCGAAGGCAGGGTACAGACTGGCGGGAAAGCCGCCGTTACGTGAGACATGGTAACACAGGGTTGCTTGGCCCCAAGATTGTTCCGCAATAACATTAGCCATACTAGCAACGCGACGAACAGGGCGCGCACTAAAACTGCTAAAACAAACAATGGACACCACGATGTGGCTGCGTACAGACAGGCGGGAGATCGCAGAATACGGCAAGGCCACAGCGCACAAGCATGCCACGAACAATCGATAGGCCTACTGCACAGTTTGCGCGGCGGCCAGCAGACGTGTGAGGCCCGTTTCACATGCTGCGACTGGACCGAAAATATCCGGTGTAGTCGGTGAGGCCGCAGTGCGATTTTTGGTCACTGCTTTCACATGCAACACCGACGCAACCAATTCGGTTGGAGGGACAGGCAAAATTTCTTGATTTTCGCATAGGCAACCCATTATTAAATGCGACAGAAATGTCTCACAGAATGTGGTGATAATTTTATGACCAGCATATTTTTAGATGCAAGGCAATATTTCGCATGTTTTGATTAGAATAAACAGTTTTGCTTCCACCGCGGCAACAGCTCCCACGTGACCCCATGTCGCATGCCTTCTCGGCGCTCCCCAATGGTCAGTCGCAGAGCGAACACACCGACGCTGCAACTGAATTCCAACAGGACGAAACTCGATCGCAAGCCGTCTGCGACTAGACCGACGGCCCTCCCCAGTCGCAGACCGGCTGAATTCACAGTGTTGCAGGAGAAAATCGCATGCATGTGAAACGGGCCTGAGACACGGCCACACAGCATTGGTAGCACTGGCGTGATGACACTGTCATGTGATCACTGTTGGGAGGCAGCATTGGCTGCTTTTTCTTCTCACTTTTTTCTCTTCACCTTTTTCTTATTCCCGAGTTTTGCTGGCTTTCCTGTCTGGGCTGCCTCAAAGCCACCTAGACTAGGGAGAAGGCCTCCCCACTCGCCCCGTGACGTCACCACACCAGGCCCTGCTCTGCCTGTACACGCCCAACTCCGCCGCTGACCCGCGCGCGGGTCGCTTGCACTTGAAGCAAGTTGTGTGACAATTAGAGGTGCTGATTACAGCTTTCCAATGATGGGCAATTAATAAACCACTGATACTAAGGGGTGAAAATGCATGGAAGTGGAAGTTTTTCTGGCTGCTTACAAATCAGTAGAAATACAGCACAGAAATACACAATTATGACATGAAAAGACAGTTGGTGGTGTTAAATGACACGTTTATTTCCATGGTCACTCGCAATGAGACACATCTAATGAGCAAACAACTTGACATTTTATTACAAACATGCGCAACATATAACGATGTGCAAGCCATATGCTTTACTTTTGTATTCTGCCCCATGCAAACATAACCCAACATACAACCAATGTGAAAGCCAGTTGCCTAGCATTACATGGGTTGTTTTGAAATTCATTTGAGGGTCATCAGTTTTCTCTGTTTAGCATGCACCTGCTTTCTGGTGAGGCCATCATTTCTAGCAGCTGCATAGTTTTTTAGCAATGTGTTGATGGCAGGCTTCACTATATTGTGACGAACTAGATCTGGACAGTGACCATTTGCACAAACATCAACATCTTCTCTATCAGCCAGCAGAAACTTCATGATGCTTAGTAGAACCAGCCTCTGGTTACTTTCAGCATGAAATAAATGCTCGCACTCCTTGGCTGTCACTTGCTCCAAAACAATCTTTGTACATAATACCGTATGCACAACAAATGGCTGAGGAAACTTCAGACCCCCTCTGCTCATATCATCGATTAGAACATGGTCACTTTGCTGAAGTTCTCTCTCTCTGATTGTGAGCTGCAGTAAACAGTCATCACAAGGCTGACGCCGTAGCGCAGCATGTGCACAGAAACCTGCTATATATACTATAGCTGGCATGTCCTTTCGCGGTTTCTTTATTTCAGCGTCAGATAAACAAACCTTGTATTTTTTAATTAGAGCTTCAGGGCATGGCTCTGGCTCGTTCTCTTCCTTAGATGAATCAGTGAAATCTTTCAACAGTAGTGTGTTTTGGATGCGTATCTTTGTTTCCGCTTCAAACACTTCAGTTATTGAGACATTGTAATGCGAACCACACAATCGTCTGTACTTTCCAAACCTTGCCTCAAGTGCATCAGTTTGAAACTTCCCCAAAAGAACATATTTAAAACCAAGTTCATCCAGGCAGTATCGTGCTACTTTTATTAATGCGTACGTTGACTGTCTCAGAGCGGAATGGGTCTCATTGGTAAGCGTGCCTGTCTGCATGCCTCTCGATTTCCAGTTGTCAAGCCAAGTAGCAAATTTATCTAAGAATTCGATCTGCTTGCAACTCATTGCACTTATTGGTTCTTGCCAAGGATCGCGCAGTCTCCATCCCTTTTGGGGAGTTTTTACGTTTACTATGTTCCACCACCTTAAAACAAGGTCGATAAATTCAGCCGTTTCTTCAGGGAGAAATAGCTTCAGCTCAGTTCCTCTAAGCCGTAAAGCTGACGAGACGAAGCTGCTAAAGATTTTCATAGCGAGCTTCACGTTCTGTCGCTCAAGGTTCGTGGGGTTCAGTGATTTATAAGTGAGGCCATACGCAACCTTAACAACACTGTCTTGTTCAGCTTCGTAGAGCTTCTTTAGCGAAGTGAATGAAGCCCCTTGCATTTTTACACCCTGTTCTTGTTCACTTTCAAAAGGTGGAAAATACAGGCACTTGTCACAGGTCTTTTGGTTTAACCAGTTATTGCGAATGCACTTGAGCTAATGAACTGTGTCAATTATATGAAATAAAGGCAGCTGCTGTTGTGCTGGATGGGGGTATACAATTAGTGGCTTATGATTTCGACCAAACAATGACATTACCTTCCTGTTAATAGAGTTGTTGTCGGTAATGACGGCAACTACATGAAGACCAGCATCTTCCAAGTTCATAATTACTCCTCGCAGAACACGATGAAGTTCCTCTGCAGTTATCCTAGACACAGGAAGTATGTGTGCAACATCTTTGTATGATGACAGTAATGACTGTACCATAAAGACGTGAGCTGTTTTTGCTGGCTCGGCACAGTTAGCAGCAGCTCCTATAAGACGACCCCCTTTATATTCGAAAAACTGCTGGAGGTGTATTTCGTTCATCATCAGTACAATGTTCCTTTCATGAGGATTAAGCAAACCAGCTCGTCTTTTCATGTACCTCAAGAAGCCTTCTTCAGTTTGCTCTTTTGATGGACTCACATCTTGAGCTGCACAAACTCTCTTAATAGTTGTAGCGTGAGGCAACACCACTTTACCACTGCTTCGAAGAAAGTTATACGCATGGGGTGAAATTGTGTGGAACACAGCAGACAAAACTAATAGTTCAGCTGAATACCTGCAACCATTGTTTTTCTTCCCCATGAGTTCAAACTGCTCTTTCAGGAAAAATAATGCGTCTGCCCTTTCATGCTCTGTTATCTCGTCATCAGAAATATCATCAAGGAGAGCAACAATCAGTTTGAGCGCAGCACTCACTCTGTCCTGTTTTTGATGGCTTCGATCAGTGCAGTATCCCTGCACATTGTCTAGAAGTCTCTCCAAGACACGAAAATCGAGAACTTGACCAGGGATTTCAAGCTCTTCATTTGATGCCAGCTGCACATGTTTCCAAAACACGCGAACACACATATCGGCTGACACTGTCACTGATGCCAGGAGCTCTGGCGCTTGTGTTGTTGGCTCAAGGTGAGCAAATATTATGCACTTATCACAACACACATTCGTCCAATAATCTTTTTGATGCAGACGTTGGAGACGTGCAGAAATGTCTTCCAAGCTCTGTATCTTATTCATTGCTTCTTCCATCTCGAAAGCTGCTGCTGATTGTTGAATGGCTTCTTGGAGTTGTGCATTTTCGTTCCGTCTGCGCTTCACCTCAGGTTCTTCTCGTGACTGTCTTGTAGCGGACAGGTAACTTGGGCAGTCAGGAAAGAGAGTCGGAACTGCGTCAGACGTTATCCGAGTTATCTTCATAGGCACTTCTATAGTTCGTCCGTCGACATCCGTGTAAGTTGAAGTTGTGCGCAGGTGCTCAGGCTTGAAATGCCGTTCACAAACCTGTACATATGACAGCAAAAAAAGCGCTGTTAGCAAATAATGCATAATAATATGCATGCATGCCAATATCGGCCTGGCATGACCGCTAGTTTTGTAGATTTTGTCTGTAAAACATGACCCTAGCGCTCATTGAGGTGTCCGTACGTACGCAAACTCTACTCGCTCTTAGTGCCGATTCCAAAGTGTGATCACCCCAAACAAAGCAAAGACGGGCATGAGAAAAGTTACCGCAGCAAACATTTAACTCATCGTGCAGTGTAACGCTTGAGTGGCTTCTCGCATATGTCCACACCACTCTTCTGTAAAGAACAGCTCAGCATGAATGAGAATAGAAGAAAAGTCGCTGCTTGCCTTAGGATCCTTCAGGGTCGACACGTCGACATCATCTCTCCGCACGGCACGCTGCCAAAGCGATTTTCGTGTGGGATCACTCGGAAAAGAAAACAGCCGCACCTTGGGCCCATTATCGTATCCGCCTCTGCAATTTGGCACGCAACAGCGACCCATATTTGCACATGCACGCCAAACGCACGTGGCGCGGAAGACGGACGACTGATGCCTCGCTTGCTCACACAACAACAAAAAAAAAAACTCTTTCAGCGCCACCTATCGATAAACGAAAAAACTTCCGGCAAAGCGATGAAACGCGCTGCGCAGAGAATGTGGCGAGGTCGGCTAGGTGGCGCTCGCTTCGCCCGAGTGGCCCTCACTGAGCCGTCCGAGGGAGCAGCGCCTCCGCTGGCTCGAGGGATTTTTGCGCCGGCCAGGTCAGGGCAAGGTGGGGTGACGTCAGAGGGTTTGCCGGAGAGAGTGAACAGGCCTGCTAGTAGTCTAGGTGGCTTTGGCTGCCTGCATGGTCTTTCTCTCTCTCTCTGCGCCACTTTTCCTCCCTGCCCATGATCGTAGGAGTCTGCAAGTTCCGAGAACTCTGCCAACGCGACGCGAATCTACAGGCGCGTTAAAGGCAGATTATTGTTGGGAGTTGCTGCAGGGGGGGGGGGGTGCGAGGAGTAGGCAGGGAGGGAAGGTGCAGCGGCAGTTCTGCTTTTGCATTATCGCCTTTTCAACGAAGACATGGTTAGGTTGGTTAGGTCTCTGCGCCTCCCCGCATCACACGGAGCGTCGGCGGTGCAAAAAAGCTTTAATCTTTTTTCACTTTTTCTTTCTTTCCGCTGAAATACTGCTTGAATGGTCGAATAAAGCTGCATGGCTTGGGCGCGGCTGGTCGTGAAAGTTCATCTTAACCGATAAGCGCGTGCGCAGTGTACATTTTAAGCGGCTTTTTTTTTTTGCATTGACTTTATGGGAAACCAAACAAACGACCTCCACTGTTCGTCTGAACTGAGAGTTCACCTTAAGCGAGCTCGTTGCGCTTCGGTTGCTGGCAAGTCCCGATGGCTGCTGCTGACCAGCCGAAAACCGCCTTCGTCACCACGGATGGCTTGTTTGAATGTGAATCCATTTGGCCTATGCAATGCCCCCGCCACATTTGAGAGAATGATGGATAATATTCCTATCGGGCTCAGAAGGGAATCTTGTCTATGTTACCTGGATGAGATTGTCGTTTCAAAAGGTTTCTCTTGCCATCTGCTGCGCCTTCAGCGCGTATTCACGTGCCTTACTGAAGCTTACTGAAGTGCTCGTAGATGGCCGGTCAGTCATCGACGTTCTGGTCGTCGGTGGCACTAAATGGAGAAGGTCGGTGGCTCTAAATAGAGAAGGGTAATGGTGGCGCAGCACCCCGGAACAGAGGACGATGGTAGGGGTGGGCGGCGATGGTTAGTGCGTACCTTCTGGCATGGTGGCTGGGGTGAATAACGTTCGGCTTCAAAGTTCCAGGATGAGGGCCGGGACAGGATCCGAGACACCTCCACCAAGTGTAAAGGTCTTTATTCGCAGTGCTGGTCGGTGGTCATAGGTCGAAGAGCGTCGTGACGAGCACGGTCCCAGGAGACACTCGGGATCCCTGAACTGCACTTTGTCGACCTCTTCATCCCACCGCTTGAACTGCTGCCGGTCGTTCCGATTACAAAATAAATAAAGAATAGGCAATGGTTGCTTGCTTTTGAAATGAAAACAGTGCAGCAGTGATTATTCTTCACATTTTCATAAATGCTTTATTGCATGCATACTGTCGGAAGCGTGAAAGCAGAACTGCTGAAAAGTGGAAAGAGCTTTCCCGGAAACTTTCATGGTTCGATGCGATAGCACTCAAGCTCCCTATCTATTGCCTCTCACCCCTCGCAAGCAGCAACGTTGCTTATGAGGAGGCTTCACTGCACAAACTGTTGTAGGCAGTAGCCACATGCAGTGGCTAGGCCGGTTAGCTTTGCTGCACCATCTCGCAAGGCTCGCTGCGGCTGCCATGTGTCTCGTGCTTGTGCTGGTTTTCGCCTGGATGGAATAAACCTGTCCTGTTGGCATCTCAGCATGGTGTCAGAAGTAACGCAGTTAGCTAAGTAAGCTCTACCGGGGCTGCGTCCTCTCACTCAGATACCCGTCTACAGTGGCGCACGTCACTGTAGCATCTACGGCCTGGGCTGGCGTCGTTCGTCATTCAACAGCCCGAGGCCTTCTGCTTCACGACTTCTGCCGATTGGCCGAAATGGAGGAAACAGTTCGAGCGCTTCTACGTGGCTTCTGCTCTCTGTGACAAGCCAGGGTCACACCAAGTCGACATGCCCCTTTGCTTGAGGGGCGACCAGGCCGAGGACGTCTTAAAAAACCTTGAGACCCTCTGGAGAGAATGCCTTGAACTTAGAAATCATGCTGAAGCAATTAGACAGCTACTTCTCACCACGGCGCAATGTCATTTTTGAATGGGCACACTTCAACATGAGTGTCCAAAACGACGGCGTGGAAGACTTCGTAACTGCACTTCACACGCTTTCCAACCATTGCGAGTTGGAACCCTCCGAGAGAAACTGGTTTGAGACAGAATGGTCGTCAGCATTCAAGACCAGAAATTGTCAGCGAGACTGAAACTTGACGCTGATCTTAAGGTCCGTTTGATTCGGCCTGCACAGTGTGAACCAGTTTAGTTCAGTTCAGAAAAAGTTCTGTGTTCATGCAGCTCCAGTTCAGCAATGCAGACCTAGTGCGACACTAGCGACTATCAGAAACGAACGTCAAAGTGCAGATGTCGTGCAAGCCTTCTGCTTTTGCTGCGCTGGCTGCGCTTGGATGTTGCCTCGCCCCACCGTCTTTTGTTGTTTACCTCTTCCATTTACTGCGTGGAAGAAAAAAAATGAACCGTGGCTTACTGCCTACCGTCATGCAAGCGGCTATGGACCTGGTGGACTCCGATAGCGAAGAAGAGGAGTTCGACGGCTTAATTGGGTGATTGCAATGAAGCTGGTGAGGCTGGACAGGAACCGTGTGCCGCGGTACTGCGAGGACGTTGTGAGTCGGTATTTTGATTTCGAGTTCAAGCGTCTTTTCCGCCTCTCACGAAGCACGTTTGATGCTCTTGTAGCGTCGTTTAGACAATCGCCGTTTTTCTCGCACCCCATAGGAGGCCATTTGCAAATGAGCCCAGAATAAACATGCCTCATCATTCTCGGTTACCTGGGCACACAATGCAGCATGTATTCATTAGCCGACCGCTTTGATGCTTCAGTGTCATCGGTGCATGCCTGCGTCGAAAGAGTGCTGGATTTTTTAAACAGCATCAGCTCCTTTGTCATCGTTTGGCCGAACCGTCAACAGCAAGAACGCAGCAAGGCTGGCTTCTTGGCGAAATCTGGTGGCAAGGGACCACGTAACACAATCGGCTGCGTGGATGGCTGCCACATTGAGCTCAACAAGCCTGATGTGTCACCGCAGTCTTACTACAATCGGAAGAAGTGGCCATCAGTGATTCTTCAGGGCATTTGTGATGACAGAAATAGGTTAATTGATGTCTTTATTGGGTTCCCGTGCTCGGCCCACGACGCCAGGGTGCTTCGAGAGAGTCCATTTTTCGAAGATGCCGACCACAAATTCACCGATGGACACTACATCCTTGGGGACTCGGCGTACCTGCTGTTGTCATGGCTGTTGACACCATACCACGACAACGGGAGCAGCTTTGCAGCGTGGAAGAAAAAGTTCAACAAGTTTCACTCGCAACAGCGTGCTGCTATTGAGAACACTTTTGGCTTGCTGAAGCAACGTTTTAGGAGGCTCTATCTGGTCGATGCTGCAAGCATTAAACAATGCTGCCTAATAATAATGGGCGCATGCATATTGCACAACATGTGCAACAACGAGCATGATTTTTTCGATGAACTGGGCCAGCTGCCCGAGCTGGAAGAAGTGGAGAACGACGAGGACAATGATTTACGTTTTGACTGCAGCGCTACCAAACAGTGCGAAAGAGTGCGGAACGCTATCGCCCAAAAGCAGTGCTGAGTGTGGGCTAGCTTTGTATGTACACTTTGAGCATGTGACACATTTTTAGTGATTGCCTTTTTGACATACATATTGTATCATATTATTAAATGGTGTATGCAAGTAATTATGATGTAATACTGATGGAAATTCTTCAAAAGGTGTTTTAGGATTCAGCATGGTCGTTTATTTTCTGTGGACCCTGTGCATCTACAGCCTTTACAGGGCGTTCAAGGAGAGCTATCTTCCGCTCAAAGCGTTCGGCCTGCTCTTTCTTTGCTTCCTGAAATGTATCGAGCAGTGCCTGCAGTGAAGCACCTTCCTTGCTCTTTTTTCTTTGTTGAGGCGCAGGTGTCCTTGATGGCCCTGGCTCGTCGAGGTCGACAGTTTGACATGGCAACTCAGCATAATTTTGCTGCCTGCTGCTGCTGCCTGTTTCGGCAGGCGTGCTGTCAAGAATGAAAGATTAGGTTATAAGAATCATCAAAATGCATAATTCAAATACATACCCTGCGTCTTCATATTCTGTGACTCTGCCAGGTGCCAAGAGGAACGTTGGTTGTATGTGGTGCTCCCTCTTGAGGACAGTGCTGAGCTCCCTAGAAATAAATTCAACTTGTAGAGGAATGTTGCAGAAATAGCTTTGGTGCACTTACAAGTGCAAGAGCACCAAACATGACATGTGGGAGTGAATTCTGCACAAATAGGTTTGGTGTGCTTACTCTTCGTGCTCGCATGACACGCGGGAGTGGCCAGAGGCAGAATTCGTGGTCTTGGCCCTTTTGCATGCCCTCTCCGAGCTTTTCCATTTGCTCTCGATTTGAGCGGTGGTAATTCTGTCTCCGAATTCTGCCATAATACCATCTGCTATCGCCTGCGACAGGGACTTTTTTGTGCTGAAGAAGAATGGGAAAACAGTGGAAAAAATTTGTGGTGCAAGTTTGGCACTGGCAAGAACGTTGTTCCAACTTTGCAATCTATTTCCTTATGTTTTATCCAATTCGGAACTTCTACTACTGCTTACAGGAAAATAAATGATGCTTGAATTGCTATTTTGGTGCAGAATAATTCCATCCTGCCATTTGTAAGTTTTGTATAAACATTTATTTTTTCTTTTGCGACTATCACGTTTTTACTTGTATGGTTTTATTCATTGTTCGGTGACAATGCAATAAAATAGAACTTACCGAAAGCCACCTTTCTTCTCGACTAGTTCTTTCAGCTCCTTATATTTGCCGATCAAGAACCTAGTCCTTCGCGGAGGCCACAGCTCAGGCCCAGGGATGCTGCTTTCCATCTCTTGATCTTGCTGCGTATGGTCTCCGCCGGCGCTAGCATCGTCGGTGAAGACGAGAGTAACGACACTTCCATCTGTTCAAAGGTGAAAATAACCAATCTGTTAACACCACACCGTGCTTGCGGTCACTGCGGTAGTAAAAGTACAAGTCGAGCAGTTCGCATTGTTTCCTTTGTTTGGTTCGAGCTTGCTTGCTTGCTCGAGAAAGCACAAAGGGTAGCAGCTTGTCACGAATTCAGATGGGAGTTGATATTCTGTTCCTTGCTTACTAGCACCCGCTACTTGATCGGTCCTTGAATCGGCAAAAAGAGCATGCAGACTCAAACACAGGCAAAACAGGTATGGCATTGCATAAGGATTATATCGCAAGGAGCACTCCATGTCTCGATGAATGAAGTAAAAAACAGTGCATCGCAGCCCAGGGTGTCTCAATGAATGTGCACAATGCGGCAGCTGGCGCGAAGCGCACGTGTGATCTTTACTGACTGAAGTGTACAGAGTTAAGCAGGTTTGTTGTTTTTACAACGTGCATCATGCCACATGCACATGTTTGCTTTCTAGTTAGAATACCTGGTGTCAAGTATGCGTAGCCGTTCCCTTGCCGAACTCTGGCACCATTCTCTTAGACGATAGGGGAAACACTTGTCTCCTGTTCGTCTATCACAACCCGCAAGGCCTCTGCATCCATGGCGGCTGCACACACAATCGGCTGCACGATTTCGGCATTGACTGCCAAGGACGTGCAGAGTTTTCGTGAACTTTTCCTGAACTAGACCTGCACGACGTCTGCACTTTTTTTAAACGAATGACGTCATGCAGAGGGCGTCATCTTTGCAGCACGAAGAGAACTAGTTCAGAGAGTGCAGGTGAATTGAATGGACCTTTACTCTTGAGAAGGCACTTGCGTTTATCAGGCAGGTCGAAAGCATACGTTAGCAGCAAGCGGAGCTTCACCCCGAAACGCTGAGAGTCAACAAAGTTGCATCAGGCAGACAGCAAGTCAGGCACCCCACGAATGCTGCTCGGCCAAAGACGGCCGAGAGTACTTTGAATCATGGCCACATCCGCGTGCAGCTGACACCGTTCTGACGTTGCGTCGTTTGTGTGGAAAAGAAGACACCTGCATTCACTATGCTCAGCGCGGACACAGGTATGCGAGGGCTGCCACAAAGAAGGGCTACTACGCATCTGTCTGCGTGCCATGCCGAGTTGTCACCAAATCATCAGGATCCGACAGCAAAGGTGGATTTCTCGGAGCCTCTCATCCTTTGATGCGTCGACATGGCCATCCTCGTGCAGGGCCAACCAACCTGTTCAATTCAAGATCGACACGAGCCGACGGATCTGTCCTTCCACCTATGACTTTCAGCGTGCTCTGGCATCAGCCTCCATGGTCATGTGCTCCTCAGCTGCTCTACGGTCCTCATCGGAGACCTCTCACAGCCGAAGGCATAGCGCGTCTTCAGCTTGCCTACCATGGACATGAAATGCTCGAAGATGTCCACACTCCTTTACTTGGCAAGCCCACCATCAGACTTGCAGGTGTTAACCTTCGTAAATGTCGTCGCGAAGAAGGTGAGCCCAAGAGACGAATTTCCTTCGTTGTTTCAAGGCCTTGGCAAGCTACTAAAGGTCTCTTCGATTTGGCTGCACTTGCTGTGCCAGTTCAAGGGGTGCAGCACCGTCATCCTCGTTTTTCCGGTGTTGCCTCTGTGCACCACATCGAGGAGAGGTGCCAGATAGTGCAAGCATGGCGCTCTATGTACCGCCAAGCCCTGAGCAGACGACACTGCAGCTCATTCTTCAGGGTGTTGAGAAAGTTGTTCAGCTGCTTCGCAACGAAGACTGTTCAGCCATGGAGAACTCAGATGGTTGAGTTGACGTAAGTGAAGCTAGCTTCAGGCTGACAATAAACACGTGGTTAGCGGTCAGAAGGGGTTTTATTTTCATAGCCAAGTGTAGCGGTAGGTCGCTTGTTTTAGGTGCCGCTTGTCAACTGAAGAGAAAGTGGCACAGCCGCTCTCAGCTTGCTCCCCTCTTAGAAGCCCTGGAAAAGATTGGGGAAGCGCGAAAAAAACAAGAAGCGGCGAGAACCGAGCAATTTGAAGCTCGAAAGAAGTGGGAAGAGGCGAAAGGACATGACGATCTCATGAATCGTTTTGACCGCCTTGCAGATTTATTAGCTAGGAAGCAAGGCACATCAGGAGAACAATAAAGTTGTTGCAACAGCACTGCACGCTCAAGTTTAATTTTGAGAACATTACGTGGATCATTTGTCTAGCACTGCTCTTTGGCGATGAACTCGCGGAGAGACTGGCTGTAGTCTGGCATACTGCTGTCAAAGTCCCCTTCAGAGTCATCGTTCCCCACATCTTTCTGTGGCAATGATGTCATCTCCAGGAGGAAGTCCCTCTCATCATTGCATAAGTTATGCAGCACACATGCACCCATATCAATATAGCAGCACTGAGCAACACTTTTGGCATCCACAAGATAGTCTCCTGAAACGCTTCTTTAACAACCCGAAAGTGTTTTCGATTGTCACCCTTTGTTGGCTGTGTCATCTGTTAAAGTTGCTTTTCCATGATTGAAAAGAGCCCTCATTGTCTCTGAACAGCATCATTAGCCAAGGCATCAAGGGGTACGCACTGTCCCCGAGAATGTAGTTTTCACTGCATTCCGAAGCTCCACGGATCAAGAACGGGCTCTCCCTCAAGACGCGGGCGTCGTGCACTGACCCTGGAAAGCCGATGAAAACATTCAAGAATTTGTTCCTGTCATCACAGATTCCTTGCAGGATGATTGATGGCCACCTCTTGCGATTGAAGTAAGATTGTGCCGATTCGCTGGGGATCAGGATCTGGACGTGGGAACTGTCTATGCAGCCGATAAGGTTCTTCGGGCCCTTTCCACTGCTCTTAACGAGAAAGCCGGCCTTGATACGATTCACTTCCGCATTGCTAGCCCAGCGTATTACTTCGCCGCTGATTAAGTGCAAGAAGTGTATGACCCGTGTCACGCATGCATGCAGACAATTCTGTGACATCAAATTTGTCCCCTATGGTGTACATCGACACTTGCAAGCTGATGTACACGAGTGCAGTTAAACACGTCTTTTCTGCAGATATTTGCTGACGCCCTTGCACTGTGTTTGGGTAGCATGCCGAAACCATGAACTTCCCACTAAACCAGTCCATTGTCTGCCTAGACAGTCTAAATAATACCTGCTTACGACGTTTTCGTACCTGGGCACATGAGTGGCATCTTGCCGCACCAACGCGCACGCAACCAAAATGCACTCTTTTTCAAACTCGTCGTCATTGGAGTCGTCGTGAAAGTCACTGTAGTCATCGTCGTAGCTTTCAGCGTCAAGTAGCTGCAAGGCGGCTTCAAAAAGGGCCATTCCGGCGGTGCTACGGCAAGCAATGCCAACGATGCATAGCACGTACCTTAACAGAGATGTGCGGCTGCTAGGCCTACACCTGTGTCCTCGTTTTGGCGACGCTGGTGTTGCTGGTGTCGCCGCTGCACTTGAACTAGTGCTGCACGTTAGCGGCACCTGTCAAAACTAGTGCAGCCAGTGCAAGCCAAATCGAAGAGACCTTAAGAGAACACCACATTCGCCTGCGCGAAGGCGCGAAATCATTTGCTGTGATCTCTCCTCACTGCATACCAATTCTGCTCTTCAAGAAAACGAGGCTTGAACTGCAACGAATGGAAAATACTGGCTTCATTTCACCTGTTGATGAGCGAACTGAATGGTGTGCACCTATGGTATGGTAATAGTCCAAAAACCAAGCGGTGATGTTAGAATCTGCGTGCACTTCACTGAACTCGGCCGTTAAAGTGGCATTCGATTCTGTCTTTCGGGCATACTCTTGGGCTTCTTCACTGGGTAAAGGTGTTTTCGAAGCTCGATGCCAATTCAGGATTTTGGGAGACACACTCAGTGAAGACAGCAAGATGCTTACTAGCTTCATCTCTCCATTCGGGAGGTTCTCCTTCAACAGGCTTCCATTTGGCATCGCGTCCAGTCCCGAGCACTTCCAGAAGCAGATGTAAAAAATTCTAGAAGGTGTCAA
The DNA here is from genome assembly GCF_052857255.1 of Amblyomma americanum. Lineage (NCBI taxonomy): Eukaryota > Metazoa > Arthropoda > Arachnida > Ixodida > Ixodidae > Amblyomma > Amblyomma americanum. The sequence continues at coordinate 92,113,203 of NC_135502.1, read as the reverse complement.
CAGAGTTGTGTGTCATATGGACGACATTCTCATCTGGGACTCAGACGAAACAGAACACAACAAGACACTTCGCACCATTCTTCAGCGACTAACTACGAGGCAGGTGTCACGCTAAGTGAGAACAAGTGCTTGTTTCCCTCGACCAGTTCACGTTCCCAGGTCACAGGCTTGACTAGCACGGAGTCAAGCCCGACAAAAAAAGGTTGAAGCCATCTTAAAAATGGCCAGTCCCACTAATAGAAGCAATTTGCAAAGGCTGCTCGGCATGGCTACATATCTTTCCCGCTTTGTACCCAACCTTGCGGACCTGCTCCAGCCGCTTACTTCTTTGCTGTCAATAAAGCAGGAATTCGTTTGGGACATTACTCAACAGCAAGCGTTCGACAAATGAAAGCAGCTACTTTCATCTCGCCCAGTGCTAGGGGTCTACAATCCTGCCAAGGAGGCAGTGGTCAAGAACAGACCAGCGGCAAGTTTTCGGTCATCACTTATGCCTCCCGGCTTCTATCCGACACGAAGAAACGTTATGTGCAAATAGAGAAAGAGGCTCTTGCCTTGGATTGGGCTTGCAGAAAATTCAGCGAGTCGGCAAGCAATTCACAATCCAAATAAATCACTAGCCGTCAGTACCTATCTGTATGTCAAAAAGTCTTGATGACCTTACGCCGCGGCTGCATAGACTTAAAATGCGAATGATGAGGTACCAGTACGAAGTAGTATATGTACCTGGGAAAGAACTGCTCACGGCTGCCACGCTTTCCAGAGCGTCTCTGCAGGAGACTGTTGACATAGAGCTAGAAAGCAACATGGGTGCTTCTTTGCGCTACATGAGGACATCATCAAGCTGCACTGCCTTGAGTGGCTGAAAGAATCCCAAAAATCGGATTGCATGTGCTTGTACCTTCGAGAACTCTGCACAAAAGAATAGCCTTCCCGGCGAGGTTTACCCTTTGAAGTGAGACCCTTCTACGAGCATTGTCAACAGCTCACCGTAGAGGACGATCTGCTATTCTACGCAGCCTGTGTGGTTGTCCCACTCACGTGCACGAAAAATTTTGTGCCTTTTGCACGAAGGTCACTTAGGCATCACGAAGATCCACGCCCGCGCTGAGGACTCCATTTTGTGGCCTACAGTGGCCAAAGACATCGCAACCACCATACAACATTGTCCTAATTGTGTCAAGACGTCCAGCAACCGAAAAATGCCCCTTCAAAGCACCGGTTTTCCTTCAAGACCGCGGGAGATAGCTGCAATGTACCTGTTCTTCTTCAGTAGCCATTGGTGGTTAATTGCGACTGATTATTACTCTAGATATCCGGAACTGACTAGTCTAGAGAAGCTGTCATATAGTACAGTGATCAATCACTGCAAATATATTTTCGCCCACATGGCATTCCAGAGGGGTCGTCGCTGATAATGGTCCGCAGTTCTCGTCCTCTGACTTCACTAAGTTTGCTCAAGAATACGGGTTCAAACACGTCACGTCAAGCCCACACTACCCTCAGAGCAACAGACTCACTGAGGCTGCTGTTAAAATCATCAAAACTTCAATGGAGAGGACCCAAGACTCGTACCTGACCCTCTTGTCCTATAGGTCAACTCCACTGAAAAATGCTACAGCCGCTCTGAACTATTGATGGCGAGGCAGTTGCGGACTAAGATTCCTCTGACTCCCGGAAGGCTTGTTCCTCGTTTACCATGTGCCGCTAAACTTTGGAATTTTAAACGCAATACCGCGAACAGCAGCAAAGAAATGACGATAGACATGGCATACGGCAACTTCCGACCCTTCTAGAAGGGGATGAAGTCTGGGTTACAGACAAAGCGAAAAGGGAGCGTGGTGGCACCCGCAAGCGAGCCTAGATCATATATAGTTGACACTGGGAATGGCACTGTACGGCGAAATCAAACCTTTCTTATCCCTTTTCTGCGCTGATGCCTCCCACGTTACGGAATTCCTCCCAAGAGTTTGCTTTTTTTGTCAGAGGAGGTGTTGTAGGCAGTAGCCATATGCAGTAGCTAGGCCAGTTAGCTTGGCTGCACTGCTGCGTGCTTGTGCCGGTATTCGCCCGGCCGGAATAAACCTGTCCTGTTGGCATCTCAACACAAACAGCGAATGGCAGTACACACTCATAGCGTATACAAAGGTGTTAAATATTTCAAAACACATTGCGGATAAACAAAATTTAAAACTGGACTCGGCTTGTTGACAGCTTTCAATTTCTTAACGTTGACACTTGAAATCGAAAGTAAAAAAATGATAAGTTAATTTTAGTTAATTAATCGTTTCATCACTGAGCTCTGTCATGTGCATAATGACCGCCTTGCCATACAATTCAGCTGCACAGACCGCACCGATGTCTCTCTTGCTGGGTTGAAAACAACGATTTGTGAACAGTTAAAGAAACACCCGGTATATATGTACCAAGGGAGCCGCTGTCAGAAAGTGAGCAGACTCATTGCTAACAAGACCAGCAACAAACATGGAAACTCGTACCAGGTGCGGGGAAAGCGGGCAGGAAAGAAAAAAATTGCAAGGATGGAATCTGTGTGGATAATGCCGTGAAAAAACCATCAGATAACATGGCAACAAGACTGGTAAACCAATATGATGGCTAGAAGGAGCAAAAGTGACCACACTTCTACTAAGAAGTGCAGCAGTACACAGTGCCAATCCATCAGCCCAGTGGCAGGGGCCGGGGCCCAATGCCAGGAATGCCTATGTGCGTCGCCATCGGTATTGGGACTTACTAGTATACCCTTCTCCATTATCCAGTATTGGCTGCATCTTGGGAAGACCAAAGTGACCCAAGGAGATTTGTGTGATTTGTCATTTTTTCTCCTGTTGTCTTCTGTTTTTTTCTTGTAGTTTTCTTGGTCGGACATAGCCACATAAAATTAGTACATAGTGTATTGTTTTGTGTAAAGTAATTTGCTGTCCATTTTGTTTCGCAAGACAATTTGTTGTTTGTGGTGTTTTAAGTTACGATTCTATTGTGCAGTAGTGTAAATAAATCATTTTTTTTAAATTTTGTACAATCAGTATCCCGGCTTTTACCTTTGCCTTTGGCTAGCCATTAGAACCCGTATTTAGGCGGATTCTTAAGTGCACAAAGACCCTGCTCGCTTTAAGAAGTATCCCAAAATATCAAGAGATCACTGCGAACACTAGTGACCCCACTTAACATCTACACGAAGGCAAACGCCATTACACCTACAGCACCAAATGCTCACTGTATGGGTTGTGAAAACTTTTCCCCCGAGTGCCATCGTTTTTTCGGGCCTCCTTTTCCTTCCATTATTTAGCACATATTGTTCTAGCTCTTATCAAACTGTTCTGCGCCACATGACAGTCATCATTTCCTTACAAAGTGAACAATGCTGCTTCAAGCAGAACAATAACCCGCACACTGCCACACGCCTTTTAAACTGGTTGCCTGGGAATCTGCATTACTTGAAAGCTGATTGGGCACTGGCCAAGTGGATGTGGGGGTCATGCACGAGCTAACGCGCTTACCCAGATCGACCTTTCTCTGGGTTACCCCTACTCCCTCGCCAACCCATTATTACTTCCCACACATTCCACAACATGTGAACACAAAGCCGTGCTCTCCTGGAAGGGGAACGTTTCCAGGGCCTTTGACTTTCATTCCTAGGAGAGAGCCCAGCAAACCCATATCCTCACTTGTGACGTCTTTTTCATAAGTTTCTTTGCCTTCCGCCAAATATAGCCACTCTGAGGGCAAATGCACACTTGAGTTAATTCCCGCAAATGAGAATAGGAATGAAACTGATACATCAAAAACTGAGGCAGCAATGGGGCAATTTTTCAAAGCAGCAGCAGAAAACTGTGGTGGACCATTTGCAGTCATTTCACTTGGGCCATGCTACAGCTAATATAGTGGGCTGTATTGAAAGCTCTCTCGCTGAACTACCAAAAGAGAAGCTACCGTGCTTCTTCAATGATGGGCCCAGCGCTGTGAAAAGTATGAAAAAGAAATTGAAATAAGCAATGAACTTAACATTCTTGGCATTGGGGAATGCTGTCTATATAAGGTACACAATGCTTTTGGCATATGCCTTAGTGCGTTTGGTGCTGATGTTGAGCTTCTAGTAATAGACATATATTACTATTTCAAGCATGCTGTTCGATCCAATGTTACTAGACTAGCTTCAGTTGTCAAACTCTCCGTCTGCGCCCTTACTGCCGGTGTCTCCACTCCCTTGCCCGCCGCCAGATGGCGGCGCCGCTCCATCCAGCTCCACAGCAGACGCCCCGCCGTAGCCTAGCGTTCGTGCAGACGAGCAGCTTGTGTGCGTTTCACGCTCGCTCGCGTTGTTCCTTGTGGTATTTGTGATAGTAGGCAAAATCGGTATCCACATACAGGTGCTTGTCACGTTTCCTCGTTGCTTTTACTGGAAGACTAGATCCCTGGCGCTGTTCCAGGTACCTAGCAAAAAATGCACGCGTGTCGCTAAATCAAATTGAATGACGCGTGCACCGGGGTCCTGAAAGTGCAGGCATAACCTGACACGACTGAGCGTATTCTCTGACAGCGCTGAAGCTCTCTTAGTCGGTCCATCCTTCATGCTTTACGGGCTGGTCTCGCGTCCCCGTGCGGCAGAAGCAAATGTGTTCCCAGCACACGTTCGCTTGTTTATGCCGATACCAATTCAGGGCCAATTGCAGAGCTCAGAAGTCGCGGTGCAATTTCTGGGTCTTGTGCTGTGGCCTAATCACTTCGATCTGGAGCAGTTATAGACCACATTGTAAGAAAAATGTGTGACCCACAAAAATAACAGCACAACTTTGTTGTGAATCAACGAACATTTTATTAAAGAAAATGAAGTAAAAAACAACCGTATGGCCCACGTATATAACTAAGATAAACCTTATCATAAGGGAAATAATCTAGGCCAAATGATTTGAGCCCACGTGGGCCATTTACACCTAAAGCAGATTGGCACGTTTCCTCGCTGCCTTTACTTCGAGGCTGGATCCCCGCCGCTGCTCCAGGAACCTAGCATAAAAATGCATGCGCGTGGCTAAATAAAACTGAATGATGCGTGCACTGAGTTCCTGAAAGTGCATTGGGCACCCAACACGACTGAGCGTATTCTCTGACAGCTCTCCTAGGATGGTCCAGAACAAGTCACCAAACACCTTGTTAGACTTTGTTTGCCGCTCTATAATACATTCAATTCCTGACAACATACAGGTTAGGGCTCCAGAGGGGTTCTTCAGAGCGCCAGGCACAAATGACCTAAGTTCGGTGAGAATGGCTGCCGGTGGAACATCTGATGCAGCTACCAAAGTAGCATGGCAGTCACTGCAGTCCGTCATCTTCGCAGACTTCTTAGCAACGTAGCCGCCAAGATAGTGGAGAACAGCTGTAGATGCAAAAGGGCGGCTGTCGCTCTGTTGGAGGGAATCAGCGTCTGCCTCCTCCTGCAGGTCAATCTGGCTAATAATTGCGGCGAGCTTCCGCTGACGATCCTCTTTTCGGGACAAAGCCTCCAACTTCTTTTTGCTAAGGGTCTCCTCCACAGTCACAAGAACCGGATCAGCATCTCCGGAGCAGTTGCCTTTCAGTGCCATTTTTAATGGTGTGTAAGGGCTCAGGAGCCTGAAAATTTGCCCAAAGTGTGTGATTGTAGGGTGGTCTTCATCACCACCGAAGCTTCTCACCACACCAACGAAGCGCTACAAAAAAGGTCAGTCTTTGGACACAGTCGCCAAAACATGGTAATTTCAAAACAAAGAAACACGATAAGGGTTACCTCTAACGGGTCCTGGTTGAGCTTCGCAGTCAACACATATCTGACGCCCTTGTCATGTAGCCAAGTTACGATGTCGAGGACTGACATTAGCGTCACTCGAAGAGATTCGGTCGTCATTTGAGAGGCAAACAGCTTTGTGTTATTCTTAACACTCTCCTTTTCTGTTGAGTTCAGCATGTCGAGGAAGTCAATGATCACCTGAATTTCAAAGTGAAATGGCATGTAGCATGTCGTTTTGAACTAGTAGACACCCTAAGCACGTAAAAACACTTTTTGTACCTTGAGTTGTGGCGAATTCTTGCGTATGCCTTCGGCTGGGCACTTGGCATTTAATGCATCAAAGAGGTCATTCATCCGCCTTGTGAAGCTCTCCGTGCCTTCTGTACCCTCAAAGCCAGGTTTCTGTTGCTCCTGGTAGAACTTCAGGCCCACAGCGACGCTCCTGCTGAATAGCTAAGAACAATGTTCATTATCGCCTATATGTTTCAGTTAAAACCCGTGATCAGAGTGGACAGTACATTTCAAGGCAAAGGCTTTGCTGCTACCGTGCCAAGATAGCAACTGCAAAAAGATGATACAAAGCAGAAGGCACACTTGTCATACCTGTGTTGCAAGCCGGACGTTCATCTTCTCGAGCTTCTTCGGATTCACATGAGATGCCGTCAACCTTGGAACGACCTTTAGCTGTTCTTTCTCTTCAATGTCGTGAAGTTTCCTGTAGTGCTCGAAATTCACCAAGTCAGAACCAGCCTACAAAAAGCAAAAAAAAGCAAGCATTCAGGTTAGTGAAACATCGCAACGTTCACATGTACGAGAAATTTCTGAAAAGTTAGACGGGCATTACCTTTCCAAACTTGTGGGTCAAAAGATGGTTTCTCACGCACTTGACAATATGTGGCACGTCGCACAAGAAGTGAAGAGAACGTCCCTCTTCAAGTGTCGGGTGCGGGATCTTGTTGATTGGTTGACACAGCTTGCCTGATATACCGACGTGAGACCACATCGACCTCTTATTAGACAGTTTTAGTTGACCGGAGCGGCGGTCCCGCTCCGCTCACGGTAGCACGGTAAGCGGTAGCGGAGCGCAGACACCGAGATTGTTTTTAGTTGCGCGTGAAACTTATTTTCCTTAGCGGAGGGCTATCGTAGCGCCCTCTGTGCAACTAAACTGGAAGCACTACATCTGATAAACGGTATAGGGTCATTATTTCTGTTTACACTGTAAAGCATACTCTTTATTGTACCATTTTATATGAAGCTGAAAATGATTTAGGTAGCAGAAATGTTAACATATATTGATGTACTTCGACAGGTCGGGTCTTCTCGATATCCAAAGCAAGCCAACCGTAGCTCTAGCCACTGTTTTACTAGTTTTTCTGACGCCGATCTGATAAACGGTATAGGGTCATTATTTCTGTTTACACTGTAAAGCATACTCTTTATTGTACCATTTTATATGAAGCTGAAAATGATTTAGGTAGCAGAAATGTTAACATATATTGATGTACTTCGACAGGTCGGGTCTTCTGGATATCCAAAGCAAGCCAACCGTAGCTCTAGCCACTGTTTTACTAGTTTTTCTGACGCCGATTTCATGAACCACTGTGTTACGTACTTAGATCTACATTTCCTACGTCTTCAAAAACGATGCCAAAGCCGCGAAGCATACTTGAAGACCCGCTTCTAATGTCCACTTTGAAGTGGACAGAAATTGAAGACATTCTATGTCTGGAAGTCTTCAGCGTGGAACGAAGGAGCCCACTTTCTTCGCATGGCTTGTTCAATATCGAAGAAACTGACGACGGAGTCTTTCGCACACTGTTTCGGTTTGAGAAGAACCACTTGCGGAGGCTTCGGAGTGCGCTGTTGCTGCCCGACGTTTTATACTCGGCTCAGGAGGTTCCGGTACCCGGCGATGAGGCCCTTTGAAAAGCCTTGCGCAGACTAGCCTACCCGAACCGGCTGTGTGACCTGGAGCGCTTGTTCGGACGGCACTATTCAGTCATTTCGAGCATAACGAACAAAGTCTTCGTCCACATCCAGGACAGGTTCAAACACTTGTTGGACGACATGAACAACCATTCGTGGCTGGACCTCGCGGCTCTGGAAAAGTTCTCCCAGGTAGCGCTCTCACGCTAGTTTCTTTGCTTGCAAATATTTTTAACAGGACTTTTGTCTTTTATTTTTTTCTTTCCAGGCCATCCGTTCTAAAGGGGCGCCACTAGAAAACTGCTGGGCTTTTATTGATGGCACGGCAAGAGCAATCTGCTCTCCATCCAGAGACCAGAAGCTTTTCTTTTCTGGCCATAAGCGCACCCACGCTTTAAAATATCAGGCCATTATGTGCCCTAACGGCATTATTTGCCAACTGGACGGGTCATATCCTGGAAGCAAGCATGATGCAGGTAAGTTCAGGACACCGATAAATGCATTCAGTGTCTAGCATTCCTTCCCATCAATGTTGCCCGAACTCAGAGAGGTGCTAAAGAAAAAAAAAAGGTCTTGAAAATGTTCACATGTTTAAAGATGTTTTAGGTTGATGTAACGAAGGTAATCCCACTTACAGCTCTTATGAAAAACTCATGACAAAAAGCCTTGTGTTTGACACATGATGGCCTTAGTAGCTTAAGTGCCATAAGACACAGCAAACAAATAAAAAATGTTCTTGCAAAATGAGCATGTTTCATTTTTTGCTTTATAGCATTTTTTTCCCTAAAGACCTCAATTTGTCTGGTACTATATGAGACAGTACAAAGCTATGAGAATGTGAAACAGTTATGTTACTAATTGTACTTTTTTTAGGGATCCTGAGGGAGAGCCACACGTATGAAAAGCTTGAGAAGCTTGTCCAGGGCCGCAGTTATTGCATTTACGGAGACCCAGCGTACCCTTTGAGGGCTCTTTTGATGAAGCCTTATAGCAAAACCCGTGCGACAGCACAACAGTTAGCCTTCAATAAGGCCATGAGTTCTGTGCGGAGTGGGGATTTGGAAAAATCTCCAGCAACTTTGCTTTCTTGGATTTTCGAAAAAATCAAAAACTGTTCAAACAGAAGTTAGAATGCATGTATAAAGTGAGTGCAATACTTGCCAATTGCCACACCTGCTTGTACAGCTCTCAGGTGTCTAGTTACTTTGGACTAGAACCTCCAACACTGGAGCAATATCTTGCTCCTCTGGGTGGCTAGAATACTAGTGATGCGTGTTTTCTTGTATATGCATGCACGCTTTATCTATCTTTAAACCATTTTCCCTTATCACTGCTTTCACAGTCCTGTAGTACTTTCCACTCCTATCATTACAAGTATGTTTTTTGAAAATAAATGTGCAACAAGAAATGGTGAGAAGGCAGAAAATGCACTGCTTTCCAAGTGGGAAGAGCATCAGCGTTTTAAAATGTCTTCCCATCACTGTTGCACTAGACAACACAGCTGTGTCGAACAGTCTTTTGCACTTATTTCATATAAGAAAACAATCGCAGAGGTGCCTTGTTGATAATGACTTAAGAATTTAATCGAGAAAGCAATCACTGCCGTGGTGTCTTCTCAATGAGAGCAGCAAGCCTTTTCTCTTGCTCCATGAGCATTTGCTCAACTTGCTGTCGGAATTGTTCTCTTTATCTTCTCGCCTGCATAGGGCTTCATGAGCAAGCCTGTCCTCTTGAAGCTTTATTTTTCGCTCCTCTAAGGCGAAGCGCTCTCTTTCTTGTGCAAGGCGCTCTCTTTCTAGTTCGAGACGCACGTCCTCTTGCTCAAGTTTTTTTTTTTCATTTTCTAGTTCCTTCATTTTTATTTTAAACTCGCTGTCTTCTCGCCTTGTCAACAGCTCCATTCCCAGGTACTGAAGTCCACGAATGCCTATGAAAATGGCAAAATAATCACAAAAACCAGTTAGACACTGGTTCTAGGAGTTGTACACATATCAAACACTCTCATGAATGCTAGCATTCAAGGTGTTCATCACGTGTGGAGAACATGAACTCTGCTTTGCACAAACCACATTTTACTCAGCTGGCTGCAGTTATTCCACAAATATATGTTACAGCTTTGACACTGTCTTTCTACTAAGTAAGGCCAGCAGAGGAAAGAAAATATCTATGGTGGGCACTAAATGTAGTTTAATGCCAGGTCTGCTACAGCGTTGTGCTGGACCAAGATTACGAGTAAAAGAAAAGAGAAGATGACCATTCGATGTATGACCTGAGAAGGAATTTCAAGGGAGTGGCAGAGTAAAAAGTTTTTTCTTCCCTAGCACTGTCCAATCCCTTTTGAGGATGTGCGAACTCTAATATGGCCAATACTATGATTCCTTCAGTGTGTGAAGACGTGCTTTTGAACATTGTGATAGAGTCATTGTGTGCCATATAAAAGGAAAGTGATTCAGCGGTGTTTTGCTGCAGCCTCCTTATGGGTACATGCCAAGTCCTATGTTGTCAACAACATGATTGTGCCATTGTGTGTGAATCTTGCCTTCGAGTGTAGTTCAGTATGCCATATAGAAGGGAAATGGTTAAAGGTGATCATCTGCAGTCCTCATGGGCACATGTCAGCACCAACGCCATGATTGTGTCAAAATGTGTGAAGACGTAGGATTGAATATGATTACTGTAATAGTACACCATTGCAAAGGAATGTGGCTGGGTGGTTGTGAAGTTCGATTAACTTTCCGTGGCGCCAGCCGGTCTTGTGCTCGCGAGGAATGCCGCACCTGTGGAGACACATAGACTTAGAAGGACGCCCGATGAGGACTCGGCAGCGGCTGTATTGCGATCAGCGCATCGCCAGCAAAGGAACCCATCCGTCCCGTCCCTGCCTTTGCAGTGTGAAATGGTAGCCGTGTATGTGCTGTTTGCGTGTTTGCAACATCTCCTTTCTGAAATGTTTGTCTAGTCGAGGGAATTGCAGAGCTTTGCCTTTCCTTTCTCCGACCATTGTTTAGGCAATATTCTTTCCCCAATCTGTGGTTAGTTGACGAAGGCCATTTTTTGTTCCCTTTCTTTAAGGATGCTCTCGTGGTCCTCTCTAAGCAACTGAAGTCTGACTTCATGCTCTTCATGGAAGAGAGCAGCTCTTGTTTCATTTTCACCCTCCAGTGCTTTTTCCAGAAGGGCCATCCGCCCTCTTGGTGCTCTGGCACTGTCACCAATGGTCACTGCTTCAGCAGTGGTGCGGGTAGCAGCAGCTCCAGAAGCAGCAGGAGCATTGCTGGAGCCTGGTCCAGCATCTGCCGAGGACATCAGTGCCTCTGTGCAGACTGACGCTGCTTGTAACACTGCTGCAGCAGTGTTACTTGCAGCATTAGTCTGCACAGAACCACTGTTGTCCTCGGCTGCTTCTGAACCTGCCGCAGTTGTGTGAGCAACAGCTGCTGGGGGGCCCTCAATGTAGCTGCATTCCCACTGGTCGTCATCTGTAATAAACACAGCAGATGCAAAACAAAATAAATTGAAGCTCATAAAACCTGTCTACCTTGTTAGTTGCATATATGTGATACAACCGCTATGGAAGGGCACACAAAAGAGCGTGAAAAATAAAATTACGCAGCCCATGCCACAGCCTGTAACAGGCGCATATGTTGCTGTTTCTCATGACCTAAGGTGGCAGTCCTGAACCAAAAAGTGACTGAAAACTGTTGCAGTGCACTGTTGTTATGCTACCATAAGCAGTGTCATTTCTGTAGCCAGTACTGTAGCTATCAAACATAGTGCACTGTGCAAATAAAGTATGCATAACTGGCAGCCTCGTTTTTTCATGATTATGTGTCAGTGAAATAAAGGATAATAACAAATCTTTTGTTGCCTACATGAATGGTAATAATAATAATAATAATAATAATAATAATAATAATAATTGGTTCTTTGAGGAAAGGGAATGGCGCAGTATCTGCCTCACATCTCAGAGTACACCTGAGCCAATACCACCTAGACTAGCTCGAGGCCTCCGCACGCGTCCGTGACGTCACACACAGCAGATGTGCCTGGAAGTCAGCTTCACCCCACGCGGTTTTTCCGGTTGCCCGTCGGGCACCCATTTCTCAAAATACTACGTGTTTTGTGCCAGCGTAATATTAGTATTTAACGGTTTCTGATTAGAATATGTATTCTTCAGGAACAGGCGGGAACGCGAAATAATCGACGCCTTCGCTATGCATGTTGCTCCAGATAAGCAATGCGTCAGCTCCGCTTCGGTGCTGTTAGGGAGAACTGAATTAAACTACCTCAAGATAAGTCATCTTCGGCTGTTGTAAAGGCACGTGTTGTTCGTTTCTATTTTATTTCTTTCTTCATATCTCTCTTGTCAGTGCGATGCGGTCTTCCCTCTTCTGCGCATGATTTGACGTTAACATGTGTATATATATTCATGTTTCTTCATAGAATAAACAGTTGCTAGAAAGCGCTTTGTCCTGTTTGTTCGTCCCTTCTCGTATTTTGACAGCGCTTATCATCTTCAAGAATGCATTTCCAACTAGCCCCAGTTGTAGCTCCTTTGACTTTTTTTTAATTCTTCCTAGTCGGTTGTCTTGCATCCATAAAATGATTACACTATTCACTTCCCACTCATAACCATTTCAGTAAAAATCGAACATTCCCCTATGCTTTCCTTGGTTGCATTGACTGTCAGCTTCCTTCATATGTTATTCTATACTACTTCACGTTGCACGGATGTTTCTCAACAAATCAGCAAGATTTCTAAAAAAAGTTGCAACGAATACAGTGAATAAAGAGTTTATTTAAGCACTTCACACTCACACACACATACACAAAGAATATAGCTACCACCAAGTTGTGTGATTTGGTGAGATGCGCACACAAGAATCCAGTACAATTTGTTCAGTGCCATACTGTATGAAACAGGAACAAACATACCCATTTGCATTTACATGTCCATCATACAGAAGGGAAAAAAATTTGGTACACAAGTTACCACTCACTACAGTTCTATCAAATGTTCTATAGCTGCAGTTGCTAAGTATGAAAAGAACATGTACAGGTTATAAAATGCCTTAATACAAAGCTATCTTTATAATGTAATCAGGTGTGCAAGAAAGGTCCGCTATCTCAGAAACACTTGCCATGAAACGATACAGTCATCAATCCTCAACTCTTTAGAGTTTGCATTTTTCCCTGCCCCTTCGACACTGTTGTGTTGTTTTTCGTTTTGCACAGATTATTTAACAGCGTGTTGACAGCAGCACTCAAAATATGGTGCATGACTTTTTCTGGCGAATGACCAGAATCACACGTATCAAGGTCTCCAGAATCGTGGAGAATGGTTGACACAAGAGAAACAAGGGCCTCCTTCTGATTTGGAAGAGCCAGAAATTTGGATGCATACTGCTCACTCCTCAATTTGTCAAGGACTATTTCTGTATAAAGTACAGCGTTCACTACGACATCTCGTGGAAACTTTAATCCTCCTCTTGTCATGCCTGAAATGAGCAGTGTGTCATCATGGTCCAAACTGGTGTTACTTAGGACGAGCTTGTCCTTGCACGACATACACGAGCTTTTTCAGTGTTGCATGGTCACAGTATCCCGCAACATACATAACAGCGGGAATCATCGCCGATTTTTTTGCTACATCAGCATTGGTCACTGCTATACTGAACTGTGCACAAAGTGATTGAACACTTATGACGGAGATCGGTTCTGCAATAATGTCAAGATCAGGCATGTCCAGTACTTTTTGAAGCCTTAGCTTGTTCTCAGATTCATAAATCTGCCTGATCGAGACATGGTATTGGGCTCCAGATAGCTGGCGATACTTCCCGAATCTATCCTCAAGGCAATCTGTTTGAAATTTTCCAACGAGCACATACCGAAATCCCAGCTCTTCCAGGCAGTATAAAGCGATCTCATGCAGAGCATGGCTCGTGTGGCCAAAAGCCATGTGAGTTACTTTCGTCAGGTGGCCAGCATCGTGTCTGAGGCTAGCCCAGTAGTCTAGCCACTCTGGTATTTTCCTCAAAAATTCAAGCTGTGGACATGTTGTTGACGCAATCGGAGACTGCATTTCATCACGCAGGCGTTCACCTTTTCTTGGCGTCTTTACATTCACTATTCGCCACCATGTCAAAATGGTGTTTATGAAATCTGCTGTTCCTTTAGCATGTTGTACAGCGAAACATTGCAGTGCAGCTGCTGTCGATTCATTAAAAATCCTGAGAGCAAGCTTAACGTTCTGGCGCTCCATAGTTGATGGGTTCAGTGCTTTCAGTGAGAGTGTTGGTGCCAGCTTTAAAAGGTTCTTTTGCTCAGCCTAATGCAGATCACACAAAGATTTAAATGATGCCATAAGAATAGGTGGCTTTGGGTCATTGCTGCTCGGATCAGGGTAATATATACACTTTCCACTGTTTCTCTGGTTTAGCCAATTGTTCCTAATTGACTTCAAAAGGTGCACAGGGTCCAAAATGAAAAACAGTGGACGAGAGGAATCAGCTGGGTGTGTGTAAACTATACTGGCTTTGGGGGGGCTAGCAAAAAATGTCATGGCTTTCCGATTGATAGCATTGTTGTCTGAAACAACAGCTAGTACCTTAAATCTAAGTGACTCAAGGTCAGTAATGAGCTTGTGCAAAAATAGATGCAGTGCTTTTGCATCTATCTGTGCGACTGGCAAAATGTGAACAACATCCTTGTTGCTTGACAAAAGGCTTTGTAGCATGAACGCATATGCTGTTTTAGCCGGATCGGAACTATTGGCTGCGGCACCTGTAACGAAGCCTGCTTTGTACTCAAAATAGGTTTGAAGATGGATCTCATCCATCATTAATGTCACAGTGCGCTCATGCTCGGCCATTGCTTGCAATACAGTTTTAGCATAGTTCAAGAAACAAGGATCTTGCTGTTCAAGTGCTGGATTCATGTGATATGACGAACACAGTCGTCGAATAGTGTCTGGGTGCGGCAGCTTAATTTTAAGCAAGCTTCTGATGAACCTGTATGCATGTGGACAAAGGGTATACAGCAGACCTGAAAACACGAGTACATCTGGTGGATATCGAGGCACATTTTTCAAAACAAGCTCGACTTGGCTTCGCACAAATTTCAGTACCTGTAAGCTTTATTCATGATGTTCTTGGAGCTCATAATTCTTGTTCACCTCATCCAGGAGCATTAGCACAGTTGCGAGAAGCTGGTGTTCCTTTTCGCTGCCACTAGCACAACTCTGCAGCTTTTCACCAGACTGCATCACTTTATCAAGCTCCCTTAAATCTTTCATTTGTGACGGCACACATTCGTTTCCAAGATTGTGGAGACGGGACCCTCCGAGAAACACCTGAACAGACAGGTCGTCTAAAACCACCACTGATGAACGCACTGCGGGAGCTTGGTCGAGGGAGAGCTCCAGGAACAAAACCTTTGCCTGCGTAGTGACCACAGTCCAGAAGTCAGAAGTCTTAAGCTTCGGAAGGGCAGAACACAGCTCCCCAAAACTGCAAATTTTGTTCCTGCGATCTTCTTCCTCTTGAGCAGCAACAGAAAGCTCTATCGCTTTTTGCAGTGACACTGCCTCGAGTCGGGCCTTCTTTTCTGCAGGAGCTTCTCGCGAAGATGGTGGCTGAGAGAGGTATTTCGGGCAGCCGGGAAACACACTCGGGACAGCAGCTGGCTTCAGGCGGACACGCTGCAGCGGAACTTCGATAACGTTTCCAGTGTTCTCGTCCGTGTACGTTGCAAACCTGATGAAGTCACTCGTTTGAAAGTGTTTTTCACACGCCTAAAAACAAAGTAAAACCACAAGTCCATTAGGTTTGGGCGACAGGCTTACAAAATTCGGCAAGCGAAATAACTGGGAAATAAAACTCCACAAGCGAAGTAATAAGAAAGTGAAGAAAAAGTCCCCTCTCCGAAGCAAGCCATAAAAAAAAATGTCGTGTGAAGCACAAAACCAAGGAAAAGGAGCAGCGCAAAAGCATGCAACCACAAGAGAAGAAAGGACAAGACACGGCACAAAACGCGAAAACAGCGCTCGTGTCTTGTTTTTTCTTGCGTGGTTGCATGCTTTTGCGCTGCTCCTTTTCCTTGGTTCAAAATGCACTAACTAGGCTAAAAAGTTTTACTGAAGCAAAAAGTTTAAGGCAAGCATCCTGAAAAACAGCACCAAAAGCGATGCTTAGCACAGTGTGCTTGGTTGGCACAAAATCTTCGCGAGAAATAGCCTTTGTCCATGCTGCCCTTTGCGTCTCGTCGGCAGGAAACTTGTAGACGCGGACACTCGGACCACCATCATAATTTGATCTGCAGCCTGGGGCGCAGCAGCAGCCAGGCATTTCAGAACTGAGGCTACGCAGGTTCAAACACGCAAACGAAGCCTCTGCAGATGAAAAAGCTTGCACAGTTCTTGAGCTCTTCCGTGAAAGCGCGACACATTCACGTCAGCTAGCACCATGACCATGTGCGTACTGGTTGTCTCAGTGTTCCCAACCAACTTAGTATGCGGACTGGCATTAGCTTTCAAGCGCAAGCAGAGTTTGATATTAAACATTGTTAAAGCCGCAGTTGACAGCAAGGATGCAAGGCTTAACACGACATTTATTTTTCAATATTTCAAACTATAAACTCGTTAATATAAGCGTGGCAAAAATAAGAAAAGAGCTTTCTTGAGTTTTAATTGAAGCGACAAGAAAATAGCCAAGTTCGAGCCAAGCCAGGATAATTCCAAATCCGATCGAGGGAACAGAATTTTTCCGCTTAGTCAGTTTTCTCCCAGATGGCGCCACGTCAACCTGCTGCGCTGCATCTCTTAGCAGTGACATAGACGCTTGGCGAGGAGGTCATGCGGGGGCCTTGTAAAGTTATCTAGGTGGTATTGCCTGAGCCACGTCTGAAGGGAAGGGATAAAGGATGGACTGAGAGAAGGAAGGGGCGAATAGGTGCTGCAGTGGAGGGCTCTGGAATAATTTTGACCACCTGGGGATCTTTAATGTGCACTGACATCGCACAGCACACGGGCGCCTTGGAGTTTTTCCTCCATGAAAACGCAGCCGCCGCTGTCGGGTTCGAAACCGGGAACTCCGGCTCAGTAGTCGAGCGCCCTAACCACTACTGCTCTGTTTTCCTGTGTGTGCAGAGGTTTTCCGAGCTCATGCTACATACACAAGATATGCAGCAGCCTGCTACAGAAACAAGAACTGTAATGAGCGGGAACACAGCGTTCTCCCATTTATCAGAAGCAGGCAACGCAGCAGAATCCTTTCCCCAGTATTCCGAAAAGCGGCCATCGTGCATCGCCACAAGGAGGGTTTGAGGCTATCTGCTACTCACTCCTCTGTTCCTGCTCAATACTCATGATAGTACATCCATAGGCAACAAAATGCAAAGCTACACAAAGAACTGATACAGTAGAATCTCGGTGATACGAATTCCAAGGGAGCATGCAAAATATTTGTATCATCCCGAATTCGTATGATCCAAAACAAGCCAACTTCCACATGGGAATGAACCGAAAAATGAACCAAACTTTATTACGGCGAACTACTTGCGGCTGAAAAAGTCCGTAATGCTTACCTGCACTTTTTCGCCGTTGATGTCGCGGACAAGCCCTGCCTGAAAGGCATAAAACCGTGCAGCGGTTTCGTCGCTCACGCTGCCGGCACTTACGGTGCGGCGCACAACGTCCAGAGCATGAAGAGTATCTGCCGTTGACGGCGGTTGATCACACTCGTCGTCAGCGTCACCATCGCTGTCAGGCTCATGTTCGCAATTATCTGCTTCGCTGACCAAGTCTTCAATAGACATCAGCCCACAGGTCGCGACATTGTCGTCCGCGGTAACGAAGTCTCGAGCCGAAGCTTCAATTTCCAGATTGTCCCAGCCATCAATTGTGAAGTCTTCACCTGGCTCTTGACAATCTCCCGCCGAAGCCGCATCAAGTCCGATGGCAAATCTGCACTTTCTAAAAAAGTTCGAGATTGTGTCTGAAGTTACATTATCCCACGACATGGCTAGAAAGTGCAAAGCATCCAAGAGACTGATCCGCAAGTTTGCTTCTTCACGGTCAATTTTCGCCAGCAGACGCCTCACTAGAAGTCCTTTGAAATGATGTTTAACATTTCTAATTATCCCAGCATCCAGTGGCTGAAGATGGCTGGTAGTGTTCGCCGGCAGGAACCTGACTGTCACGTTATTGAACATAATTTCCTTTGGGTGGGCAGAGCACTGGTCCACGAAAAGCAAAATTTTCCTGTTTCCTGACGCCATTTTCCGATCAAGGCTTGTCAAGAATTCGCGGAAAAAATCTCCAGTCATCCACGCCTTTCGGTTACCTTTGTAAAAGACAGGCAAACGCTCCGCCGATCGGAAATACCTCGGTTTCTTCGACTTGCCAATGACGGTAAGCTGGAGTTTCTCGGATCCATCCGAGTTGCAGCAAAAGAGTACTGTTACTCTCTCCTTGCTTTTCTGGCCGCCCTGGCATGCCTGGCTTTTTACGCACAAACTCCTTTCCAGTTGAAGATTGAAAAAGAGGCCCGCCTCGTCGGCATTAAATATATCGCGTGGCGCGTACTCCGAAATCAGCGCCGGCAGCGTTTTCAGCCACTCGTCCACAGCTGACTGGTCCACTTTCTTGCCTTCACCTGAGACGACCCGGTAGACAAGTCTGTGCCGCTCTTTAAACCGGTGTAGCCATCCCCCAGACACTTGGAAATTTTCAATTCCAAGCGGAAGCGCAATGGTGTCGGCTTTTTCACGCAGCATCTTGCCGTCCACGTTGACGCCGGCCGCTGTCACTTCGCGGAACCAAGTCAGCAGGACCTCTTGCAGCTTGACATGGGTCGCTGTTTTCGCCTGTTTCACGTTCACACTGAAGTGCTGCACATTCTTTAAGATAACATCTCGCTGCCCAACAATGGTGCAGAGCGTCGACGGTGCCAAACCTAGCTCTTTTGCTAAGTTGACACGCTTCTTCTTAGGGTTTTCGCCAACCTTCTTCATCACATCGAGCTTCTCCTTAAAAGAAAGGACTTTACGCTTCTGCGACATGTCGGCAACAGCGAACACTTGCGTCCTTGTCAGGTTTGGGCAGTTCACGTCACAGCGAAGCACAGAAAGAACCGGCGAACGGAGAACTGCGGTGGTGGTAGGTGCTATGGGATATTCTGGGGAGGGGGGTACTGGTCCCGACGTATGTTGGCCCTTAGGGCATCACTCTTGGGGACCAGGGGTAGGGGTTAGGTGGATGTAGGGGGGGGGGGGGGGGGGGGAGGTGGGTGCCGTCGTGTCCGGGGGAAGCCGTGGCCTCGGGTCCGTCAGGAGGATCTTTTGGTCCTGCCATCACGTCGCCGCAGCAGCAACTCCAGCTCGCACCTGGTAGGGGGAAACCGCGGTGCACTGGGAGTGTGCAAGCACCGGCGGGGGGAGGGGGAGAGACCTGGTGCACTGGGATAGAGTGCAAGCGCCAGGCCGGGGAAGGAGCCGCAGTCCTCTTGTAGCCATCGCCTCGTGCTAGACGGGGTGACGGACTAGAGTAGGAGGCTCAGGCCAGACTCCCCAAGAAAGGAGAGGAGGACCCGGTGCGCTTGGAGCTGGTTGCGGACCGGGAACAGGAGGTCGTCCTCCGTGGTGGTCGGGAGACCAAGTGCCCGGTAGCCCGACTCCAGGCGTTGCCTGGGGAGGTCGTGGGTCGGACACACCAACAGAAGGTGACCGAGAGTGCCCGTGTCACCGCAAGAAGGGCAGGCAGGGGAGGAGGCCCGGCCATGGACGTATAGCCTGGAAGGCGTCCACGTGCATCCGATACGGAGACGCAGAAGGAGGGAACGGTGCCGCCGGGGCAGCTGGTCCGAGAGCCGGCGGAGGGCTTTCGGGCCGCTATTCTCCAGTCCGGGTGAAGGGTCCGCACCACCTACAACAGGAGAGAGCGGGCAAAATCGTGCTTGGTCACTGCTAAAGATACCGGGGACCCGTCGGCGTGAGCTGACTTGGCCGAAGCATAGGCCAGGTCGTTGCCCTCAATGCCGGAGTGGCCCGGCACCCAATGCAGCGTGATCCGGTGGCCCGCATCCTCCAGGGCGTGCAGACGGGCCCTGAGCTGAGAAGTGGTGGCCACGGTATCGTGAGGCCTGGTCAGCAGCTGAAGGGCTGGCCGGGAGTCGCAGAGGACTGCCACAGGGCCAGTTGGCAGGGCCGCCATGAGGTCAGCCGCCAGGCGTAGTCCTGCCAGCTCGGCAGCTGTCGAACTGCCTGGGAAGGAGAGCCTGCAAGACTTGGTGACGCCCAACTGCGGGGCCACGAGAGCCGCAGCCGCCCGGCCTGAGGCCAGCAGCACCGACCCATCGGTAAAAAGGAGAGTGGAGCCTCCGCACTCCTCCAGAGAGGCAGCAGCAGCCTGCTTGATGGCTGCAGCCGGTGTGCGGTGCTTGGACATGCCTCCAAAGTCCAAGGAGACCTGCAGAGGAGGACGCGTAGGGAGCGGGGGGAGGGCCAAATGGCTGTTGGGTCGGCCCAGGGACTCCAGGTAAGCACCGGCGAGCATGCCCATCCTGGAGTGGGGCGCCCCAAGAGACGTGCAAAGAGGGCTTCACCGTCAGGTACATGGTGGAGCCGGTCCGTGTGTGTGAGGCCTCTCTGCAATAACAGAAGGTTTAGTGGGAGCACCACCACTTCGGAAAGGGTGGCCGGGGTCTGGGAGGTCCGTGGGACTCCCAAGAGACGGCGGACCCATTTCCACCGAGCGATCTCGAGGCGGTTGAACCGAGTGGCCTTGAGGATCACCAGGGGGAGGGCGTAGAGGACTGCCGAAGTCCCGGCAGCCTCGAACAGCCGGATGGCCCAGGTGGCAGAGCAGCCATTCCCACGTGCCAGGAGGCGCCCGGCCGTTCGGCCGACGCGGTCCAGGTGGAGCAGGAGGGGCTTGTCTGCCGGGATTCAAGTGAGGTGATGGTCAATGGTAAGCCCAAGGTACCTCACTTGCTGTCTCCAGGGCAGGTTGGTGCCGTCGATCTGCAAGGAGCGGATCCCGGCTGTGGCCCGTGCACCTCGTGGGTGGACGAGGAGGGCCTCCGACTTTGTGGCGGAGAGCACCAGGCCCTTGGAAGTCAGGAAGGACCACCGCGACGAGGGCCCACTGGAGGGCCCGCCTTGCAGAGATGATGTGCCTGCGGGGGGCGCGGACCCAGAGGGCGATGTCACCTGCGTAAAGAGAGCAGAAGACTCGGAGGCGATCCTGCTGGATGGCGTTCGGGAGGCCAGCCTTGACCAGGTTGAAGAGGAAGGGGCTGAGGACTGAGCCCTGTGGAACCCCGGCGGTGATGGGGCGAGGAGAGCTCAGGGTGCCCCCGACCCGAACCTGCATGGACCGGTTGGAAAGAAAGGCGGTTACGAAACGGCGCAACCGCCCGGTCACTCCAAGATCGTCTAGAGCCTGCTCGATCGTGGAGTGGGGCAGGCTGTCGAAGGCTGCCTGGATGTCCAGGAGGGCGACCTCTCCCTGCTGCTTGGCCTCCTCCAGGCAGGAGACCACGTCGGCAATGGAGTCTGCTGTGCAGCGGTGCCTGCAGAAGCCCGTCTGGCACTCGGAGAGGAAGTTGCTGGCCCTGGCTATCCAGGAGAGGCGTTGCAGGGCCACGAACTCCATTGACTTGCAGGCTGCTGAAGTCAGCGACACAGGTCGGTAGGAGGAAAGAGCCCTGAGGGGTTTCCTGACCTTCCGGATCGGGAGCACGATTGCTGTGGACCAGCTCTCCGGGAGGATGCCGCTGTCCCAGATGATGTTGAAGGCATCCAGGAGGCGGGCCTGCTCTGGGGCGCCCAGGTTCCGCAGCATCTGCAAAGTGAGCCCATCTGCCCCAGGAGCGCTCCGCTGCTTGGAGCGGTGGAGGGCTCAGTGGAGCTCATGAGGAGTGATGGGAGCTTCACACAGGGCTGCAACGGAACTGGTTACGCCTGCCGGAAGAGGGGTTGTCCGGGAGGGGGCTGGGCCAGGCAGACCAGAGGAGGGACGGAAACCGTGAGGCTGGCAGAAAAGTGGTCGGCCAGCTGCTCAGCCATGGCCAGGTAGGAGAACCCCCTGGCAATGGCTGCGCCCAGGACAGGGTGGTGGCTGGTGGCCACCTGCAAGAGGGACCGGAATAGTCCCCAGGCCCTGGAGGACTGCCGAGCAGACTGGAGTGAGCGGCAGATGCCGGCCCAGCTCTCTCTTGTCCGTCGGTTGGCCTGGCGGCGGCAGGTGGCGTCGATCCTGCGGTACGCCTTCCAGTCCTCGGGAGCCCACGTCCTCTCCGCCCTGCGTTCCGCACGGCGCCTGGCAGCGCGGAGACCCAGGAGGCGGAGGGCGGGGACAGGGGCCTGCGCATGACACGACACCGACATCGTGGCCGCCTGGGCATAGGACTTCAAGCAATCCAGGAAGTCACCTGCGAATGGGATTTCTTTAGTGAGCTCCCTGAATTGGGGCCACTTAATGAGGCGATACTCCCTGTCCTTTGGACGCTGTTGTTGGGCAGGGCTCAGGTGGATGGGAAAGTGGTCCGATCCAAGGGAGTCTGCTGCCCGCTTCCAAGAGTATCGGCAGGCTTCCGAGTGGAGGGCCAGGTCGATGACCTTGGAGTGGCCTGGGCGGATGAATGTGGCCGCCTTAGGCCGCAGGAGGTGTAGGCCAGCAGCCGCAACCGCGTCCAGGAGCTTCCTGCCACGGGAGGTGGTCGTCTGGCTGCCCCCGTCTCTGTGGTGGGCATTAAAATCGCCACAGGTTAGGGCATCCTTGCCTGAGCGGGAGTAGAGCACAGTTAGACAAGAAGGGTCCCAGGGAACGCTAGGGGGAACGTAGACCGAGGCCACCGATGTGTCCTTGCCACCAAGGCGGACGCGGATGGCGGAGAGTTCCATCGGGCTCATGTCTGGGGAGGCCACGTGCAGGACGGTGTGGGGCAGGTTGCTCCGCACGTAGATGGCAGCACGGGGCCTCTCCTGCGGGTGGGAGCTGTCCAGGCAGGGGGCCGCACTGCAGGTCTGCAGTGCGCAGCTGCAGCAGCCTGCATAGCCCATGTACCAGGGAGGCGGGCGGCATCGACTGGGACGCGGGTCTCCTGTAAGTCAAGCACATCAGGGTTTAATGTGCCCTGCAATAGGAGGTCCCTGAGCTCGGCGTGGCGCGCACGCAGGGAGTTCACGTTCCACTGCAGAACGTGCGGCCGTGCTCCGGGACCTTTTACGCCTGGCCATGACTGTAGCTTGAGGGGCTCGCTCCAGCGAGAGCTGCCTCACACAGCCAGCGAGCCCCTGAGTTAGGGGGGAGCTGTGGCAGGAGGGACTGGACAGCCATCCGCAGGGCAGCGGTCACTGTCGGCTGTGCGTCCGGGGCAGGGGCTCGGGCCTGGGCAGCAGGGCGGGAGGGCCTGGACCTTTGTGAGCGCAGGGCCATCGCGTAGGTTATACCGCCGGTGGTCCTGGTTGCAGGGGACCTTTGCTCCCGGTAGGGCTGGTGCTGCTGGCGGACCTCGGCCATGACCGCATGGCGGGCGGCAGGGTTGGCTGTCCCCCGGAGGGCTGTGGTGAGCTGGCTCTGCTCCTCCCAGCGGCGGCAGGTGTGGTCCACTGCGCTGTGACGCCCTCCGCAGTGGAGGCACCTGGGGGTCTGTCCAGTACAGGACCTGCGATGGTGAGGGCCGCTGCAAAAGGTGCAGCGCTGGGGTCTTGTGCAGGTGGCAACCGCGTGGTTGAAGCCGCCGCACTGGGAACACTGCAGCGGGCGGGCCTTGAAGGGACGAACCCGGAACGGCATCCCTGCGATAAGGACCTGTTCAAGCGGGGCAGCACTGAATCTAATGGTTACAGCGTCGCCGCGGCGCCGGATGCTCTGGATGTCGACGGAGGCCTCGATGGTGTCCGCGATGTCCGTATCCGACACCGCTGGATCCACGCCAAAGATTGTCCCAAGGCAGCCGTCTGGTTGGGACGCCTCAAATGGCCTGACCGTCGTGTTGAGGAGTGTCCTCAGGCCCATGAGACCGGCCAGGGACTCCGAGGCGACATCAGCAGCAATGATGTTGCGCCGCCGGTTGATCCTGACCTCCAGGACGCCAGGCAGCGAGTAGAGGAAGGCGCTGTAATCCTCCCTCACCACGTCACGGAGGGAGAGGGACCTCTGCTGTGGCTAGAAGAGGACCGTTGAATAACGGGGGCGTCTCCGAGTCGCTGAGCTCCTGGCCTTGTGCTGGACCAGGATACAGCCTCCCTCGCGTCGGTGGTCCTGGCTGCCTGCATCAGGGGGGGAGGAGGGGGAGGGGGCAGTCTCCCTACTTACCTGCGCATTCTGGACAGGGGAGGAAAGCAGAGAGTCCTCAGGCTGGGCCTCGCGCGGTGGTTGTGCGCTGGAGGACTGCAGGTGGGGCTGCTGGGTGGCCGCCACCAGTAGGGACTGCAGGGCGCTGGAGTGTTCGGCGCTGGCTGCAGGGGTTGTCCTTGTGGCAGCAACGTCCACAAGGCTGTCTGGCTCTCCAGGGGGCTGGCTAGGCATTTCTTGGGAGGAACCTGCAGGGGAAGCGGTAAGAGCGGTGTCTGCCGCAGAAGGGCTCACCTGCTCCTGCGTGTCCTCCGTCGTGTGCTTGGGCCGGGGCTTGGCGCCGCGAGGCTTCTTAGGCTGGCGCCTAGGTCCTGGGAGCTGGTCTGGGTGCTCCTTCAGGTACTGGGCCCGCTGGCGCGTCACCATCGGTGATGGAGAAGGGGACGGGGGCCTGGAGGGGAGGGTGGCGTCCAGGGAGTCATCGTCAGCTGGGCTGTCCGAAGCTGGGAGAGGGCTCTTGGGGGGGCCCGGAACGCTAAGCGTTTCTAGGGCTCGTTGCCCCCTGTTATATTCCTCCAAGAGGAATCTCACACGCAGGCGTAGGTGGCGCAAGATGAATCGCGATTCGCACTCCACGCTTGCGAACCGCTGGTGGTAGGGCGTGCGCCACAGGCTGCAGGGGGGCGTGGCCGGTGGTGGTTGGCGGCTCGTTTTCCTCAGGGTGGTCCTCCATGGAGGTATGGGGACCCCTGCGAGTGAGGGTAAGCGAGGCACAAAGAGAAAGAGCCCAAGAGAAAGGCAGGAAGAGAAATGGATCAAGAAAAAACAAGACAGGGGAGTAATGCCCAAGAGAAAGCTGGAGGACGATTAACGAAAACAGGTGTGAAAGGGAAGGGGTTCTAAATGTGCACCGAGGGATCACGGCAACACAATACAATTAGGCAAGTGTTAGATGGGGAGAAAGGAAAAGGAGCACAGACCACACAAAGTACAGACAGAACAGGTGAAGACAAAAAAGGATTGTGAGAAACAGGTGCGACAAAATAGGGGTGGAAAAGGAGGATCTAAAAATAGGAGCGGACAAGGGGGGGTTAAAGTGCACAGGGAACAAGTGCGGGAAGTCAAATCTAAGTAAATATCAAACGCAATGAATCTCAACTATGTGAGGTGAATAGGCAGGTGGAAATGGGGCAGGAAATCGAGAAAAAGGACTGCGAGAGAGGACAAAAGGGTACAAAGCAGTAAAAAAAAAAACACGTTGAAGGACAGCGAACAAAACAGCAGTGGGGGAATAGGAGCGGGAGAGGGAGATTAAATTGCTCAGGGAACAAACGCGGGGAGGCAAATCACAATCACCATAAATCTCAACAGTGCGAGAGGAAAAGGCGGCAGGAGACACGGGGAAAAGCACAACAGCGACGGGGACAAAATACAGAAAATCACAGTAAGGAAGCGACAATAAATAAAACGCAATAAATAAAACGCAATAGTGGGGTAGTAGGAGTGGAAGAGGAGACTAAATTGTATCGGGCACAAGCGCGGGGAGTCTAATCACAACCACAATGCCCACTTTGTTGAAATTCATTGTGACTGTGACTTGGTGATTTGTCTTGCCGCGTGTGTTCACGGTTCAATTTTAGTCCCCCTTTATCGCTCCTCCCCCGCTACTGATTTGATTGTTGCCCTTCCACGCTTCCTTCTCGCGCATTCCTGTACTTATCCCCCTCTCGCTGTCGAGTTTTCCCCCATATTTACAGCCGCTTTTTCCTCTCATTTACTTGAGAACTGCAGTCCCTGCGGCGGCGGCACCCAGCGGCACAGGCTTCCCGGGAACAGCCGGCGAGACAACTTTTCGATAGACCAATGAGCTGTCAGCACAGCAAATGGGTGATGTACACGACTGGGCACGTGCCTCGCCTTGGCCGTCCTTGGTTCGTGCTGGTCGGGTTGCTACATGGTTGCTACGAAAGGGAGGTGGGGGTAGGGTGGCTATGGGGGGGGGGGGGGGGGGGAGAAGAGGCCGCGGTGGGTACCCTCTCCCCCTGTGAGCGTACAATGTTCGTCGCGGCAAGGGGCGGGCGGTGGAGAGGACTCGCGGCGGCTATGTTCCCCTCTTGAGCCCAGCCGTGCCGGCCCGCTCGCATGCGCCACTGGTTTGCACGTTCGTATCAACCGCGGCGGGTTCAGAAACCGTTCGTATCACCCCGAATCTTAATGTATTCTATACAATGTAGTCTGTTCTAAGCATTCTTAAAATTCGTATCATCCCGAAATTCATATCAGCCGTAATCGTATCATCGAGATTCTACTGTAGAAGGAAACCAACACCACGTGCTTGATATTAGCAGCTGGATTATGAAAGGCTGAGCATTGAGAAACAAAAAGAAACCTGCAAGAATTACCAACAACATGGTTGTTAACTTGCCTATGTAGCGACATGTTGTGCAAGCAGATAAAGATGTGACAATGTATGTGCAGAAGTAGAAGCATAATGAAACTACATTTAGGTTGGCATTTGTGAACAGTGATGCAAGGATGCCAAAACCAAATGCAAAAATGACAAATCAGGTGGGAATATTGCAGTGGATGCAGTTCAGACTGTAGCACTGGGAAGACGAGCTACCACACCACCCGAGAGCTCGCTCTCCTTTCCACTACAGAGAAGCAGCATACCACTTGTGAACATGGCGCTGACATAAAACGCCCTCAAAATGCTAACAGATTCGCATAAAGCTTGAAGCAAGTCATCCTCTACATGGAGAAACTTCAGCGACCAGGTGTACAGCAGCTTTACATAGCATTGCTATAAGTTATCGCATTTTTATTATCCACCACGGATGCAACTTTATATTCCACACAGTAGCCTAGAACAAAATTGAAACAGAGCGTGAACTGTGACATTGCACGCTGCCACTGACATTGAAAAAAAGGCGTTCAGAGGAGGGAAATCCTTTTCTTCCTGCAATGATTATTCCACACATGCAAAACACCGTACCTGTGTACTCGTAAGCAGTGCCACCAGATCCATCAACCATGTAGTGTAGAAGGCGCACAGCTGGCATTGCTTCTACAGGTGGCAAGCCACCTACCCCATCTGAATCATATTCATTTCTGATCCGGGTGGTAATGTGGCTTGCAATGGCCACCACCCACTCACTCTCTGGGGTTGGGGGGGGGGGGGGGGCGGCTGCTGGTCCTCCTCCTAAATAGAAAAAAAATGCTATATTAGCATAGAGTGAAGCCAGTTTTAATGAATAGAAAAAGTGCCATTACAAGATTTTTCACCATCGTTTTTACTTCGTTATGAATTGTTCCTAAACACGTCCCACGCCAAAGCTATGCAGAACACACCAGTGTGTGTTTTTACTACATTTTTGTGCCACTCGTAACTGCCTAGCCAACAGCATCAGGAACCAGTAAAGGCCGTTTGCTCTATGTACAGCCTCCTGGACTTTTGGGCGACAATATCACGCGACTGTAGATTGCGCGGCATAATGCCTCAAGAGCATGACGATGTTCGCGTCGTTTTAACTTTGGTGCGGCACAATATTTAAAATTGCTTGAGCACTGCTGGAATGATTAACGCAGGTTGCATGTATCAGCAATACGACCTACAATATGCAGTAGGTCGTGGTCTCCAATCGTAAATAAAGTAGCAGCACTACACTTCGCAGAAAGCGTGATTCCGAGCGCACCTGCAGTTGCAACCCTGTTTGTGCAAAGCAAGCGGAATTTTCACGCACTTATCCATGGCATACAATGCATGCAGGAGGAGGTATTCGTGCACGACTTGCAAGCTGCGCATACCTGTCTTGTGGCGGTCCCTCTTTTGCCTTGCGAGCTCGTCTTTCGACTTCTGCTTCATATTGTTCCAGCATTTTTTAATCTGGCTGGGGTTGCACCGGGTCACTCCATGGTGTGAATTGTACATTCTGGTGACCTCTATCCAGGTTTCCGTCTTCTTCGCCAGGGAGGCCACGTCCGTTCTCTTGCACTCAAGAATGTGTTTAAATTTGTTCACCAGATCGGTTATCAGCGTCTTCTCCTGCGCAGTAAAGCGAGGCGCTGCCCTCCGCTGGGAGGGGACATCATCTTGCGATGACGCCGACAACAGCTCGGACATTTTCGATTCAGGGCAAATAAATCGCGCACTCGCAAATGCTGCTGCTGTTGCCTCTGACTGAATGGCACGGGGACGCTTTGTTGAACTTCGCGACTTGACTTGGCTCATCTGTGGTGCATGTTGCCAACCAAACACATCATTCGTGTGAAAGCGGCAGGTAGCACTGATATATACTTTGCATTGATGTATTTTTGTACATAAACAACTCATACATTGAGTTCATTTATAAATGCTAAGCGAAATACATAATTTTATTGCCGTAAAGTGCGCATAAAATAATACATTGTTCGTTAATCTCGGTCACAGACGAGCAATGTGCCTTCGCGTTCAATCAAGCGCTT
Source organism: Amblyomma americanum (assembly GCF_052857255.1). Classification (NCBI taxonomy): domain Eukaryota; kingdom Metazoa; phylum Arthropoda; class Arachnida; order Ixodida; family Ixodidae; genus Amblyomma; species Amblyomma americanum. Next base: position 92,084,731 of record NC_135502.1, on the reverse strand, counting down.
GACTTGAGGCTGACTTGACGAAGCAAGTCAGCCGGAGTGTCTATGAAACGCGACTGCCGACTTCGGCGTTTTGAAGTCAGCTTTGTACTTCGAGCGTACTCCCTCAAGTCAAGCCTAAGCGCAAGCGAAGTTACATTTCTGCATTCGGGGGTTAGATTGTGATACGTTGTCTCGTTCCAGTCCTCTGTCATAATCGTGTCCTCGATTGGCTAAAGAAATCATGATATTATCAAACAGTTCTGCTTGGCCCAACCGCAACACTTGGATTGGATTGATGCGGCCATGACTGCATTGAGTCTGGCATTGTCCATATGTACACTTGAGCCCACTCTGGGACACTTTTCACCACTTGGTGTGTCCCAGTTTTTTCCATGGAATTGACGAGCGTCGGCTTCGAAGGACATACGGCAGATTTCTCACGCTGCTTCGCCGCCATTGTTTCACATTGTAGCGACGAAACTGAAGGACCAAGCTGTTTGGATGAAAAGCCGCAGCCATCAACATCGGCACAGCAAAACCTGCCAGAAAAAAAAAGGCGCAAGGAAAGCTCAGTACAGGGCCTCCTTGATGAATTCAGGGAGGCAAGAAAAGAAAGAGCTGAGCGTTTTCAACAAAAAATGACACTACTTGAGCGCCTCGTCACGGCTGTTGAGAAGGTGGAAAACACTAATAAAGATAAATAAATTTTTGTGTTCCATCAGACAATGTGCTTAAACACTGTTTTATTTGCAATAGTAAACATGCGATGTTGCACTATTCATTTCACAAGAACGCTGACAGTGGCACACACTTCAGGAGAATATATACTCAGCACTGCTTCTGTGCTATGGCCTTTCGCAGGCTTTCGCTTTACACTACCAAACTGCTGTCGACAATGTCATTTTCATCATCATTCCCTACCTCTTCAGGCTGATGAATTTGCTGAAGCTCGTCGAAGAAGTCCCGTTCATCATTGCACATGTTGTGCAATACGCATGCACCCATGATGATCAGACAGCACTGCTTGATGGTAACAGCATCAGCCAGATACAACCTTCTGAACCGCTGCTTGAGAAGGCCGAATGTGTTCTCTATTGCAGTTCTTTGCTGGGAATGACATTTATTGTATTTCTTCTTCCATACCTGGAAGTTGTGCTCAGTGTCTCTGTAGGGAGTAACCAGCCAAGGCAGCAATGGGTATGCACTATCTCCCAGCAGGTAGTCATCGCCGCATTTTGTCTCTGCTTCGTCGTAGAAGGGGCCTTCACGAAGAACTCTAGCATCATGGGCTGACCCTGGGAACCCGACCAACACATCAATGAATTTATTCCTGTCGTCGCATATTCCCTGGAGGATCACAGAGGGAAACTTTTTGCGGTTGAAATATGAGGCGGCCGACTCCGTCGGGGTGTTTATTTCCACGTGGCAACCATCCACACAGCCAATGGTGTTCCGCGGTCCCTTGCCTGCACTTTTTGACAAAAAGCCTGCCTTGATACGCTCTCGTTCTTGCTGTCTTGGCCATGAGATGACTTCTCCACTGATGCTATTGAGGAAATTCAGCAGCCTTTCAATGCACGCATGCACCGAGGACTCCGATATGTCAAATTTGTCTGCGAGAGAATACATGCTGTACTGGCTTCCCAGATAACCTAACACAATGAGACAGGTCTTCTCAGCACTGATACGAGGGCACCTGCCGTGACCTTCTGGAAAGAACAAAGACGTTTCATAGCGGGCTGCTAGATTGCAGAAAGTATCGCGTGAAAGCCGGAAGAGTCTCTTGAATTCAAAATCACAATAACTTCCAACTTTTCAGCCAATACCACAGCCATGTCGATTTCGTCGTCGCTGTCCGAGTCTATGAGCTCCATGGCTACGTCGACAAGAGTTGACAGTGCATCACAGGTTAACATCGTCCTTTAGGCGCCACGAGCAGAAAAAAAGGGAACACAAACACTCTGGTGAAAACGCGAAAATTTGAGCGTATGTACGGACAGTGCAAGGCACAACCACGCACAGCGGCGCACAGGGAGCAGAAGGCTTGCATATCTTTTGCAAAACATCTGCACCTCAGGATTCGTTTCAGAGTGGCGCTAATATCGCGCTCTAGCTGCACCACTGTACTGCGGCTGCAAGAGTGCTGAACCATCCGTGCACCGCAGTGAACCGGCTGTGAACCAGTTCAGGAGGTGCAGCCGAAACGAATGGACCTTGAGAGTGCATGAGCCTGTATTGCTGGAATTCTGCAGTGAGGTTTGCCATTTCCAGTCGTCCACGAGCACTGTCTTATTGGGGTCGTTGAAATATGGCCCATCATACCCTGGAGGCGAGGCCAGATAGCTGTTTTCCATTCCAGAAATTAAAGAACTTGCGGCGTCTGGCCTTGCTGTCACCACAAAGGGGGTCACCTCATGAGGAACACGGGGCAGCCAAGTGTAGAGCACCCCGTCAGGCATGATTACCCGGATTTTCAGATGGAGGTGGCACCGTATGAGAACTGGATGTCCTGGATGGAACCCAGGTCACGATCACTGCGCACCCAACCGCACCGAACAAACCTTGGAAACTTTTCAGTTCCTCAGGATCTATGCAGCCTTCAGCTAAACGAGCGTAGGATTTCATTGACAATTTGAGCTTGCAATGGATGAGGTTCAATGAGCCATGGCCGTGCTAAAGGGGTGCAGCGCATGCTCTCTCTTATGACCTGCGCTTCGGGGCAAGTTCCCACCTTTCACCGCCGCTAGTTTATGGCGCTGCAACCCAACCCTGACCAGTTCAGTTGACTGAACCGGACGCCCCTCCAATTTACATTCTCTTTACCATGGACACCCTGAAAATGGGTGATTCCCTTCACACTTCTGGAATTCTTGGCTTATGGGTGGAACAGCATTATCTCTGAGAAGCTTCGAATCATAAAAATTTGGAAGAAATGCTCAACGCACAGAAGATGAACCAAATGATGCAAATTACTTTTCACTGTACTTTTTATTGAATCACACTTGCTTCATTTCGAACATCATGATTTGAGAAAAGTTTTGTACAAACTTCGATTAAAAATAGTCACTCAGAAGAGCCAGTAAAGACTGCGTAAATAAGCAGCTTGTAGTTGGACCTTTTCTTCATCAAAGATCCTGAGCTCATATATGTCATGGTCATAATCTGATTAACTTCCTTGATGGCTTGTGCACATATTTGGAAGGCTTATCTTGTGCGTCTGTGATTTTGTTTGCATGGTTGATGAGAAGTATTCTCATTAATTTTTCAGCAATTAAAGCCGCTGATCGCTTTGCGTGGCTGTTGTCAACACACTCTGGACAGCATAGTACTACTGGAGCGCTTTCAAGCAGACGCACCATGAGAAATTGAAGAACTTCAAGTGTATTTGTTCGTGGCAAGTCCTTTGCCATGTGCTCAAAAATAATCACTACTTTGTTCAAAAGAGCAAGAAACTCTGGCCTTGGGTAGCATAGCCCACTCCTGTCTTGGCCTTGTAACAGTGCGTACAGAGGATCATCTTTGTTGCATGTTGTTACAAACATTCCACAGGACCCGCAACCAAAATCTGTTATCAACTTAGCAATGTAACCACCAACATATGACAAGCCTGAGTAAGTTACCGACCTTGTTGCAGCGTCTTGACATTCCCTTAGGTTTTCCAGCTCGTCGTGAAACTTTTCAGACAGTGCTGCAGCCACTTGTTCAGCATCAATAGCGAGTGTCTCGGCTTCCTTTGGGCTTAACAACTTGGCCCTCACAATCTTAGCAAGGGCAGCCGTAACGGCCCTGGCATCCAGTTGGTTGTTGCCGCCGCACATCTGTCGAATTCTTCCAAAAAGTTCCTCAGTTGGATCACTGTAACTTTTTCGTCGGCACATAACTGACGCCTTTCTGCAGCAGGAAGTGTGTTGTTTCCATAGTGGACTGCGTTGTGAAGAGCGAGGCTTGGAATGTCTCTTCGGTAAGTGCGCTGTTGCCTGAGGCGAGGGAACATGACTGCACATGCTTTATGGATACACTGAACTCGTTTTCGAGCCACAGCAAACGATGATTGTCCGTATTGGAGATCGGCGCCTTACAGCCACTTCCTGCGTACGAAGTGTCGTATATTATATATATATAGTGATTATTTATTTAAAATAACAAAAAGGAAGGTAAAAGATGTTTGCTCACCCCGGCATCTGCCATCACTAAACGGCGGCACCTGAGCTGGGGTAGCGGAAATATAGGATAGCAGGCAGTTTGAAGAAGTGAAACAAAAGAGGTGAGGGGATAGAAGGAAAGAGATAGGGGTGAGGGCATATATACACTATTTACAAGTCAAATGTTCAGGCCCCGCGCGTTCAGCCGCCGCGGCCGCCGGGCGGGAGAGGGGGGTGTCGCCGATGAGGAGGCGGCCGGCCGCGTTGGGCAGGAGGCGGCCGGCTGCGTTGGGCGCCGCGTCGTCTCCAAGGGGGGAGGTGCCCGTGTCGTCGCCGCCAGGCGCCGCCTGGAATGCAGATGGCTAGGGTGCCTCGATGCGCGCCCGCTCTCCGCTTAGGGTGAGGACAACCGCGTCGTCTGCTAGCGCGACCGCCATTTTCTTGCTTCCGCTGGTCGCGAGACGCTCGTTTGCTGCGTGGCGCGCCTAGATAGAGGTGGCCCCGCTTGCATTGGGAGCTTGAATTTGACTTTACTTTTGAAAATCATTCATTTTATAGTTTAGATGAAAAGTAAGAGTAAAGATTCGGTGATGCATTCGCTATTTCGAGACGATTAGCGAAAGTATAGCGGATATCTTTCTTTGTTTTGCTATAGGTGATCACGGCGGGCAGCTGATCGTCGTCGTTGGAATACCGGCGCCACGGAGTTGCTATCATTGCGCTTACTTGTGGATATAGCGGAAAGAGGGTGAAGTGCGCCAAGTGAACAGCTGCATATTCAAGTACGAACGCATGACATACTTACGTTAACTTACACTATTATGCAATGGTGGCAAAAACATTTTGCAGTCAAAACATAAAAACCTAGGCGCACGCAAGAACAATCATTTAATGCCTTAATGCACAAGTACAATATCTACAAAATGATTACAAAAGACGATTCAATGCAAGCGTAATGCAACTTGTGTGTCTTACGCTTTAATTTTTCTCACGCTTATGTGCATGCACACGAAAAGTTCACACTTATTACAGCGTCTTCAAGGAAGAGAAACACCAGCACAAGTTTTACTTCCGTGACCACCAGCACGTGTGGCTGGGTACTGACGTAGATGTATACGTAGCCGCAGTCTTGTGTAGGCGGCTATCAGCATTTTTCCTATTGCTTCCTTGTGATCTGCACATGTGTTCAGGCATGGTCGGTCTATCTTTGCAAAGTATTCAGTGAGCGATTTCAGCGGGGACTTCATCGTGTGTATTTTGTTAGTGCACCACGCGGCAGCGCCTGTGAAGTACTCCTCGTAGTTCTTGAGAGTGCGCATCACTTCACTGCTAGGATAAATCAAGTTTCCTCCATCCCTCACATACTCCTTCAGAATTGTCAAAGAGGCATATTCATTACAAGCTGTTCCGATGAGAGCATCTTTGCACTGGGAGCAAGACACAGACTTTAAGACGCTTTTCAGGATGAACCCTCCCAGGTAGTACAAAATGGAACATTCCGTTGACGTCAGTTCTTCGATGAACAAAATCTCAGAGTCATCTATTTCTTCAGGCAAATTTTCTGAGTGCTGCTTCTTTGCTTGAGAAAGGAGATCGACGAGGTACTCTCGATCATCAAGCTCATAGCTTGTTGTTCGTGGCGTGTGTAGAAATTGGCTCACACTAACAAGCCTCAGAGCACATTTTAAATCATATGCCGTCGGCACTGGCTTCCTTAGGCGTACTACTGAAAAAAGATTTTCGAGGCAGTCTTGAAGTAGCCTGCTTGTTAAGAAAAACTCGTAGCGTTCATTGCCCAGAAAAACTTCTTGGAGGCGAAGGACAACTGTCGTGGAAATAAGCAGCCCAGCTTGGGATGGTTTCCACTGAGAGGTGGCGCCCATATTCATCCCTTGTATAGTTTCTGCTGCAAGGCGCAAGGTTTTCAGAGCAGCGTAATATTTCTCCATATTTCGGTGGCTTAAAGCTAAAGTGGGATGGCGTGATGACATCAGGGCATACCACTTTGACACCAGATCGAAGAACCATGCTCTAGGAAACGAAAGCATTCTCCAGCCATTTTTAGCGCTGTTAGTGCACTGGGGAACGCAGCACCCAGGCATTCTGCAAAAAGACTGTGAAGAATGCCGCTTTCCGTGTCTAGCGTGGGCAGTCGACGGGACGCGGGAGCGGAATGCAAGAAAATGGCAGCGGCGCCTCCCGAGAACCGGTTTTGGCGGCGGCGACCCCTTCAAAGAGTGGCTCCACCCTCAGCGGAGAGCGGGCGCGCATCGAGGCACCCTAAGATGGCTGCGCGCGTGCGCCCACAAACCGAAACCACCGTGACACACGCGCACAGCACTTGTACACAACAGCTGGTGTGGGGCGGCCAGCTGTTTTAAGCGTCCGAGGTAGCACAAGCGGAGCGTTCCGTCACTGCCTAACACTACCTGGCGCAGAACAGACGGGACGTCAGTTCGAGAAAAGCACACAAGCTCACCATTGTTCGGTCACGGGTGCGCGCACTGCCCTGCGGCCACAACAGCGTCTTGAGCGAGTCTGGTAGGATGCCCAGCGCCCTGTAGGCCGCGAGCATATCACGACGAGCGTCAGCGAACGCGGTGCAGCGAAGTAGCAGATGTTCCAGTGTCTCCACTGCACCGCATCTAACACACACTTCGCTCGTCGCTAGTCCGTGGCGCACCCGTCGGTCCCCAGGCCACACGCAGCCGATGCGCGCGCGGAGGATCATTGCGCGTTGCGCCCGCGAGAAGGCGCGGCAGCCGTTGATGCTTGGAATGCGCTCACCTCCCGCGATGCGTGGGTCGGGGTGCTGCTGTCGGAGATGATCATGTATGACCGCTCGCACGTCCTCCAGCGCTAGCGGGGGATCGCTCGGAGGTAGTTGATGTGCGGCGGTCGCAAGTTCGTCGGCCTCCTCGTTTCCCGCGATGCCGCAGTGACCGGGCACCCACTGCACGCGCACAACACATCCTTGCTGTGCAAGGCGCTCGATGTTTGCGCGAATGCCGCGCACTAGGGGGGTACCGCGGCCGATGCACTGTAGGCGGGTGAGGGCGGTGCGGGAGTCGCAGAGCAGAGCACTCCTGGGTGGCGGAGGTGCGATGGAGAGCAGCAGGTCCAGGCCCAGGTTTATCCCCATCAGCTCCGCCGTGGTAGAGGATCCCAGGAAGTTGGCGTGGGTCTGGCTGTGCAATCGCAGGGCTGGGATGGTAGCCGCCGCTGCGATGGAGCGGCTGTCGCGGACCACTGAGCCGTCTGTGTACACGAGGACATGGCCCTGAAGATCCTCGTGAATGACGGCTCTGGTCAGCTGCTGCACAGCGCAGAGGGGCGTGCTCCGCTTTCCCGCGATGCCGACGATCTCGTGCTCTATCTCCGAGGCAGCAGGCCATGGCTGGCAGGGGCCGTAGGGGGGGGGCGGCTTCTGTCAGGCGCTCGTAGTCCAAAAGCGCCGCACCCATTTGCGAGCGTGGGTGCGTGCGCATTCGTTGCAATAGCGGGCCGCCGTCCGGTGCGCGATGCAAACGATCAATGTGGTGCAGTGCCCTGCGCGCCGCTTGGAGCTGAAGCGGCCATGCTCCTGCCTCGGCCAGTGTTGCGGCGCACTGCGAGTCCTTCGGCAGGCCGAGGCACACGCGCAGGGACTTGCGGTGCTGGAGTTCAAGCTTCCTCCAGCACGGTTTGCGCACCGAGACGAGCGGCAACGCGTAGAGTGCCGCCCCCAATGCTGCGGCGTTGTATAGTCGCAGCGCGGCTTGCTGGCTGATGCCATGGCCTCGAGCGGTGAGCTTGTGTACGGCGGCGGTGATCCTCTTCATCTGCAAACAGGCCTTGGTCGCCGCGGGGCGGAAGGAGAGGCGCCAGTCGATGTCCAAGCCAAGGTACCGCACCGATTTGCGCCAAGGAATCGGAGTCCCGCCCAGCGACAGTGGCGCAGGGCGCGCGCGCGAGCGCGAAACGCAAGCCATGGCTACCGTTTTGCTCGCGCACAGCGACAGACCTATGCCGTCCAAGCGGGCGTCGATTGCTGTCAGCGCTCCCTGAAGACACTCCCGCACGCGGAGCGCCTCGCCCGGTGGCCCCCGGCACCACAGCGCTATGTCGTCCGCGTATATGGACATGTACACGTGGTGTCGGCCGCTCGCGGGGAGGCAGGCCGGCACCACCGATATGGCCACATTGAACAGAAACGGTGACAAGACAGAGCCCTGTGGCACGCCCAGTTCCACCGGGCGAGGCTCGGAGAACTTGCCCCCTACTCTCACGCGCATAGTGCGCCCCGTCAGGAAGCCGCGAACATAATGCAACAAGCGCCCGCTCACACCGGCTCCTTCGAGCGCCGCGAGAATTGGTGCGCGGTGGACGTTGTCAAAAGCGCTCGAGACGTCCAGCAGCAGCAGCAGCGCGACCTGTTTTGCCGCCCTGGCGTGCTCCAGCGCTGTGACAACGTCCGAAATCGAATCTGCCGTGCACCGCATCCCGCGGAAACCCGTCTGCCGCTCGTCAAACAAATCAGCTTCCGCGGCTCGCTCGTTCAAACGCTGCAACGCCATATGCTCCATGAGCTTACCCACTGCCGATGTTAGTGCCACTGGACGGTATCCGTTCAGCTCCGTGGGTGGGCGCCCAGGCTTGCGAATGGGACAGACGACCGCTGTGCGCCAGTCCTCCGGTAGTTCCCCGCGTTCCCACACCAGGTTGATCTGCTGCAGGAGGATCTTTCGTTGCCTCGCATCCAGGTTTCGTAGCACTTGGTAGGTCACCCCGTCCAGGCCGGGCGCCGACCGACGGCGGCAGCGCTGCAGCGCGTTATTCAACTCCGCCGCGGTGAACAGCGCGTCGCAGGGGCCTTCCGAGGTGACGGGAGAGGGAGGGGCGCCGCATCCGGGGCTCTCGAGCGCAGCTTTGCTAGCTGCGCCTGCGGGGCTGTGCGGCGCGAACCGGTCGGCGAACCGCTCAGCGAGCTCTTCGTCGCTGAGCCCGCTGTATATTGCCAGTGCAGCAAGCGGCTGCGGGTTTGCCTGAGGTTCCGTGATGCGCCGCAAGGTGTCGAATAGCCTCCGCGAGCTTGCGTCTTCCTCCATCCTTTGACATAATGAAGCCCACTGGCGACGGTAAAGTTTGTTGGAGTGGCGCCGCGCTTTCGCGTCCAGGCGGTTGTATATTGTCCAGTCGGCGGCCCTGTCGGTCCGTCGTGCCCTTCGCTCTGCGCGGTCCCTTTGCTCGCGCAGCTCAAGCAGTCTGTTGTCTGGTGCGGGCTGGCCCGCCCGCACCTCTGCTTTTCGGGTTGCTGCGAGGGCACTTCGGACCAAGCTGGTGAAAAAGGGCGCGCCTGAGGTAGCCGCCTCGTCTACAGCCTGCCTGAACGCGCTCCAGTTCACGATGGAGTAGGTGCGTTTAGCGCGGGCCTCCGCCGCAGTGGGTTCGATCAGGATGGAGTAGTGATCCGAGCCCCAGAGAGATGGTGATCGGTGCCATGTCGCCTCAATGCCTCTGGATGCGAAGGCAACGTCGATGCAGGAGCCTGGTGTTCCGCGTCGTCGGAAGGTGGGCTCGCCGGTGTTCAAGGCGATGAGTCCCAGCTGCGTTGCTGCGTCGTGCAGGTCGTCTCCTCGCGCTGAATGGTGGGCACTGCCCCACGCACTGTGATGGGCGTTAAAATCACCGCAGATGATCTGGCGTGGGGCACAACACGAAGACACTGCACGAAAACACAGCGCGTTCCACGCGACAGCTAGGCGCACGTAAACACAGGCCACCGACGTGTCAACACCACCGACGCGCACTGTCACCACCACGCACTCCTGAGCATCGGTTGTCGCCGCCGCCGAACCGACGAAAGTATGTTTCACATCCCGCCGCACATACACCGCGCACCTCGATTTCCCAGGCCGATGGGAGTGGTCATCACAGGGCACTGCAGCACAGGACTTCTCACATTTGGTTGGCGAGTGGTAGCCAATGTATCCGGGTAGCCGCCTTTGGGGCTCCTCCTCGTGGACCCGCACGTACGTCTCCTGCAGCGCGATAACCTCCGGTGCGCTTTCCGCGATGCGCACGCGGAGTTCAGAGTACCGCGCCGCAAGGGAGCGCACGTTCCACTGCAGGATTGTGGGGATCCGAGGCGAAGCCCGGCGACTAGCCATGATTGTTGGCATCCTGTGGAGGAGAGCCTGCAGCTTCTAAGCATGCCCGGCGTCCGTCTGAGCCCTCCGGGAGCAGCGAGCTGAGCGCCCGCAGGGCGAGCTTCAGCTTCGCGATTTCGGTGTCGCGTGCATCCGGAGGCTGGCCTGGGAACTGCTGCGGGAGGAGGCGGTGCCTGGCGGGATGTGCGCGGGTCCGGTCTCTGCCGGCCCCGCTGCAGGGGCTGCTGGCTGTGCTGACTGCGTCCACTGGTCACCACCTGCGCATATGAGAGAGCGCCAGGCGGTGTAATGCGGTGCTGCTGGGTGGCCTGGGGCGCCATTTCCGCTGTCACCACGGCCCGGACCGCGCGCCGAGACAGTGGCACGTGCGAAGTGGCGAGCAGGGTGGCCACATGTCTCTCGCGCTGCCAGTGGGGGCACGCGGGGTCCGTGGCCGCGTGTTGCCCGCCGCAATTCAGGCAGCGCGGCTTGCGACTCGGACAGGCGCCCTGATCGTGGGGGCCCCCGCAGCGAATGCAGCGGTCTGGAGCACGGCAGGCTCCGGTGGTATGGCCCAGCCCGCCGCATTTACCGCACTGCAGTGGGCGAGGTCTGCAGGCTCGCACAGCCAGGCGCCTCCTGCAAATAGAAATGTGAGCCGGTGGCACCGGCGCCGCAAATCTGACAGTCAGGGTGCTGTCAGATAGCGACGCCGACACGATCGGCACCGTCGATTCGGTCGCGGCGAGCAGCTCGGCCACCGTCCGGCGTCCGTCCACCCCGAAAACGAGGCCGGAGCAGTGGTTGCGGGGGGCTGGCTCCCTTGCGGTGACTGCCACCCCGCGGATGACAGAGAGAGCGAGCAGCTCGCGCAGGGTGCCCGCATTCGCGACGTCCACGGCCACAACACCGCGACGAGTGTTGGCGCGGACGGCCAGGACACCAGGCCGTGGTCCCAACTCCTCTGCCAGCTCCCATCCCTGCTCCCGGGAGAAGGCCGCGTCCCGCTGGGCTGGCCGGTACAGGACGGTCCCGTGTACATTGTCGGCGACCTGCACCGCGGTGGCAGCCCTAGCGAGGGCAGCCCCGCGTCGCCGCCGCGCCCGAGGGGTCACCTGCTTCCACGGGATAAGCCGCTCGGGAGCAGTTTCGTGCTGAGCCGCCCCGGCCGCCGGGGCTGGAGAGGGGGTGACGCCGGTGAGAGGGCGGAGGGAGAGAGTGTGGCCCGGTGCACACGGCCGGTCAAAGCCACCTAGACTAGGGAGAAGGCCTCCCCACTCGCCCCGTGACGTCACCACACCAGGCCCTGCTCTGCCTGTACACGCCCAACTCCGCCGCTGACCCGCGAGCATACGCGGGTCGCTTGCACTTGAAGCAAGTTGTGTGACAATTAGAGGTGCTGATTACAGCTTTCCAATGATGGGCAATTAATAAACCACTGATACTAAGGGGTGAAAATGCATGGAAGTGGAAGTTTTTCTGGCTGCTTACAAATCAGTAGAAATACAGCACAGAAATACACAATTATGACATGAAAAGACAGTTGGTGGTGTTAAATGACACGTTTATTTCCATGGTCACTCGCAATGAGACACATCTAATGAGCAAACAACTTGACATTTTATTACAAACATGCGCAACATATAACGATGTGCAAGCCATATGCTTTACTTTTGTATTCTGCCCCATGCAAACATAACCCAACATACAACCAATGTGAAAGCCAGTTGCCTAGCATTACAGGGGTTGTTTTGAAATTCATTTGAGGGTCATCAGTTTTCTCTGTTTAGCATGCACCTGCTTTCTGGTGAGGACATCATTTCTAGCAGCTGCATAGTTTTTTAGCAATGTGTTGATGGCAGGCTTCACTATATTGTGACGAACTAGATCTGGACAGTGACCATTTGCACAAACATCAACATCTTCCCTATCAGCCAGCAGAAACTTCATGATGCTTAGTAGAACCAGCCTCTGGTTACTTTCAGCATGAAATAAATGCTCGCACTCCTTGGCTGTCACTTGCTCCAAAACAATCTTTGTACATAATACCGTATGCACAACAAATGGCTGAGGAAACTTCAGACCCCCTCTGCTCATATCATCGATTAGAACATGGTCACTTGGCTGAAGTTCTCTCTCTCTGATTGTGAGCTGCAGTAAACAGTCATCACAAGGCTGACGCCGTAGCGCAGCATGTGCACAGAAACCTGCTATATATACTATAGCTGGCATGTCCTTTTGCGGTTTCTTTATTTCAGCGTCAGATAAACAAACCTTGTATTTTTTAATTAGAGCTTCAGGGCATGGCTCTGGCTCGTTCTCTTCCTTAGATGAATCAGTGAAATCTTTCAACAGTAGTGTGTTTTGGATGCGTATCTTTGTTTCCGCTTCAAACACTTCAGTTATTGAGACATTGTAATGCGAACCACACAATCGTCTGTACTTTCCAAACCTTGCCTCAAGTGCATCAGTTTGAAACTTCCCCAAAAGAACATATTTAAAACCAAGTTCATCCAGGCAGTATCGTGCTACTTCTATTAATGCGTACGTTGACTGTCTCAGAGCGGAATGGGTCTCATTGGTAAGCGTGCCTGTCTGCATGCCTCTCGATTTCCAGTTGTCAAGCCAGGTAGCAAATTTATCTAAGAATTCGATCTGCTTGCAACTCATTGCACTTATTGGTTCTTGCCAAGGATCGCGCAGTCTCCATCCCTTTTGGGGAGTTTTTACGTTTACTATGTTCCACCACCTTAAAACAAGGTCGATAAATTCAGCCGTTTCTTCAGGGAGAAATAGCTTCAGCTCAGTTCCTCTAAGCCGTAAAGCTGACGAGACGAAGCTGCTAAAGATTTTCATAGCGAGCTTCACGTTCTGTCGCTCAAGGTTCGTGGGGTTCAGTGATTTATAAGTGAGGCCATACGCAACCTTAACAACACTGTCTTGTTCAGCTTCGTAGAGCTTCTTTAGCGAAGTGAATGAAGCCCCTTGCATTTTTACACCCTGTTCTTGTTCACTTTCAAAAGGTGGAAAATACTGGCACTTGTCACAGGTCTTTTGGTTTAACCAGTTATTGCGAATGCACTTGAGCAAATGAACTGTGTCAATTATATAAAATAAAGGCAGCTGCTGTTGTGCTGGATGGGGGTATACAATTAGTGGCTTATGATTTCGACCAAACAATGACATTACCTTCCTGTTAATAGAGTTGTTGTCGGTAATGACGGCAACTACATGAAGACCAGCATCTTCCAAGTTCATAATTACTCCTCGCAGAACACGATGAAGTTCCTCTGCAGTTATCCTAGACACAGGAAGTATGTGTGCAACATCTTTGTATGATGACAGTAATGACTGTACCATAAAGACGTGAGCTGTTTTTGCTGGGGAAGGCGAGCGATGGCGCTTGCGGAGGCTGCTCTCGTCCATGGCCTCGGACTCCGGGGCCGGCACCTCCACCGCACTCTCGGAACCGCTGTCCGGAGCCCCGCTGGTGTTCGCGGGACGGTCCGCCGTCGCTGCCATGGCCGCAGGTGTCGATGCAGCAGTAGCACGTGGTGGCTGCATTCCACCAGGGAGATGCGGGGCCTGCACGAACGCGGCCGCCCGATCAGGCGAGAAGCCCGCCTGCTGTAAACCCACGATCGCTCGCTCCAAAGCCACCAGCAGCGTGCTCAGGGTGGCGCGGTCACGGGCACTGTCTCCTACGCTCCACGAACGCGGCATCCTGCGCATCGTGCTCGGTGCAGCTGCCCTAACACTTTCGCATGTGGGCTGCATGGTGGAGCCCCCAAACAAAAGATAGGCCTATCGGCCCCACCGCACCAGCTCCGAAAAATACGTCCTCTCTCTTCGGAAGCCAGAGAGAGAGTCAAGTGTCGTATATTCCTTCAACGTTTTCAGGAAACGAATGGTGGCACCTGCTTCTTTAAAATCATACAAGGCTCTATCTCCTCCGTAGTTCTTCTGTAGGTGTTATAGCGCCGCACAAACCTGCGGTGGAAACACTTGAACAGCACGCAGCACATTTTGCTTCTCCAGAGTCGATGGATACACGTTTCTTTGTTAGGTTTCGAGCAAGTTTTACAGTCATTGGCTTTTGATGCTCGTAGAACTTCTGAATGTATGTGCCAATTATAAGGTTGCTGCCATCCATGAGCTGCCTTTCGAGGAACTGACTTGGGACATTTTTTATCACATGACACGGGTCAAAGCTAAGGAAGATGATACGCTCAGGGTCATGCGGATGCGTTGCAACTGTACGCAAGCAACTATTTCCTATGTGCTTGAACATTGTGGTGTTCGCCGAGTAGTTATCGGTCACAATTCGAACTATGACGAATCCACACGACTCGACAGCAGCAATCACTTCATTAGTCCATTGAAAAAGGTCTTTTCCACTTAGCTGTTTTGTGAAACATTAAGAGCAGGGTATTTTATATTGGCTGTTAGTGCCGCACAGAATAAAGCACAGAACCCTGTTTGCTAGAATCCCCTGCGTGTTCGACGTGCTGCTGTCGGGTCTGTCCTTAAGACCGAAAACAGCACCTGCTTTCTGGTCATAAATGCATTCGGATTTATGCTGGCTTCATCAATAATTAATGATGACATGTGCTGCCTGCTGCTCAGAAGTGAAGCCTCGTCAACCAGTCTTGTTCGCATCGCAGCGCTCATTCAGGACGTGGTCGGACTTGGGCCCATGTATTTCTGGAGGGTGCATTTTGCTGGAAAATTCAGGAGCCTTGACCTACGAGCATGATGCATTCTCGAATAACCTCTTCAGGATCTGTCTGATGTTGATTTCCGTATCGCTCTTTGGTGGAGCAGAAATATGGCCTTTTTGTCTTCATTCTGTGAGTCCGCCACGATTCTCCCGACCGAAGCTTGATGTTTGTTTTTATGGTAGAATGCAGTGCGTTGTTCTTCCGTCGCGAGTTTTTCCACTAACTTCTGACTCTTGGAGCGGAGATAGGAAACTTGAGAGCGAAGCTTTGAGATCAGAGAGAGGTAACGACTTGCTCACTGGCGAACATTGTTTGTGGCTTGCGTACTGACGCTTTTAGTATGTTCATCGACGCAGTCCGACAGATTGCACTCCAATGGCAGTGATTCAAGCGGCTCAGGTTTCCACATGGTTCGTTTTTTAACTGGAACAACACAAGCAGCAGGTTCTTTGCGAGGCTTTTTCGCAGGAGGTGCCAGGTAGGTTGGATAGCCTTCGAAAACGGTGGGGACAGCACCAGGCAAGTTTCTTGATGCAGCTTTCTGGAGCGTAGTCCATAGAAAGTGCTGGCTACACACGACCGTAGACGGCGACGTATCATTGATAATTAAGTCCTTTCTTGCGATGTTTTTTTGCCCTTTCGCGCACAACTCTCCGTCACTTGGGAACTGATGAAAAGACACGGCCAGGCATTTCTTAGAGCACGAGCGGCAAAAAAGGTGCACAGCAGTACACCATATAAAAAAAAAGGTTTCTTAGTGGGATTGAAGCCTAAAAATTTCATCATTCCCCAGGCAAGAGAGGCACCTGTTCTTCATTGTACTGTTTTAGTGATGCTACTATTGAAGGACATAGGTTGGAAAGGGCACAGCAGACAGTAACAATCTTGTCGAGAGGTGTCAAATCGTTTCCAGATCTGCAATCATAGTCAATTGGCAGTGTCGCTTTCAGAATAGCATACTTATTTCTGATAAGCCCGATTACTCTCTCAACGTGGATCCTTACATTTGCTAGTTTCCTCGTGGTCAGAACGTCTGCTGTGGACAGTTGCTTTCCTTTTGTGAAGGCTGGTACATGAAGTCTAGCGCAGTAAAACCCGACACTTTCAGACACATTGAACCCTCGGTCCGCAAGGACTACATCACCTGGAAGTAAGTTATCTAGAAGTCCACAGTGCTCGGTTATGTGCCTGTCACTACAGCGCCCTCCCCAGCCTTCAGAGATGAAGTTGACAATTCCTTGTAACGATCGCAATGCAGTCGAAGTACACCGTACGCGCTAATTGCATCAACTGCACCACGGCCGCTGTGACTGCACCAACATGGCGGAATAGTATCCCAGAGTTCCTAGCTACGACTTCAGTGCAAGCTATGTATAGTGAGAACACATAAGCTTTAATAGTAGCAAGCGCCAACAAGCCCAACAACAAAGCACTGCAATACACATAACTTATATGAGAAACAAACTCATGTTAATACAAACTGTTACTATGAGTTAATGCTTATTTATATACTCCCTCATTAAGAGCATCCCACAGGTGTTAGTGGGGAAGAGTTAATAAACAGTTTTCTCATTAAATTTCAGCCATTTTTGCAGTTTATAGCAGAAAAACAAGGGATTTAGGTCCAAAATATTGTTAATTGAAGAATACGATTGCAACGTAAACAACAGAAAAAAGTTGTCAATCGCCAACAAAAAGCTTTCTGTAGGAGCCTGTAGATCCCACTTCAGAACCAGAAGCTCCCACCAGGAACCAGAACAGGCTCCTTACAGGGATCATTTCAACCAGCAGTGCAAGCCAGCAGGCTTCCTTCTGGGACCAGTAGACCCCAGCACAAAACCAGAAGGCATTCCTTCCGGGACCAGTAGATCCAAGCAAAAAATCAGTTGGTGCCCTACAGGGACCATTTCAACCAGCAAGCTCCATTGCTTCCACTTAAATGGACCGTGCGTCACCCTGCATAACAGCCTAACTCGGGCGTGTTATGAGGAAGCAACGAGAAAAAATACGCTTGTGAAATCAGCATTGTTTTTATATCTTTAATACAGAATGAGATTTCCAACAGTGTTAACATTCGGAACGAAATGCAATGTGCACGCAATTCATGCGTACAAGTCATGGTGAGCAGTTCAACGGTTATCCAAAAAAAACATCGCGGGGCTTTCTGGGATGAGCTTGCCGCGTTGTTCCATGACTTGCCTTTTGCACAGTTCAGTCCACAGCGGCACGCCAGTGTGACGACCCCCCATAATGCGCAGGTCCACACGGGACGGACAGGCAAAGAGACACCGTATGGCTCAGTTTAAACAAACAGATATATTCAATAATTATACATGATTATGATTATACATCAGAGGCTGGGGTGTCCGAGCTTACGTGCCGACGACTTCATGGGGACGATTGAGGGGCTCCGGAGTTGAGCTCGAACGGTTGCTGGCAGAAGCTGCACGCCGTGGGGCTTCGGCGCTGAAGGCCCCCTTGGCGAACGATGTCGTCCTGAGCGTTGTTTCTTCCGTACTCCTTGTCGATTTTTATATCCTTCTTATTCCCCACATTCCCTAGGTTGAGGACGCCCACGCCGGAGTGGGAGGGGCCTAGGCCGTCTCGTTGTCGTTACGGCTCGAAATTCTGATTGGCAGTTAAGCGAAGGAGGATGACGATTTCCGTCTTTGGACGAACAAACAAAACTTTATACAGGTGAGATTAGAGTAACATGGATGATAGAGTTTAGACAGAACAGGACAAAGGGAGATCAACAACAGAGTGGAGCCGCCAGAGCTCTCTCTGTCAAAAGCTCCTGGCGAGAACCCCTAGCTTCCCGCCAACATCGTCTCTTAACCCCTCAGCTCATCGCTGATTGGGTCGTAGAAGTCGCCAATAGCTGGGCATTTAGGCGGGCCCACCGTGCTTCCAGCGAGACCCACGTGACCCACAAAAGAAAGCACAAAACAAGAAAAGCAAGCGCAGTCGTACACAGCACCTTCCCCTCAGGAAGTCGGACTGCGCTGACAATTCGAGGCAGGCACATCAGCACACGCACAGAACTGTCATTTGTCCCCTTTTCCTGGAAACGGCGTCGGCCAGCAGAGACATAACAAATGGCCAATAGATGGGTCGTCCCGTCGCCAGCGTTGTCTGCAAGTTCGGGGCCGTGTGCGTAATCGAGGTGCTCATCTCTCTTCGCCGCTCGTGCTCCCGGCTTCCCGCGCATCGCCCAGAAGCGGCGCCGCTCGCTCCCACGGTGAATATGCGGGGTCGGCACTGCCGCCCGCGCAAAGAAAAGAAAGAAAGCGTTTCCCGGAACGCGCCGCGGGGGAAAGGGTCGTTTATGGGACGACACATGCCGCCGCGCTATCACCCAGTAACGAGTACCAGGCCAGCACCTTGGCGCGGGCACTTGTCGGCGTCTCCGTGTCGGCAAACAGCTCGCCGGCCGGCGGGAACACCTGCCTCTTGAGCTCAGCGGCTCTACAACTTCCCCCTCAAGAGGATATCTGGGCTATTAGCACAGACTAGCCGAAAATATGACAAATGAGACACTGAGTTCATGCAAAAAAAAAAGAAAACGCACCACACAAATATGCTGGGGTACGAGCGTCTTTCACATTGTCCCTCCTCCTTCCCGCCCGTTTCAGTCCTGCAGTCTTGAGTAGGAGTCGGGCAGTTTTCACGGCACCAGCGTGGACACAAAACACAAAAGGAGCACATACACACTGGCTTGCGGGAACGTTCACGTTCGCCGGGGGGCTCAGGCTCGATCTGCTCTCTCCCATGTTACGTTGGGGAGGCGAGACAACGCGTCCGCATTCGCATTGTTGGCCCCTTTCCGGTGGGTGACCGCTACGTTGTAGCGCTGCAGTGCGAGAGCCCACCTCGTCAGCTTTGCCCCATGCGGCGTGCACGCGGTCAAATAAGACAGAGGGTTATGGTCGGAGACGACATTTATTTCCGCCTCAAATACCCAGTAGTCAAATTTTTTCAGCGCCCAGATAACGGCGAAAGCCTCGCGCTCGATTGTCGACCACCTTGACTGTGTCGCAGTAAAGCGGTGGCTGGCGAAGGCAATCGGCCTCTCCCGAGCACCATCGTCCATTTGTGCCAGACAGGCGCCAGCTGCGATCTCAGACGCATCTGTGAACAGCCAATAAGGCTTGTTAAGATCCGGAGTGCTCAGCATAGTTGCACGACAGAGTGACATTTTCATTTGTTCGAACGCCCGTTGGGCTTCGTCTGACCAAGGGATTGGGTTTGGTACTCCACGCTTCGTGAGAGCTGTCAGCGGTGAGGCGACTTCCGCGTAACCTTTCACGTACTCACGGTAGTATCCGCAAAGCCCAAGAAAGCTACGGAGCTCCTTTCTTGTCGTTGGCGCGTGTATGTCCCGTATAGCGGCGAGTTTGTCAGGGTCTGGTCCGTGCGTGCCTCCCCCCACCACGTGCCCCAAATACCTTATGCGCGCCTGGCCAATCTGACACTTTTGACTACTTACTTTCAGCTTAGCTTCACGTAAAAGACTCATGATTGACTCCAAATGCTCGAGATGCTCTGACTATGACTGCGAAAAGATCGCGACATCGTCAAGGTACGCCGTGGCATACCCTTGGTGCTTGGACAGAAGTACGTTCATCATTCTTTGGAACGTTGCTGCAGCATTTTTTAGTCCGAAAGGCATGACGCGCCAGGCGTACTGGCCGTCATGCGTCACGAAGGCCGTTAAGTGCTGGCTCTCTTGTTCTACCGGAACCTGCCAATAACCGCGTCGTAAATCTACCACAGTGATAAATTTCGACTGGCCTACTTTCATGATGAGTTCCTGGGCGTTCATCATAGGAAAAGCGTCTGTTTTCGTCCCAGCATTGAGGGCTCTGTAATCAACACATAGACGGACCGAGCCATCCTTTTTGCCCACGCATACCACGGGATGTGCGCAGCCGCTTTCGACTGGGTATATCAGCCCTAGCTCTAATAGCTCCTCCACTTGGCGGCTGACCTCCTTCCTGAGAAGTTCGGGCACTCGATACGGGAAGGCTCGTTTAGGTCTGTAACCGTCCTCGAGCACGATCCGATGGGTTCCCACTTCCGCGATCCCGGGGGTTTCGCTAAACACCTCTGGGTACCTCGCGAAGAGCTCCGCTATTTCGGAACGTTGTTCTTCTTTGAGATGGGCCAATTTTGTTGCTTCAATCGGAGTTTGTCCTTGAATTCCGGCTTCCGCGCAAGGCGCATACTCTACGTTTCCAAACTCCTCATCTTCATCGAACACTACGCCTACGTGACTGACTCGCGCGTAATATGGCCGGAGCCGGTTGGCATGTGCAACAGACGTCTTTCGCGCCCCAGTATCGATGCTGTAAGAATTTTGTCTCTCTCGTCCTACCACTGGGAACGGCCCCAGCCATTTCGGTGAGAGCTTGCCGCCACGATCTGTGTCGAACAAAAGCACCTGGTCGCCGACATTGAAGCTCTTAACACGTGTAGCCCTGTTGTATGCCTGAGCGTAGCTACCTTGGCGAGCGGTAGCCGTTAGTCCTGCTACCTCAGCCGCTATCTCCATCTGTTCGCGAAGCTGCTGAAGGTATTTCGCGGGCGCCTCTCTGAGTGTACTTGGGACCCGTATCTCACCCGTCCACGTGCGCTGCAGGATCACGAGCGGTCCGGTCGGATTCCTGCCGTAAAGCAAACGAAACGGGGCCACGCCTGTTGTGTCGTGGGGGACCTCCCTGTATGCCCACAGCACGAATGGGATTAGTTTGTCCCAGTTTTTGGCGTCCTTTCCCATAACATGAAATATCATGTTCTTGAGTACACGGTTCCACCTCTCGACGGTCCCGTTGCTCTCTGGATGTTCCGGCGTAGAAAAGCGGGCCGAACATCCCAGCCTAGCGAGGAACGCCTGTGTAAGCTGCGAGGTAAAGTTTGTTCCCTGATCGTTACATATGACCTCGGGTACACCTGTGCGACTAAACACTGTCAGCAACGCGTCGCACGTCGCTCTTGCAGTTAGTGAACGCAAGCAAATCACTTCAGGCCATCGCGTACATAGGTCCACCAGGCCATACTTGTGCCCTCGCACGGAAGGCACGTCAATCGGCCCTATTATATCCACGTTAACCACCTGGAACGGGTGTTCCGGCCTAGTGAGGGGAGTGATAGGCACCCTATCTCGGATCGACCTGTCTGATCGGATTTGGCACCCGTGACATGTTTTACAGTGCTGCTTCACTTCCTGTTCGAGGCCAGGCCAATAAAAGCTGTATTTTATCCTGGCCCCGAGATGGCCTCCCCACAGGGACTCATGCGCCAGCAGCAGTACCTCCTGACGTCTTTCGCAGGGCAACACCAACTGCTTAACCCTGGCACCAGCGATCGTGTCCCAGTGGTACAGCAGTCCCTCCGATATGAACATGCCCCCCTTTCCGGATTTCGCGTCAGACCAAGCCTTTCGGAGACTTTCGTCGCTCACCTGCGCTGCACGAAATTTCTCCCGCTGGCTGAGAGTCTCCGTGCGTCCGTCACTTCCTCATCCCGCAATTCGGCCGGCGGGGTTTCCGCACTTGTTTCAAGTATAGTCGCCTCAGATACCGTTTCGCTTCCTGTACCAAACTCGCTACCGGGCTGGCCGATTGTCGCGTCAGATTTAGGGGTCTCAGCAAAGACTGCCACTGCTTCACCCTGGCTGCCTTGTGATAACAGCTCCCAGTCTTCTTTAGACAGAAGACAGTCCACTCCTTCGGCAAGCTTATTGGTCAGTGCACAAATAATCCGCACCTTTTGCGGCTCTAACAGTAACGCGGACGACCTCAGACCGATGGGGAGACTTACTAATTTTGCTTCGATTGTGTTTCCGAAGGCTGCCACTAACCTAATGTTGCCCGTTGTTTCACGATACGTGTGCGGCACGAGGTCCTCCCTCACAACGGTGACCTCGCTGCCGGTATCCAGTATGGCCACGGTGGGTACGCCAGCGCAGTCCAGCTGCACTTGTTGCAGCCTGGACTTTCGTATTTCCTCTCGCTGAGGCACCTTGATTTCTGCGACCAAAACATTCTCCAAGTGACTCGCCGGGGCGTCCCTAACAGTCCCTGGGTCTGCTATTGTCACAGCGTTTGCCCGGGCGTCTCTACGGTTATCGTCTTTCTTTTGAATGACTCGCGGGCAGTCTTTAGCGAGATGACCTGCAGCTCGACATACGTAGCATGTGGGCTGCCGTTTCCCATCGTGTGCAGCCCGTGATGGGGCCAGCGACGCGCTGCATGGGCCAGCCTGTTCTTTGCTTGCTGGCTGTGCGCTCGCCTGTCTCACTGCGCGGTTCTTTCCTTTCGCCTGCTCGAAAGTTTGCATCGCCCGCGCAACCTCATCTGGCCTAAGCCATTTCTCGCCCTCGCGTAAGCGAATGTGCTCAAGGCCTTCCGCGCTAAGGCTCGCCTTCATTCGGTCAGCTACTATGAGCGAAACCACTTCCTCCTTGGAGCTCGCTTGTCTTGAACGGAGGTAATACTCGAAATAGGTTTTTACCCGTGATGCGACCTGTGCCCATGTATCATCCATCCGTTTAGACGCTCCTTCGAACCTCTCTAAATACTCGGGCGGGCTTAGCTGAAGCTCACTCAAGACCGCCGCCTTCACCGCCTCGTAATCACGGCACGCTTCGTCTCCCAGTCCACGCAACAAGTACCTCACCCGCTCCGTTAGAGTCGGAATAATCAAGTGCACCCTACTGGAATCGGGGACGTTGTAAGTTGCTAACATCCGTTCGACTTCATCAAACCACATAGGTACATCTGAGTCAGCTGGCAGCCTTAGTCCCTTAAGGACTTTAGCACACTGAGTGGTCGGGTCCAGGCCTGTCTGCCGCTGCCCGCTCCCATCCGAGACAGGTGGGGACTGCCTGGCACCCCCAAACTCCAGTTCAGCCCTCCTCATCGCTATGCACTCCTCTGCCTCCAGTTTGAGTCTTTGCAGCTCAAAATCTAGCTCTAGGCGTCGCAAAGCATAAGAATCCGGTTCTATATCAGCAGCTACCCCGAGGAGCTCACCGCCTGTCTTGACTTGAGCTGTCCCTCCCGGGGGCGCTCTGCTTTCCCCTAGGTTAGATGTTTCATCTGTGGATGTTTTCGGTGTCATGCCGCTCTCCTCTCTCTCACTGTCCGCCGTGCTCGCCATCATGCCCCGCGTCCTAACCATACACCCCTTTAAATTCGAGCCGAGAGTCCTCTAGCGAATCGTAAGAAATCCCGCTCACCAGTGTTGCGTCGACGCTCGCTCCCGTCGGTGCGCTCTGCTGCTCCCTGCCGTGAAGCCACTCCCTGCAGGCCGCTTGGGACGACTGTACCCCGAAGGTCCCTGGGTCCCAGTGCCTCTGAAGCTCCGCTGTCACGCAGTTCTGCTGTCGCTGACGGTCCGTCGAGCGCTGTCTTCCGGTGTTCAGGACCCGACACCTCTGGGTCTTCGCTCGAGCCGGAGGCGATGGCTGCCAATCCTGTCGGCTGCGCCAGTTGAGGTTCTTTTCTTCCTCGCTTGCTGTTGCGTAGCGAGGTCAGGCCGTCTCGTTGTCGTTACGGCCCGAAATTCTGATTGGCAGTTGAGCGAAGGAGGATGACGATTTTCGTCTTTGGACGAACAAACAAAACTTTATACAGGTGAGATTAGAGTAACATGGATGATCGAGTTTAGACAGAACAGGACAAAGGGAGATCAACAACAGAGTGGAGCCGCCAGAGCTCTCTCTGTCAAAAGCTCCTGGCGAGAACCCCTAGCTTCCCGCCAACATCGTCTCTTAACCCCTCAGCTCATCGCTGATTGGGTCGTAGAAGTCGCCAATAGCTGGGCATTTAGGCGGGCCCACCGTGCTTCCAGCGAGACCCACGTGACCCACAAAAGAAAGCACAAAACAAGAAAAGCAAGCGCAGTCGTACACAGCACCTTCCCCTCAGGAAGTCGGACTGCGCTGACAATTCGAGGCAGGCACATCAGCACACGCACAGAACTGTCATCTGTCCCCTTTTCCTGGAAACGGCGTCGGCCAGCAGAGACATAACAAATGGCCAATAGATGGGTCGTCCCGTCGCCAGCGTTGTCTGCAAGTTCGGGGCCGTGTGCGTAATCGAGGTGCTCATCTCTCTTCGCCGCTCGTGCTCCCGGCTTCCCGCGCGTCGCCCAGAAGCGGCGCCGCTTGCTCCCACGGTGAATACGCGGGGTCGGCACCGCCGCCCGCGCAAAGAAAAGAAAGGGAGCGTTTCCCGGAACGCGCCGCGGGGGAAAGGGTCGTTTATGGGACGACACATGCCGCCGCGCTATCACCCAGTAACGAGTACCAGGCCAGCACCTTGGCGCGGGCACTTGTCGGCGTCTCCGTGTCGGCAAACAGCTCGCCGGCCGGCGGGAACACCTGCCTCTTGAGCTCAGCGGCTCTACACCGCTCCTCTTAGTCGCACCAAAACCTGCTCAATATCGCTCAAATGGTTCTCAAAACTGTCACTCTATATGATTATGTCATCCATATACACGAAGCACAGCCTCCCCTGAAGACCTGCCAGGATAACATCAGCGGTTCTCTGCCAGACAGCAGGGCTGTTGGCCAGACCCATCGGCATTCTTTTCCATTCATAGTGCCCTGAGGGCGTGTTGAATGCCGTTTTCTCGGCATCTGCCGGATCCATTGCTATCTGCCAGAATCCCGCCGCCATGTCCACTACCGGGAAGTACCTAGCAGAGCCCAGCTGAGAAAGCGTCTCCTGTATATTGGGGATGGGGTATGGATCGATGCGAGTTACGGCATTTAGTTTGCGGTAGTCCACTACCAATCGATACGAGCCATCTGGCTTTTCCACCAATAGTGCTGGTGCTCCCCAGGGTGACTTTGAGTGTTCGACAATGCCGCGATCAATCAGGTCCTGCACCTGCCGCTCCATCTCATGTTGGGAGTAAGGAATCCTGTACGCACGCTGGTAAACGGGCGATGAAGTGCCGGTTTCTATCCTGTGCTTTATAATGCCACAGCAGCCCAAATCCAGGTTGGACGCGGCGAATACCTCCGAGTAGTCGTTCAGCAAACCAGCCAGAGCCTCCCTCTCCCTGGATTTTACGTGAGAAAGATCGAACGACGCCTTCGGAGCAGCCGAAGGACTAGTATGCTCTACAGTTGCGAGTACCGTATCGGTGGGCTCACGTTTCTGTATCGCAGAGGTGAAGAAAGCCAATGTTTTGTTCTTGGGAAGGCTCAGTGGCTGCTGGCTACAGTTAACCACCTGTAGGGGCACTCTGTGGGCGTCATTAACTGTCACGAGGCACGCGGCTTCCTTCAGGCCATTGCTGAGATAGTCGACCGGCTCAAGCACTCCCACGGTGCCGCTCTCTACATCTGAAGGCACACACGCGTACAAAATGTGCTCCGACCAAGGAAGGACGACCGCCTCATCGACCAGCCTGACGGCAACCCGCGAATATACCTTCTCCAATGATCCCACTGTTTGACGGGTGTCAATATCGGTAATGCGAATCTCAGCCCCTCTCCTGTTCAAAAACGGAACTTTTGAGCCACCCGCATTAACCCATATATGCCTGAACTTGGGGAAATTAAGAAAAGTGATTTATTTTCCCGTAATAATTGCTTCTGGTACCTCAGAAAGTAGAATCAACCTTTTATTCAAAAAAAAAATTTTTAGAACTGCGTTTTTGTAGCCGTCCTACATATAGGACACTAGGCACATATACTACTCCTTTGAGTGGTACAATTTGAAACATTTCACATGGACTCCAATGTCGCATTTTTCACAACGTGTTGTGGTCTTCTCATGGCAATGAGCACACCTTGTTTGCTTCTCTTGAGGGATCACTGTGTGGTCAATGCGGTCAAATCGGCTTTGGGCTTCCAGTAAAGATTGCCGGCTTTTTCCACGCAATGGCTTGGTGCCATAACTCTTCATATACGACATCGCTATCGTCCTTCGAAATGTGAGGAGCTCTTTTTTGGTCGTTCCAATTCTGTACAACTGGAATGCATTATTCACACATGCATCAACCAGATATGTCAGGAGTGAAGAATACCACTTCTTTCCTCGAATGGCTGTGCGGTATTTTGAAATATTTTGGTCTAGTCTGTCAACTCCTCCCATGTTGCCATTATAGCTCGAAATCAAGAACGGCTGCTCCACCGTGACTTTGGACTTGTTTTCTCTCGAATATCTTTTCACCATTTGTGTTGGCTCGACCCCGTGAGCATTTGAGACGACGGTCACTGTGCTGTTGTCCTTCCAGCAACATACAATAATTTCAGATTCAGCGTCGACTTTGTAATCGTAGAAGCCTCGATTCTTGCTTTTCATTTCTTTCTGTGTCAGGATGGGACAGTTTTCTTTTCGGTTATCCCGCACGGTGCCTGTGCACTTGACACCCATTGACGAAAGCATTTTAACAAGTTTGAGACTTGAAAAGAAGTTGTCAAAGAACACATGAAAACAGTAATCAAGCCTTTCTTTCAACCTGGACACCATTTCTGTAACAACAGATCCTCCTAGACCAAGCTTGTTTTTATCATCCACATTGACGCCATACCTCCCTTGGTAGGGCTCAACAGAAAGCAAATAGCCCAATGGGGTGCAAACGCACCACAATTTATAGCCAAATCGGATTGGTTTCCCTTTCATAAACTGCTTGCATCCATGCTTTCCGAAGTACTCGCACATGCTTTCATCAATGCTGAAGCAGTCTAGTAATGGAGCATACAACAGAAACCGTTCATTCAAGAGCCTAAACAGTGGTCGCAGTTTTGTGAATTTGTCTTCTTGTACTAGGTTGTTGTTGTCAGCCACATGTAGGTTGGTGAAAATGGCTTCAAATCGGTCCCGCCTCATAGAGTTTGCGACGAGTTCATTATGAGAATCACGTGAGTTTTCCCACAACATGCGACGCCTTGGAACCGGCACATAGCCACTGAGAAGCAGAATGCCGAGAAAACATCTCATCTCACCTGTGTTCACGTTCAACAACCGATTCTTCTGTTGTGCATAGGTGTTGGTGTTTGCAACAAGCAGGTTGATGACTTCATCATCGAAAAATTTTTCAAATGCCTCCACTGGAGTTAGCGGTGCTCCTTCAGCGGAGTCTGAATCACACGAGTGGCGAGTTGGGAAACTCGCGTTCAAGTCGCGTTTATCCCACTTGACACGTCGTTTCTGTTGCCTAGCTGGTGGCTCCTGGTCGTTCTCGTCCTCACTTGACTCTGAACAAGTGTCCAGAACTTCAGCACGAAGAGTGCTCCCCGGCAGATGGTCCATGCTGGTGCCTTCTTTATCACCGCTTTCTTCATCTGTCACTGCCGCCGCGTGATTTTCGGGCGAAAGAATGGCCACCGTAGACGGTACATCTTCCCCAGCGTCAATCTGGTTTAGAATGTCGTTGAGCGTTTGCGGATCTCTTCTGCGGTAAAATGAACTGCAGGGAATCTTCTGACTGCAATTGGAAAAAAAAAAAGTTTCTGCCATACGTCCATATGTATTTTACTATGCTACTTCAACGCTACGCGCGCGACGCATCGCGCGTTCCAGAGTGACACAACAGCGACCCCCGATCTGCCTAGCGTCCTACATATAGGACACCGCTGTTTGACAGATCGTAAACAAAAAAATGTTGCCTATACCACATTGACATTGTTTTCACAGCATATTCAATTACTCAGGAATAACTGACAAAAATCTCGAAAACATCGAAAATCATTTCAATTTATATTACTTACATTTTCTTTCTCGGCATGGCGTTCGTCGAAGCTCACGCGGAACGCTGATTTTGAAACTGCAAGCACGTGGCGAGCTGTGCTCCCACGTTAACCAAGACTTGCACGCGAGAAGGCCATAGCCTCAGAAACACCCCCTAGGGGGCGCTAGCTTTTTGACAAAAAAAATTTTCGAGTTATTTGAAAAATTTTCAGTGTCCTACATATAGGACACTAGGCATATATGGGTTAACCTCTTCCTCAGAGAATGAGACTACTACCTTCCCTTTTCTCAAAAAATCCTGCCCTAATATACCTGACACTCCGTTTGGCAGAGACACTGTGTCCGGGCATACGTAGCAGGGGTGCTCCAATGCAATTCCGCCGAGAGAGAAGTGTAACCGGTAGAGTCCACTTATGCCAAGAGGATCCCCCGTTATGCCTGCAAATTTGGTTGCCATACCACCAGACGCTTCCAAGCAATGTCACCTTTGACCCCGTATCTATCAACAATTCCATGCAACAACCATTTAACTTGCAATGCACAACAGGGCATGCCTCGTCGGCCACACAAACCACCACCACCTCATCATCCACTGCTCCCTCCCCACGCTCCTCAGGATGGGGAGGACTATCTAGTTTTTTGTCTCGGTATCTGGAGCCCCGCTGTAGGCTTGCTTAGGGCGTGTCTCGCCTGCTTCTCTTTGTGGCTCCCCACGGCGCACGTTTTGGCAGAACCTGGTGATGTGTCCGCGACCCTGGCAAGCGAAGCATACGATTCCTTCAAAATCTCGCATACCGCGCCTGTAGCTTTGTGGCGGTCTCCGGTTTCCAGCGAATGGGCGCTGTTGAGCGCGCGCTTCAACCTGGCGTTCCACCTGCTGAGATAGCAGCTGTTCTAAGCGATCTAACCGCTCTGTCAAGAGAGCAACCTCAGGGTTGAGCACCGCTCTCTCTATGGCGCGTACTCTCGCTGCGGCTGTCGTTAACGCCTCATTTCGTTCCTCATCCAATGCGGCCGTCACGGCTTGGTCGAAATTGCTCGGCTTGCGCGAGAGCACGAACCGGCGCACGGGGTCTTGCAGACCAGCCACGAACAAAGCGGTCATTTCCTCTTTAAGTAGATCCTCCGCGTATTTCTTCTTTAGCTGGTCTCCTTCCTCCTCCCTGCTTAACGTATCGCGTGCTAGGCGCTGAAGCCACGACGCAAACGTTCGCACGTCCTCCCCTACCATCTGTCTGGCGTCACGGAACCTCTGTACCCGCACACGACGTGGTTCAGTGTCGAAATGCTCAAACGCGAGCTTCTTAAATTCCACAAGTGATTTTGTGGATTTTACTTTTTCGTCTCGCCATGCAAAATCATGAGCAGCTCCTGCCATCTTACACCTCGCCATTCCCAGCATTTGAGCATCGGACCATCCCCCCTCTTCTAGCATGGAAAAGAAATCGCAGATTGGAACCCCTGTCTTATCTCCCGTAAACGTCGGAATGACGCTTCCTAATGCCAGCATGCTTGCTCCGAGCGACGGCTGTGGAGTGGGAGCTCCCTCAGATACAGACATTTTTTTTTTTTTCGCTCAAGCCCTCCAGTGCCTCAAGCCTCTCAAATGGGGGTAAAAGTCCCACAATCAGTCCCGTGATTCCCTTTTGATTACAATTTTGAAGTCATGAATGTCGCAGCATTCAGAGGACATTTGCTTTTGAGATCCCACTTCTGACACCAGTGTGACGACCCCCCATAATGCGCAGGTCCAAACGTGACGGAGAGTCAAAGAGACACCGCATGGCTCAGTTTAAACAAACATATATTCAATAATTATACATGATTATGATTATACATCAGA
Organism: Amblyomma americanum; assembly: GCF_052857255.1. Taxonomy (NCBI): domain Eukaryota; kingdom Metazoa; phylum Arthropoda; class Arachnida; order Ixodida; family Ixodidae; genus Amblyomma; species Amblyomma americanum. The sequence goes on along the minus strand of NC_135502.1, from coordinate 92,055,205 downwards.
GGCTGGGGTGTCCGAGCTTACGTGCCGACGACTTCATGGGGACGATGGAGGGGCTCCGGAGTTGAGCTCGAACGGTTGCTGGCAGAAGCTGCACGCCGTCGGGCTTCGGCGCTGAAGGCCCCCTTGGCGAACGATGTCGTCCTGAGCGTTGTTTCTTCCGTACTCCTTGTCAATTTTTATATCCTTCTTATTCCCCACATTCCCTAGGTTGAGGACGCCCACGCCGGAGTGGGAGGGGCCTAGGGCTTTCACTTGGGCGCACAAACACACCACCGCACTTATGGTCTCGCCCCCGTCACGTGTTGAGTCCGAGGGAAAGAAGGTTGTTGTCGAGGTAGCGTCGGCTGTGGTAGACGGTCTCTGGCCCGCTGACGGTTCCCGCGGGTCACCGACCTCCGTTCTCCATCAAATGACACTCGCCACTCAAGGCCGGAACGCGAGGTCACTAAAAGGCCAGGAAAGTGGTCCCCGCATCGCCTCTGTTCCATGCATGTGTATGTTATGTCATGCCATTGGGCACCTTGCGCGTTTGCTCGAGCGAGGCCTGCTGGCATTATCATTACCATAGTTTTTTGTGTGCTACCTTAGTGCCTGAAAGACAATTATCAGAAATAATCCAAATTTTGTAAATATGCTGCTGTCTTAAACATCTGAGCCAACTTACATGACCAGCTGGAGTGTTGAATCCACATTTCAAGAGAGAGTTCCGGAGGCATTTTATGAGATGTGGAAAGTCTTAGACAAAAAATAAATGTCGGTCTGAATCAACAGGATGCTGCACTTTACAGGTGGTCGACTTTGCAGTTGCCTGCACTCCCATGATTCTCCACATTTTCCGATTCCAAGCAGCACCATCAGTGGTAATAAAGTCCACAAAGAGACCGCTCTTCTCGGCTAGTATCGTAGCCTCTGTCACAACTTTAGCCAGGGTATTGTCTTTCATATTCCCATTTGTAGCGAAACAGCCAATAATTTGGCACCATTTCCCTTGCAATAGCACAAAGAGAATTACCATGCCATGATCAGTTGGTATTTGCTTATCTTTTGCTGTCGGGAGGGGCCTGAGATCTACAAAGCCCTCCACAATGCCAGAGTTCTTAACAGACAGGTGCTCCGAAAGTTTCAGTTCGTCGATTAACAGGCCTCCATGCCTTTTGCAGCTGTTAAGGTTTGTTGCTTTTGTCTTCAATTTCCGCAGAACTTTTTCACTGAAGCCGAAAACTGTGCGGTATGATGACATATACCTTTTAAGCGTTGCTTTACTCGGAAGGGACAAAATTTTGTTCCTTCGAAGGTGGTCGTAGAGGCGACGGCTCTTCATTTTCATCATGATACAGTCAAGCACCCAACTCTTGCTGTATCGCAAGCCTTTGGGCTTTACTTTACATGCTGAAAAGCACTGCCTGACAGCTTCCTGCTGTCTCGCGGGAAGGCTTGCAATGTTTTCCTCAAGGACTTCTGCTTTGATGACGGAGTTCATCTTCTGCAGCTTCAAAATTTGCTCATTGGCATGGCCGATACGAGACAGAAGCCTCCGGTTCTTCTGGATTGCAGTTTTGAGTTTCTCTGAAGCAGCAAGGCTGGTCTTTGTGTTGCTGCGTTTAGTCCTTGATTTACGCATGAGCAATGCTTGCCTCAAATACTTGCATGACACGCACTGCACGCCTGCGAAAAAAGAGGAAGTTAGAGTCGCATCAACTCATTCAAAATAATGTTGCATGAATAAGCTACGCTACATTATAGGCAGCTTATTTTTTCACACAGAGTAAAGCTGAGACCTAGGCGAGTTGGTATCACTGGGTAGTTGGTTTCACTGGAGAACAGGGAAACAAAGACTGGACAAGCGCTGGTCTCGTCCTTGTCCCGCGTTTGGTGCGCTGTTCCCCAGTATGAGCTTATTTTTCAGCGCAATTTCTATCTAATAGGTCATGAAAAACAAGTACCTTGTTTGGAAACTGCACCATTACAGTTGCTGCTGAAATACACTCCATGGCGGACGGAGTTCGCTTTGATAGCGTGTGTTGCTTTAATGATATGTCAAGAACACGAAATTTTCGCATCAGCAGTGGGAAGGTATCAATTTAGTATTCTGTAATTTTTATTTTTAAAGTCGAATTTCCAACTGGACTTGCTTCCGGCAGAAAACTGCAGTCTATGCCAGCCGCGCAGACCTTAAAAGAACGTCTTGTTGGGCTATCTGGTGACTGTCCACCTTGGCTAAAGGCACGAAACACGCAGGCATGAGTCCCGCCGTCTTTCGCTGTGTCTGTGTGTGTTTCGTGGCTTTAACCAAAGCATAAAGACCGTTTGGCTGCCAGCTGAAACCCGAATTTGTTTAACAAACCGCGTGTCGCCACGGGACAAGAGAATAATTGTCATCGCACACCCTACTTTAAAATCTTGTTTTTGAATCAGTCATCAGTTAGCCCATTTACGGGCTGAATGCTGCAACGCTGAGTAGAAAGCAATGATCATAACAGTCAAATAACCACTCTACGGTTGAAACGAGGCCGTGTGTAAGTGATGTTCTACCAGTGTTGAATGGTTGTTTTGGGGTCATGGAAACTGCAGTGAATGTGGTAGCTTTTCATTTGTGTCTGTGTTACCTGTGCCAACATTTGCGAATTCCTAATATCACATCCACGCCTTTGTGCTTTTGTAGAATCGGGTGTGATAGATCCGTGGTAGAGGGCATCGGAAATTTCGACCACCTGAGGTTTTATTAACATGCACCGATACCATGAAAATGTTCAGCCGTGAAACGGCCATGAAAACGTTCAGGACGACACAATCAACATTACCAACCGTAACCGTCGTTGACGGGCGCCCAGACCCTTGCTCGTTGTGGTCTTCACGGCCGCTTGCAAATGCTTTGTGCCGTTGGAACACTCACGATCTGGACATTGTATCATTACCACATGCTGTCTTAATCATGTCGAATGTCTCAGTAGGCGACTTTCTCAATTTAATGCAAAGCCTCGGAGCATTTCGCTGTTCCGCAGTTCGCTCCATGGTTTCTATGATGCAGTGATGAATAAGGGTACACGCTAAAAAATCTCCAGTCGCTTTGCTTACTCGAAGCCAACTGAGCCCGTTGCATTGTGAAGCTGAAGGTTCCCCCTCCTTCCTCCAAAACCAGTTTCCCAATCTAGTGCATGCGCAAGCTGCGACTTGTCTCATTACTTTCAGGGCAGGCCCTATAAATGCAGTATATGTAAATAAAAGTAAGAATCCAGTCATGCAAATAAATCTAGTGTGCTATGTTTTTTGTTTGACCTGTGAATCACAATACATCAATAAAAACATTAAATGCCAAAGAACGTGAAGACACAAGTGTACTGTTTATGGGACCACATATTGTTACGTGACGACCAGCTCAAGAATGAGGCGAGATGAGCGATGGCAATGAGATGGTTTAATGAGAGCTGGCCTAGCACAAGCGCTCCGTCCGTGCCACTGCCAGCTTCGCTGTTTCATCTTTTTCGTCATAGTGTAAGTTTTATTCAAACCGTGCCTTGCAGCCTTATGACTAAAAAACCGCAACAGACGCAGGACAGAGGGAGAAGACAACACAGGGTGTTACTTACAACTGAAATTTTATTGGAAAACAGCATAATAGCACCAAAACTAAAATGGAACACTCCTGATAATAACAATCCAGGTTCAGAAACACAGAAGACAACAAACGCTCGTGGAAGTGATGCCACAGAATGAACATAGATATACCAGTGTGCAACAAAGAACTCGGACTGCAAGAAAACGCATTTTTTTTTTGCAAGACAGCTACCGAAGGAGAACTAACACATTTCTCAGGTTGTGAGTGTAAAATGGCCACTCCCTCTCAAATCTCTCTTTCAAGTTGACCCTTCCTCCTCCTTATTATCTGTGTGCGGCTCAAATCAGGGTAACAACCTCCACAACTGCGACAGTGAACTGGCAGATTTGAGCCGCCAGCCTCCTCTAAGGAACACGCATGCTCTCTTAAACGATCATTAAGGCATCTGCCCGATATAAGTGCAGCCACACCCGAGAAGGATCTTATAGATAACGCCTGTTGTGCATCCTACACGCTTATTCTTTTCTAAGAGCTTCTTTGCACTCTTGCCTAGTTTCAAGTTCCCCTCCCCCACCATTGCACACAGTTTCGAAAGTTTACATGGCACTGAAAAAACTGTCAATCCCATATCTGCCTGAAATTTTCTTAATGTGGTGTGAAATCTTATGCAAGTAGGGAGTTCTGGAGCTTATTGACAAGGGAATCAGCAACTGCTCATAACAGTGGGTTTGGAAAGCCTGCATTTTCCAACCACTCTACCTGGCAGGCAAAACTAGAGTGCAGTTTATGTACACATGACTTTAAAACCGCTGATCGCAGACATGAAGAGTCTATACCCCTTTTTATCACCTTAGAGTGGGAAGAATCAAAAGGCAACAAGGCTTTTTTAGACCTGGGTTGGAAGGCCCAGGACATATTCAGAGTGACTAAAAAATAGCTTCAAGTCTAAAAACTGGATTGACTTGATCCTAGGGTAGCTCGAGGGTAAATTTAAGAGTGCTAGAGCAACTGGAAAAACCAACTAAAACCTTGTGAGCTACTTTAGATAGCACGTCATTAGGTGAAAGCTTTACAATAATTAAATCGTCAACATATCTAAAGACATTTACAATGAAGGGAAGAGAGCTTAAGCTTGAGCATATGCAGTCCATATGGGCAAGAAAAATTTCACAAAGCACAGGCGCCACACTGAAACCAATACAAATTCCTTTCTTTTGGACATACAAGTCATCGTACAAGGAAACAATAGTGTAACATAGATAAAAAAACAGGAGATACAGATACGCCATGGAAATTCTGAAACCAAACAGCGCCGCCAACATCTGACTTTTAGTCATAGTGTCGCACCAACTGGCCTACGACTTTACCCTGTTAAGCCTTACGGCCGCAGCCCAGCACCTTGATGGCTTGAAAAATATTCGCAAAAAATGTCTCTTGCTTCTGCCGCAGCTCTCGAGAACTTGTGGCCCGCAGGAGGTTGCAGTTCAAACATTGCAGAGGCCCCGTCGGCTTCAAGGTTGGTGCGCCACTGGCCCTTCGCGACATTTCCGAAGCTATCTTCTTGATCGATGTACAGTGGATCCACATAAAAACTGTCCTCCATCAAAAAATTGTGGAGCACACACGTTGCAAGGATGACGTAGTCGACATTTTCCACCTTTAAATTAATAACCCGCCGGTAAATCCTAAACCTTGAGGCCATTACACCAAAGGCGCTTCCCACGCACCTCCTGCAAATAAATAGCAATGAGTAATACATGTTCTCAGGGAAGCACTTTTTGGTTAGATTACCTAGCTCGGCTTAGGCGGTAATTGAAGATCCTTTTCTCTTCGGCCTGACATCTTCCCGAGCCTGGGAGCTGCCTGGGGGATAGCAGACCTAGAACTCGTCTTTCGAGGCAGCTGCCAAACTTTGAGACACTCAAGGTCCCTTCATCGCTCTGCCGGCCATAGCCGCTGACGTCAACCGTAACAAATCTCAGGTTGCTGTCGGCGACAGCCATCAGCACGATGGAGTACGTGCCCTGCAAGTAACCAGCACCATAAGAATTGCTGTTAAAATTGACAAATTACGATTAGTACCTTATAGTTGTAGTACAGACTCCCTGAGCGTGATGGGGCCTGGATTTGCACATGCTTCCCATCAACTGCACCCATGCAGTGAGGAAAATTCCACTTGTGGTGGAAACCTGCCACGCCACCTCTAGCCACTTTTCGGTGGTTGGCATCTGAAGCAGAAATTGGCCATGACATAAGGCACGCAGTAATATGGGCCATAGTGAAGTGCACGCCATTTTCAGTATTAAATGAGGCAGCTAAGCATAGCAGATATAGGTAGACAAATAGCTAAGATACATGTATGACGAAGAAAGTAAGCACGGCCCTTAAATGGAACTGCAATGTCTCATACCTTTAAGCAGACAGGCTGCAGCACCTTCCATAGCAGTCTGCACGTAAAGTGGACGATCCCTCCTACGGTTGAAATTCCCACCCTAAAACAAAGGGCGACATCTTGCATTTGCATGCCAGATGACAAGTATCTGAAAAACATAAATGGAACAGACTGTCAGTGCAAATGCAACATTTGTGGCTGTGCGCAAAACAAGAAAACTTGAGTACCTCTTATTAAAATTTTTGTGGCCTATTCACGTGATTGTCACATAAGCGGTTATCTAATCATCCTGACAGCAGTTTCCCCGGAGAAAAAAAAAATTACTGAGAAGCAGGCGCACGAGAATCCTGCAACCAACCTACTGACTTCAGAGTGATGGCCAGCCTCATCCGAGAAGGGAGCGGCTCACAAATGCACTGCTCCTTCGTAAGCGCTTCTTCAAGAAGCGCATGTAGCTCCTCAAACCGTTCCAGAGTCATTTTGTAGTACTTCCGGAAATAATCCCGGTCTCCGGACATCAGAAGTGGCATCTGCAGAGAGCAGCGTGCGCGTAGAAGCACATACGTTGAAAGCACGCTGTGCAAAGTAAATACGCTATGCCAAATATATATTTCAACTCATGGCAGTATAGAACTCTGACTCCGACTTTCGGTTCTCACAGATAGGGCGAACCCACCAACGCCTCGGGCTCCGCAGGCTCTCCAGAAATTTTTTTTTCTCCAGCAGGAAGTACTCTTCCAGTAGCATCAGCCGCCGATGGTGGGAGTCGAGCGGAGACGCGACCACTGGAGTGTCGACGTCGTCGTCGCTGTCTTCCTGAAGAAGCAGCTTCTTCTCCAACAAGTAATACTCTTGGAGAAGCCGAACGCTACCGGGACAGAGCGTTGATGCCATCGCAGGGGTTGAGGAACTTAGGAGCTGAGTTATCGCGCGAGTGCACACTCCAAGCTCCGCCAGTGGAAAGACAAAGAGCGAGCAGACGCTTTATTGGCTGGCACTATTTTCACGTCCCGGCAGTTTCAAGCAGCGCAGCAACGTAATTTTTTATTAATACAAAATCATTTATTCCATTGAAAACATGTGAAAGGTTTTGTCATAACTAAAAACACGCATAAAAATAACGTCGACACACACCCTGCTGTGTTAATATTGCAGTTAACCAACGGTTGCCTATGCATGCATCAAGCAACACTGTGTGTCGCTCCAACCGAATTCGGTGTGTCAGTGTTGCATGTGAAACCAGTGACCGAAAATAGCACTGCGGCTACACCGACTCACCGAATATTTTTGGTCCAGTCGCATGCATGTGAAACGGGCCTGACACGAGATGCTCACGAATTCGGTCGTAGGGCTTCTTCGCTGGATCGGTGACCATCTCGGTGTTGCAGTACTTGCACACCAGCGCGCGGCCGCCTTCAGAGTCTTTTGTTGTAGTCTGTAAATCCTCGTGTTCTTTGCTCCAATCATCCAATGTCTTTCGTTTTCTTCCCATCGTGAACACTAGTCAGCAGTGCTGCGAATGCACGACGTGTAAATAGAGAGTTTTAGTTGGGCTGGTTTACGGCCAGCGGAGCTGAGCGGGCCAGCGGATACGTCGCGCGAGAAGAGTTTTAGCCTGGCGGAACCCTCAGCGGCTCTAGCGGAGCGCTCTGCTGCCCCATCTAGTGGTCAAAAGTGGAGTTACCGTGATAAGAATATGAATCACACTTGCTTTTATTTTGGTAGAACTGCTAAATATCACATCACATCACTTTATTTTCCTTAAAGACCCCTTGCGGGGTGTTACATAAGGGGTGGGTTTTTATGAAGTACAGGTGTTCAATGCAGTCATGAATGTTCCAGGGCAGGTGATGGCAGCGATATCGTGGGGAAGGCTGTTCCAGTCAGCTGCTACTCGGCAATAAAATGAATTAGAGAAAACAGTGGTACGGGCACGTGGGCGCAAAACTTGAAGATGGTGACTGATGCGATGGGATCTGCGCGGCGGGGGTGCGCAGATGTAGGGTTCTTGTCTGAGTGGCGAATAAAAAAACTTGTGAAATAAGACGAGACTGGCAGTGCGACGGCGAGCAGAAAGATTAGATAGACCTGATTGCAATTTTAGAGATGATATGCTAACGTCGTATGAATACGAGGAATGAATGAATCTGGTGGCCCTGTTCTGCACAGCTTCGAGGGCGTTTGTTAGATATGCTTGGTGAGGGTTCCAGATGGCCGATGCGAATTACACTTCTTCCAACATACTGTCCTGCGAGAGACAAATACAAATCACACTAAATAAACTGGCTGCTTGGGCAGAGAAAAATATATTCAAGTTCTACCCTCGAAAAACAGTAGCTGTTTTATTCTCATTACGACGAGGCCTACAGGTCGATCCCAATCTGTGCTTGAATCAAACCACACTGCCAAACAGGAACATAAATTTTTAGGTGTCACTTTTGACAAGAAACTTACATTTCTGTCACACATTAACAACCTCAAAAAGAAAGCATCCCAAGCCCTCAATGTATTAAAGGTACTCTCGCGAAAACGGTGGGGGTCCGATAGAGCATGCCTATTGCAAATATATCGCTCTTTGGTGCGCTCCAAGCTGGACTACGGGTGTGTGGTATATGGTTCGGCAAGAGCATCCTACTTGAAACGACTGGACCCTGTTCATAATCTTGGTTTGCGCCTATCAACTGGAGCTTATAGAACATCCCCGGTAAAGAGTCTTTACGTTGAAGCTAATGAGCCCACACTAGAGGATAGAAGAGTCACACTAACATGCACGTACATCCTAAAAACCCGTTCTCTCCCTAAACATCTCTGCTATCCCATTGTTACCAAGTGCCCATCTAGGAGATTATTCAATAATAAACCACATTTTATCAGGCCACTAATAATGCGCTTTGAAGATAAATGTGAAGACTTAGCAGTGCTGGACGCCCTACCTAATATTGCACAAAGACATGAATATCTACCACCATGGTACAGCCTTCCTTCAGTGTGTGACTTCACATTGACACACGTAAACAAAGAGAAAATACCACACGAGCACATACTGCAAGAGTTCTTTGCATTACAAGAAAAATATGACACACCGAATTTTACACTGATGGCTCAAAAACAGAAAGTCATGTCGGAAGTGCAGTAATTCAAGGAACAAAGGAAAAAATGATACGATTGCCACAGTATGCATCGGTATTTACTGCGGAATGTTATGCCATCTTTATAGCTGTAGAACAAATAGTAAAACAAAACATAAAAAATAACATCATTTACACCGATTCACTGAGTATGCTAAAAGCGCTGCATTCTACAAACGCTGCTGAACCCATAATAGGAAAAATCATACATAACATAGTTAAAATTACAAAGCAAAAACATAACATCATATTCTGCTGGGTCCCTAGCCATGTTGGAATTTTAGGTAATGAGAGAGCAGATGCTTGCGCAGCACAAGCTAGAATTGGCCATATAAAACAAGTTAACATACCACAGAGGGATTTTTCTAAATTACTGCACAGTAAACTCAGGAATAAGTGGCAGATTGCATGGGACGAACAAACAAACAACAAACTACATTCTATAAAGCCTGTTTTGGGAGAATGGAGATCATGTACACATCAGGAGCGTTTCATAGAAGTTATTTTGTGTCGACTACGCATTGGACACACACACCTTACTCACAACTTCTTACTGACAAAAAAAGGCAAACCTCTCTGCGAAATGTGTGGCGATGAACTCACGGTAAACCACGTTTTAATTGTATGCAAAGAACTGGAACAACTGAGGAAAAAATATTTCACAACATTGTACAATGAATACATCCCACTACACCCCATGTTACTTTTAGGAGATCAAGCACTGGTTGATTTTTCCAGCATTTTTAAATTTCCAGAGAAGCCAATGTTTTATACAAACTTTAGATAAAAAAAGCGTAACCTTTAACAAAAGCTGTAACCGTGTGTTTGGCGCATCATAGCCTCAGTTGCTTTTGCGCCATTAAAATCAATATAACTAACTAACTAAGTTTAGTTCTGATGAGTGAAATGTATGCTTGTAGTCTTACATTTTGGGGGGCATCCCGCAGGTGACGTTTCAAGAAGCCAAGTGTTTTATTAGCTGATGATATCAGGTTAGTCACATGCAGACGCCAGGATAAATCATTAGAAATGGTGATACCTAAGTATTTGTACGACTGGACGAAGTCGACAGAGGAGTTAGAAATTGTGTACTGGAAAACAAAAGGATTTCGGCGGCGGTGAAAAGACATATACTTACATTTGTTAGGGTTGAGTGTCATCAGCCGCTGCAAACACCAGTTTTGCACATGGTTTAGGTCAGCCTGTAGGGATTTTGGTCAGAAGGGTTAGTGACTGAACGATAAATAACGCAGTCATCAGCAAACAGACGGATATGACAAGATACGTGCTAGGGTAGGTCGTTAATCTAAATAAGGAATAACAAAGGACCGAGAACGGAACCCTGCGGGACGCCGGAGGTTACTGGAAGCGGGTGGGAGGGCTGATTATTAATGAAGACAGACTGAGAACGATGCGTGAGGAATTCTTTAATCCACGCGATGATGTTTGGATCTAGGTTCAGCTGAGAGAGTTTGAGAAGCAAGCGTTGATGAGGTACTTTGTCGAAAGCCTTAGCAAAGTCTAGGAATATGGCATCAGTTTGTAGGTTAGTGTCAAGGTTGGCGTTAATGTCATGAAGAAAAATGGCTAGCTGAGTTTCGCAGGAAAAACCTTTCCGAAATCCATGCTGGAACGGATGGAAGAAGTGATTGGAATCTAGGAATTGTATGATTTGGCTGTAAATGACATGTTCCATTAATTTGCAGGGTACACTTGGTAATGAAATAGGGCGATAATTAAGAGGTGAGTCAGTAGTACCTGTTTTGTGGATGGGAACGACCTTCCCCACTTTCCAGTCAGGTATGGTTCCTTCAGACAATGATTGCGTAAACAGTGCACAAAGGATACTGGAGCAAGCTAGTTTAGCGTTCTTTAAAATTTTTGAGTTTATATCATCTATGCCGGTAGCGGATGAGTTCTTTATTTTATCAATTATGCATGAAATTCCGCTACTGTTGAAAGTTATGGGTTCCATGGCTGTGGTGATAACAAGTGGTAGTGTAGAACAGGGCAATTCGGATTCGTCAGTAAAAACGGACGAAAAAGCAGTGTTAAATGCGTTTGCACATTCGGTATCAGTCATTGTAATACCGGCATTGTTAGTGAGGGTGATAGCGCGCGTTTCTTTTGGGTTTATCACTTTCCAGAATTTTTTGGGGTTATTGATTATCATTTTTGGTAGGTCGACTTCGTAGAAGGAGCGCTTAGCTTTAACAATCGCGGCCAAGTACAAGTGTTCCACTTCATGGTATTTTACCCACGCATTTGGGTTCCCTTGTCGCTTCGCTGTACGAAATGTGCATTTTTTCTTATTTTCGAGTCTTTTTAGTGTTTTCGTGAACCACGGCTTTTGATTACGCTTCCTAAAACTGCACGTCGGGATATATTTATTGGTTACGTCAGCTATTTTATGTTTGAAGAGTGTCCAGTTTTCATTTACACTTCTGCTATGCCCCGCAGGGGGGCGCCTGCAGCTTGCAGGCGTCGCGACGGTGAGTGGCGACACCGCGGGTTCCCGAGCATCCGCAGGGACATCCCCGCAAGGGGATGATGGTGAACTGTGCATCACCACGGACCGGAGCACCCGCGCCACGCCGTGCGTGGCATCGCCGTGTCCGGGGAAAAGGGGATCCTGGTGGTTGAGCCGATGCCGAGCGTTTGGACCCTTAAGGCCCCTTGGAGGAGGCAACACACCACTTTGGCCCCAGCTTCCTGCAGACGGCACCTCCGGCCTGACCCGACCGGGGGGAATCGGCAGTCGCCTTTTCCTATCCTCCTCTCCATCTTTCACTTTCCTATCTCTGTCTCACAACTCTTCTATATCCTACTCACTTCTTGGTTATTCCTGTTTTCCTGGCGGCGAGGGTTAACCTTGTGTGACCAACTACCCTGAGTTGAGTCATATTTGGTTATAGTTAAGGTGTACAGCTGGCGTGGGCAGGACTTGCTTTCAAGTTCCTGTCCCGTCCCCTTGTTGGACTCCATGGTGGGTGGCTGGCACCATGACTGAAAAACTTCATTTTTTATGGCTCCCCCCCTTTCAAAACCCGATCGCTCTCTCAAGAGAGGGCGGAACGAAGCAGCTGATTTTTTCTCAAGAAAGAGACAAACATTTTCAAAGTTCCACGTAATCCACAGTGAAAGTGACAGAATACAGGCAAAAATAATATCCCCATTCCTTGTGTCAAAATGCTTAACCGATACCTTGGGCCCTGGCTACAAGGTCTCAAAAATGTCCAGCGGTGACTTACTTCTTGAGCTGCGCGACAGCATCCAGTGTTCAAAACTCTCCAACATTGCGTCTATAGGGGACATCTCTGTCTCTGTAACCCCCCACCGATCTCTAAACACAGTCCGAGGTGTAATCTCGGAATCAGACTTTATCCATATCACAGAAGCTGAAATGCTTGAAGGGCTTACCGACCAGAATGTAATCGATGTTCACCGAATCAAGATCCGCAGGGATAACAAAGAAATAGATACCAAACACATGGTCCTCACATTTAATACCAGTACCTTGCCCGAAACGATCGAAGTTGGATACTTGAAAGTCAACGTCAGACATTATATACCCAATCCCCGCCGATGTTTCAACTGTCAAAAGTTTGGCCACGGCTCACAAAGTTGCCGCGGCCGCAAAACCTGCGCGAAATGCGCTTCGAAAGACCAGCATTCTGAAGAATGTGACGCAGCACTGCGCTGCGTAAACTGCGAAGGAGACCATGCAGCGTACTCCAGGGCATGTCCGTCCTGGAAAAAAGAAAAGGAAATAATTACCATAAAGACAAAAGAAAACATTTCATTCAAAGAAGCAAGGAGGCGTTTTGCGCTTACGAACACCTTCTCTTTCACAGCAAAACCCAACTTCGCTGATGTGGTGCGCGGGGGCGTAGCACCACACAGCTCTACGGCACCTGCCGAGGCTGCTTTCACAGAGCCAGTGGCAGGGCCATCCACGCCCCAGGCAGGGACAGCGAAGGCTGCTCTGCCACCCTCAAAGCAGGGAACGCCGGTCCATGGGTCGGCATCCCGCAGGACCTCCCCCCGTCGGGAGAGGCCTGAAACTAACACAACCGCGGGCCCTCCGCGGTTCTCCAGCACCTCGGTTGAGGTGATGGATACAGCACCCACTCCGCCTCCACTACAGAGGCGGAACAGCTCTCTTGAGCGGAAAAAAGACAGGCCCCTCATAACGGGCCCACCTCATAAGTAAATCTCCTTTTATTTTCACTCAAAAACACAAGCATGGCTTTTTTAATTCAATGGAATTGCAGAGGACTTATGCGGAATTATAGTGACATAACACATATTTGAGGGTCAATGTTACCGATAGTTTTATGTCTTCAGGAGACCAATCTTGGTCCACAACATGTACATATCCTGAAACATTATCAAACTTTTAGACGCGATCGCGAGCAGGCAAATCGACTTTCAGGAGGCGTCGCAATTGTCGTCCAAAGCGGCGTCCCTGCTCGAGAAATCAAGCTCAATACAAAACTTGAGGCGGTTGCAGTCAGCATCGTCAGTTATAAAACACTAACAATCTGTTCCGTATACATTCCTCCACATTTTACACTAACAGTCCATGATCTAGAAGAATTGATAGATGAACTTCCAGAGCCATATCTGGTAGTTGGGGATTTTAATGCTCACTCCCCTTTTTGGGGAAGCGAGCGCTGCGACTCTAGGGGGCAAACAATCGAAGATTTTATCCTCTCAAATAACATCTGTCTTTTAAATACAGGAAAAGCAACTTATTGTTGCCCAAGCTCGGCAAAAATGAGCTTTCTCGATTTAGCTTTCGCATCACCATCGCTTTTTACCGATTTTAAATGGGATGTTTTAAATGACCCTCTGGGAAGTGATCACCTTCCTATTATCATCAGCCTCTCATCGTCTACTGCAGTCATCCCCACAAGACCACGGCGCTGGAAACTTCACCTCGCCGACTGGTCACTTTTTACAGCAAGTGCCACACTAGAAAAAGAATTTTGTGAAGATCTCGGCATAGACGAAATTAATGGAAAATTTACTACATGCATAATATCGGCCGCTACACTAGCCATACCACAAACAACAGGACTCGTACACAAAAAACATAAAGTATGGTGGACACAAGAATGCACATTGGCAAAAAAACAACAAAATAAAGCTTGGGGCTCTCTGCGTCGGTATCCCACAGCGGAGAACTTGATAGCCTTTAAGAGGGCCAAGGCCAGAGCGCGATTCGTTCGGAGAAACGCCGAGAAATCCTCGTGGCAGAAATATGTGTCCTCTATAAACAGCTCAATAGCCTCAAAAAAAATGTGGGAAAAAGTTCGAAGATTCAGTAGTGACCATACCCCTTTCACACTTCCTCTATTGACTACACCCGGGACACAAACATCATTAGAAGAACAGGCCAACATACTAGGTGAGCATTTTGCTGAAGTTTCCAGTTCGTCCAATTACACAAACACGTTCCAGAAGTACAAAGCAATAGCAGAAAAACAAAAACTTCCATTTGCAGCAGGTATGCACGAGGACTACAATCAACCCATCACACTCCAGGAATTGATTAAGGCATTATCTTCTGGTAAAAAGACAGCAACAGGCCCAGATAATGTGCATTACGCTATGCTTGCCCATCTCTCTGAGGCTGCCGTGCAGGCATTGTTGAACTTCTTTAACAAAATATGGATGACTGGCAGAATACCTGAGGAGTGGAAGAAAGCAATAATAGTACCTTTTCTGAAACCCGGAAAACAACCAACAAGTCCTAACAATTACAGACCGATAGCCCTCACTAGCTGCATCGCTAAATCTTTCGAAAGCATAGTAAACATTAGACTGACCTTCACACTTGAATCTCGTCGACTCTTAGATTTACATCAATGTGGATTTAAGAAAGCATGCTCGACCACTGATCACCTTGTCCGCCTAGAAAACACCATCCGAGAGGCGTTCATCCACAAACAGCACTGTATCGGTGTCTTCTTCGATTTGGAGAAGGCATATGATACCGCGTGGAAGTTCGGCATCCTCCATGACCTAGCAGATCTAGGGATCCGCGGCAGAATGCTGAACTGCTTGAACGACTTCCTGACTAACCGCACATTCAGAGTCCGTCTGGGAGCAACTCTATCAGCGACATTCACCCAAGAGAATGGCGTACCCCAGGGATGCATTTTAAGTACGACACTCTTTATAGTAAAAATGAATTCTTTGGCCAAAGTAATACCTAAGTCCGTAATGTATTCAGTTTATGTAGATGACATACAGATAGCATACACTTCATCCAACATACTGTCCTGCGAGAGACAAATACAAATCACACTAAATAAACTGGCTGCTTGGGCAGAGAAAAATGGATTCAAGTTCTCCCCTGAGAAAATAATAGCTGTTTTATTCTCATTACGACGAGGCCTACAGGTCGATCCCAATCTGTGCTTGAATCAAACCACACTGCCAGTCAAACAGGAACATAAATTTTTAGGCGTCACTTTTGACAAGAAACTTACATTTCTGTCACACATTAACAACCTGAAAAAGAAAGCATCCCAAGCCCTCAGTGTATTAAAGGTACTCTCGCGAAAACGGTGGGGGTCCGATAGAGCATGCCTATTGCAAATATATTGCTCTTTGGTGCGCTCCAAGCTGGACTACGGGTGTGTGGTATATGGTTCGGCAAGAGCATCCTACTTGAAACGACTGGACCCTGTTCATAATCTTGGTTTGCGCCTATCAACTGGAGCTTATAGAACATCCCCGGTAAAGAGTCTTTACGTTGAAGCTAATGAGCCCACACTAGAGGATAGAAGAGTCATACTAACATGCACGTACATCCTAAAAACCCGTTCTCTCCCTAAACATCTCTGCTATCCCATTGTTACCAAGTGCCCATCTAGGAGATTATTCAATAATAAACCACATTTTATCAGGCCACTAATAATGCGCTTTGAAGATAAATGTGAAGACTTAGCAGTGCTGGACGCCCTACCTAATATTGCACAAAGACATGAATATCTACCACCATGGTACAGCCTTCCTTCAGTGTGTGACTTCACATTGACACACGTAAACAAAGAGAAAATACCACACGAGCACATACTGCAAGAGTTCTTTGCATTACAAGAAAAATATGACACTTACACCGAATTTTACACTGATGGCTCAAAAACAGAAAGTCATGTCGGAAGTGCAGTAATTCAAGGAACAAAAGAAAAAATGATACGATTGCCACAGTATGCATCGGTATTTACTGCGGAATGGTATGCCATCTTTATAGCTGTAGAACAAATAGTAAAACAAAACATAAAAAATAGCATCATTTACACCGATTCACTGAGTATGCTAAAAGCGCTGCATTCTACAAACGCTGCTGAACCCATAATAGGAAAAATCATACATAACATAGTTAAAATTACAAAGCAAAAACATAACATCATATTCTGCTGGGTCCCTAGCCATGTTGGAATTTTAGGTAATGAGAGAGCAGATGCTTGCGCAGCACAAGCTAGAATTGGCCATATAAAACAAGTTAGCCTACCACAGAGGGATTTTTCTAAATTACTGCACAGTAAACTCAGGAATAAGTGGCAGATTGCATGGGACGAACAAACAAACAACAAACTACATTCTATAAAACCTGTTTTGGGAGAATGGAGATCATGTACACATCAGGAGCGTTTCATAGAAGTTATTTTGTGTCGACTACGCATTGGACACACACCTTACTCACAACTTCTTAGTGACAAAAAAAGGCAAACCTCTCTGCGAAATGTGTGGCGATGAACTCACGGTAAACCACATTTAATTGTATGCAAGGAACTGGAACAACTGAGGAAAAAATATTTCACAACATTGTACAATGAATACATCCCACTACACCCCATGTTACTTTTAGGAGATCAAGCACTGGTTGATTTTTCCAGCATTTTTAAATTTCTCACAGAAGCCAGTGTTTTATACAAACTTTAGATATAAAAAGCGTAACCTTTAACAAAAGCTCTAACCGTGTGTTTGGCACATCATAGCCTCAGTTGCTTTTGCGCCATTAAAATCAATATAACTAACTAACTTCTGCTATGAAAGGATGTTTCAAACATTGACAAGAAGTTATTTAATTCATTGCTGATTGCTTCGTAGTTTTCCTTGTCGTAGAGCATAATAGTTTTCCGGGAAGGTTCTTTTAACACAGGTGTAAAGCTGAAAGTGACATGAATTACTTTACGGTCGCTGATTTCGCGGAGGTACGTAAGGGATTCTAAGCTATCTGGATGAGTGGTCAGAATGAGGTCGAGAGTGTTAGCTGCTTCTCCTGCGACACGTGTTGGTTCAGATACTAATTGGGTCAAATTAAAATTAAGAATGACATCAAGGAATTCTCTCGACCCTTCCTGACTGACCATGGGCTGAGGTTGACTATTCCAGTCGATATTGGGGTAGTTGAATTCCCCAAATAGGAGGATATGTGCCTTAGGGAGCTTTGAAACCAGTTGATTTAGGATATTGTGAAGCTTGCGAGGAAAGTCGGGACTACTTCGAGGTGGTCTATAGCACACCCCAATTAGAAGTGACAGGGGTGAAGCACGGCACATGAGCCATAGTATTTCCAAGTCCGAGCAGACATTAATGACGGAGCATGATAACTTTTCTTTGACGGCAATTAGAACTCCCCCTCCGCGGGCTTCTTTCCTATCGGCGCGAAAAAGACGAAAATTTGGCAAATCAAACAAGATCTCTGAGTCATTTATATCGCTGTTCAACCACGTTTCGGTTAATACAAGTAGATCGCTGCCTGATGATGAAATAAGGTTTGGCACGATATCGCGTTTCGGCAAGAAGCTGCGGATGTTAGTAAAGATAACCGATAGGGAAAAGTTGGCACGAGGAGTAGGTGGGGAATAATGCGGTGGCCGGCAGGGGTGAGTTGATTGTTAAGATATTTCTTTAACAGTTTCAGAACTTTCATCAAAAATGTAACGCTTTGGGCCGATATGCAGCTTTTTAAACCGCAGGGAATAAGACACAGACTTTGCCTTAGCGAAAGCTATAAGCTGTTTTCGGAAAATCTGGACGCGGCGCGAAAAATCTTCACCTACGCTGTAGCCTGTATCTTTGAACTTTGGACCTTTGGAAAGAACTGATTCTTTTGTTTTGAAGGATGTTTTGAAGCCGCAAATGTACGGCTTTTCCCTCCGCCTCCTTCCACTTCTTTGTGGAGAATAAAACTTGTATGTAAATTTGACGATAATCGGGCGTTGCCGATCCTGAGAGTGTCTTCCGAGGCGGTGAGCACGTTCAATTTCGATTGGGCTTAACTGGATATCAAGGTATTGAGAGCAGTGGCGAGTGATTATTTCTTCGGATTGCGAATAGGTTTCAGAGGGGTTGGTATCAGGTAAACCATAGAAAATTAGGTTGTTTCGCCGGGAGCTGTTTTCAACGTCTTCCAGGCAAGCCTCTAGCACACTAACTAGGCGAGTCGTTTCGGTTGTAGTGGTTTGGATTGCTTCTAGGTCAGTGCGCATTGTAGACAGATTTCCGCAGTGAGTTTCTAAAGTGCTGAGACGGGTGGTGAAATCTGCCATTTTTTTGGTCCATTGAGAGAAGATGGCTCTTAAGCTCCTGCACTTCAGTTACTAATGTGGTCTGGCCAGAAGACATCTTTTTTAGTTCGTCAAGAATAATGTCTAGCTTGTCAGGACCGGGGTTGCTCTCAATATCACCACACGACAGTAACAAAGAATGAACAATGTGAAGACACTCAACACTGATAACAAGGCAGCACTGAGGGCTCGAAAGCTGCACCAAAAAATAGTTACTCATTTTCTTCGAAAAGAGACTGTAATGGCCACCAACCTGCATGGCGAAGACGAGGGGATTAGAGAACTGTGTTGTGGCACAGCCACCGAGCCCACAGAGTGCCGGTGACGGTCGCTGTTCATTTATAGTTGACGCGTTGAATGTAGTCGCTGACGATGGGGCCTTGGTCTGAGGATCCAGTTGTTTTGAGCCGATATTGCAGGAAAAGGGGCGTTTTTGGTTGCCTTGTTGATGGGACCTCCATAAGCTGCGTCGTGCAGGGGCGCATGCTCGAACACGCTCGACCAGGGAGCGCAAAACTTGCCAGGGAGCATGACGCAGACGATGAGGGGCGAGAGCACCTGCATGGCGAAGACGAGCGGATTAGAGAACTGTGTTGTGGCACAGCCACCGAGCCCACAGAGTGCCGGTGACGGTCACTGTTCATTTATAGTTGACACATTGAATGTAGTCGCTGACGATGGGGCCTTCCAATCTGGTCTGAGGATCCAGTTGTTTTGAGCCGATATTGCAGGAAAAGGGGCGTTTTTGGTTGCCTTGTTGATGGGACCTCCGTAAGCTGCGTCGTGCAGGGGCGCATGCTCGATCGCGCTCGACCAGGGAGCGCAAAACATGCCAGGGAGCATGACGCAGACGATGAGGGGCGAGAGCACCTGCATGGCGAAGACGAGCGGATTAGAGAACTGTGTTGTGGCGTTTTCTTTTAAACATTGCTTTATAATAGTGTTGTATTGTATGTTATCGCGAGGATGGTATGTTAGAAAAGTGTTGAGCACTGAAACAGTGCAGTCAAGCCGCAGCCGCCAAAGAAGCTGCTTTTTTTGTTTCTTCGGGTTGTTGCTGCTTACAGCTACAGCTGCTTGCACGATGCCGAAGAGCATACTGCAGGACCCGCTGCTTCTTTCTCGACTAAAATGGTCCAAGATTGAAGATCTGCTGTGCCTAGAGGTGTTTGGTGAAACACGGCGTGACCCGCTGTCAGTTCGTGGACTTATCAACATTGATGCTATGGACAGTGGCGTCTTCAGGATGTATTTTCGTTTCGAAAAGGACGATTTACGCAAACTGCAGTCGGCTTTGCGCATTCCTGAAATGGTGGTAACTCCGCAGAAAGTGTCAGTTCCTGGGCACGAGGCTCTGTGTACAACCCTTCGACGGCTGGCTTATCCGAACCGCCTGTGCGACCTCGAGGACCTTTTCGGGCGGCACAGCTCAGCGCTATCGTCCCTGACAAACGAAGTTCTCTGGCACGTCGACGAGTGCTTCTTCCACTTGCTGGACGACTTCAATAATCACAAGTGGCTGAACCTGAACACGCTTGAGAAATTCTCGCAGGTAAGTCGCAAATACAAAATATTTAGGGTCAGAATTTCGTGTGTCGACATTTCTAACACATTTGCTCATTCTTCAGGCCATTCATGCTAAAGGTGCCCCTCTGACTAATTGCTGGGCGTTCATCGACGGCACCGCACGGGCGATATGCCGGCCATCAAGAGATCAAAAACTTTATTTCAGTGGCCACAAGCGCTTCCATGCTTTGAAGTACCAATCAATAATGTGCCCTAATGGGATCATTTGCCAGTTGGATGGATCCTACCCCGGCAGCAAACATGATGCTGGTAAGTAAATAACGAGCAGCCCCGTTACATCATAATGTACAATTTATTTTTACTCTTTCAGGTAACTTCGGGATCAGCAAGGTCTACTCAAAGCTAGAAAAGCTTGTTCAGGGCCAGAGTTATTGCATTTACGGAGACCCTGCTTATTCACTGCGACCACTTCTGCTGACGCCCTATGGCGGTGTGTCCCTGACTCCGGAGCAATGCGAATTCAACAAGGCAATGAGTGGTGTGAGGCAGGCTGTGGAGTGGGGGTTTTGCAAAATTGCGGGACTGTTCGCCTTTGTCGTCTTTAAAGAAAACCAAAAGCTGCTTGTATGGTGCCCAGGTATCGCACTACTTTGGCGTTGATCCACCAGAACTTGAGACTTGCCTCACCTCTCTGTAGTAACACACAGTTGCAGAAATGGTGGCTTTATTCATGACATTCATTTTAAGTATGATTTCCATTCAAAAATTCCAGCATTTCATTGTGTTGTGCATTGAACATTTTTTGTATGCTGTCAAGCAGTTTCTCATTGGGCTTCTTCGATTTACCGGGCTCTGATAGTCCTCGGGCAGCTCGCGGTTTCCTGTCAAGCAGGAAGCTACGTCATGATCACGTGCGAGCGGTGCCAGCCGGCCGTCCGCGGGCAGTCGGCGCAGTCAGCAGTCAGAAAAAAATGAGGAGGGGCGCGAGAATGCCGGTCGAGGAATTTGGCGCGCTTTTCGGAGCAGACCACTTGCTGGAGTCCGATAGTTCCGACTCGGAAGATTCCGACGAGGAGGATTTTGGCGACACATTTATAATGTGCCTTCTACTTGCACAACTGGAACGGCAGAACCGGCACAGAGTGCAATTATATGTCGAAGAGGTTGTGCCGCGCTACTTGGATTTTGAGTTCAGCAAGCTTTTTCGCCTTTCTCGCTCTACAGCAGCTACTCTAGTGGAGGAGTTTCAGCGCTCGTGTTTCTATCCCGAGGGCCTGAGAGGGAGGCCAAAAATATCGGCCGAGAAGACTGTTCTTATAGCGCTTACTTACATCGGGACGCAGTGGGCGCTATATCAGATCGCTGACAAGTTTGATGTCAGTGAGTCAACAGCTCATGTCGCTGTAAGCCGAGTACTGGACTTTCTGTGGTCCATAAGTGCACGGGAGATCTGCTGGCCGGATCGAGAAGAGCAGGCGAGAAACAAGCGAGCATTTCGAGCTCTGCTAACTCGCCAAGGGGAGCCAACTGGCCTGCCAGACGTGATCGGCGCAATTGACGGGTGCCATGTTCGCATTTCGAGGCCAACCGAATCGGAAGAGAGCTACTACAACAGGAAGAAATTTCACTCAATATTACTGCAAGGCGTGTGCAATGCGGACATGATGTTCACGGACGTGTTCATCGGTTTCCCTGGGAGTGCTCATGACGCCCGAGTCCTACGGCACAGCTTCCTGTTCGAGGTCGCAGCTTTGAAATGCGAAGGTAAGGAGCATTTTATAACTTGGCAACTTAAGGGCGCTTTGTAGAAACAGTATGAAGAGAATAAGAAAAAAAAGGGGGGGGGGTAGCCACACACAAGTAAGAGTGCGAGAAGGGGCTTTATGTTCATTTTTTTTCACTTTTGACTCTCTGTCCCAGTTCCTGTTTCAAATGCATCTTCGGGGTGTTGTTTCAAACATTTCGAGTTGACATTGTTTGGTGACCGTTCTCTTCTCTCCATATCACGACCCATTTGTCAAAGCACAATTAAATAATTTTAAAGCATCAAAAACTGCAAACCAAAACTCAGTTCGTGGTTAGAGTGGCTGAAAGGTCTTTCAAGGATCAAAATATTTAGCATAGAATTTGTGTGCTATTTTTGCATAGTATATACAATAGCTCAGGGTCATGGTAACAATTAATCTGCATCATTTCCAGGCGGCTACCTGCTAGGAGACTCAGCTTACCCACTACTGCCATGGCTTCTGCCTCCATATCGCCAGACAGGAGCTTGGCAGCCATGGATGGCTACTTTCAACAGTGCCCATACTAGGCAACGAGTAGTCATTGAAGGTACATTTGGCCTCGTCAAAGCTCGATTTCAGCGCTTGAACTACATAGATGTGTGGGATACATCGAAGGCTGCGTATGTTGTCTTGGCAGCATGTGTGCTCCACAATATGGCAAGGCGCCGTGCTGATGCACTGAAGGATTTGCCAGATGCCACAGACATTGACGCCGACGTTGAATCCACTGATTCCGTTGAAACAAACGAAGCACCTGCTTTTGCTGTTGCTTTAAGGGACAGCATAGCGCAAAATCTGTGCGGTAGTCCAACGGAGGCTTCTTGTGCAGAACTTGCATGTGAAGTGCCCCAGTGAATATTTTCAGATATGCACTCAAGACTGAGCCAAAACTATTGTGCAATATTTTTATTGAACATGTAAATAATACCGTTTGCAGTCACAGTGCAATGTAAACTGACAGCAAACAGAAATGGAAATAAAATTTGTACTTCCTGCATGGAACTCTATGCGTGAGATGATTGAACAGCAACAAACCAAAACAGTAACTACGAATACGCAACGTATATAACTGAGGAACAAATCACGGATTGCCTTAATAAGGGAGACGGACCAGTCAAGCTGCCTTATTTGTCACCCTGTAATTGTAAGAAAACAAACCCAAACTGTAAGCAATTAGCCTACTCATTTTCAGGCTCAACATCTGGTGGCTGACGCTCGAATCTTGCAGCAAATTTTTCGAGCGCAGCAAGACCATCAACGTGGGCCTGCCTGCGAGCAGCCATGCGGTCCTCGTGCCTTTTTTGTCGGTTCTGTTCAACTTCGCGGAGGTGGTTGAAGAAGCCTTGTACCACGGCACGTGTTGAGTCCAGGCGGACCCTCTTTGCAGCAGTTGGTCGGTCTTGGGATGGACACTCAACGGGTACATCCCTGCCACCGGTGCTTTCGTCTCCTACTGCCGAAGCCAGACTCTGCTGAACGCTGACGGGTGCAGGTTGCAGAGATGATAGTAAATGTAGGTAGTAAATGTTCAGTGCCAATGAAAAAATCTCACTTGAGTAAAGCTGATATTAATTGAATGATCTTGAAGAAAACTTATCTTTTTTTTCATGAATCTAGCTATGTCCATGATTTACAGCTTAAAAACCCTTATAAAAACCCTTATAGTGCTTCTTTAAAGGAGTATCGACAACCTAAATTTCATTCGTGTTAGCACTGTAGGTGAGGAGAAAAATAAATTTAAAAAACTAAATAAATTAGCACTGTGAGGATAAAACTAAGTGGGCTTACGGAACAGTTATTCAAATTTATCGACCAACTTCAAAAAAAAAAGAGTAAACGAAAATTCCCGGATAATCACTATCAAAATCCCAGCATTTCTCTGACGTTTCTTTCGACTGCTTCAACTCCCGGAAGAAACATATATGACTAAATAAAACCAGTGATTGGGCGATAAAGAGTAATAAACTTACTCGCTTTGGGTCCGCGCAACTCCGGGCCCCAGCAAACACGGCGGGTTCACGGCGTGGCTTTTATCTAGCAGCTCACTGAACTCCCTGGGCATAACAAATGACACCCACCTACGTTAGCAGGCGCGTCAGTTTTAAAGGAGTGATTCGAATTAATGCTTAAATACGTGTCAACTCAGAGGAAAATCATGAGAGTGGACTCACTCTTCAAACTCGCACGACCTACGGTCGTTGCCAGAACGAGAATTGTGCTCCCGCAGTCGCTTGTAACCCCGCTCTAGCGTTCGCCACTTATTTTCGATTTGACTTGGTGTCAGGTTGCCTCCGAAAACCTCGGTAATCTTCGCCGCCAGCATCTCCCACATTTGTTTCTTGGTCTTTAGTCGCCTCCCGGGGCTCTCTTTGAACTCCTTATAGAGTTGAATGAGGAGCAGAGTCTTCTGCTTCGGCCAAAGCTCATCTGTCTGAGCACTGTCTGAGCTGACAGCTGCTGCTTCCTGCTCGCGAGATTCGGCGCTGTCTGAGCCAACTGCACCTGCAGCTTCCTGCTTGCGAATTGCAAGCCGCAGTCGAACGCCACCTGCAAATGCGATGCTTAGCTCATAAGTGCGACAAGAATTATGATAGTCCAAGCAGGAGGCAAACGCATGAAAAGCAGTACGTACCATCAGTGACATAAACTGGCAATCCTTCTTCAAAGACGGGCATGCCGTCCGGGCCAAGCTCCGGGTACACGAGCGTCTGCACTCCGTCCAGCACAACGATT
The DNA here is from genome assembly GCF_052857255.1 of Amblyomma americanum. Taxonomy (NCBI): domain Eukaryota; kingdom Metazoa; phylum Arthropoda; class Arachnida; order Ixodida; family Ixodidae; genus Amblyomma; species Amblyomma americanum. Next base: position 92,030,492 of record NC_135502.1, on the reverse strand, counting down.
TCAGCAGCCATGTCGCGCAACCATTCACGTCAAAACAAAGGAGCAAACAAAGGAGCGAAAGCGCGCGTAAATGAGCGCAGAGGCGCCAAATGCGCAAGCGCGTGAATCGATCGTCTGCTATCGTCTCTGGCAGCGTCGTCTGCTAGCTGCCGGCTCATGCGGGTGCCGGCAGCTCCGGCAGTCCACGGTGAGCCGGACGGAGAAAATCGAGCGCGCTTCCGGCAGGCAGCGGACTGGTGGGCGGAGCTTCGCGCCCTGCCGGAGAAAAACGAGCGTCGGTCTGGCGTCATGGCGAGTCCGCGGTGAGTCCGGGACTGATAATCGAAGAAGCCCATTATCTCTTTCATGCCGAGAAACTTCCAACTGGTGCTTACGCTCTTCGAGGTCCAATTTCCGCTCCTCTAGAGCGATGCGCCGTGTTTCATTGTCCGTTTTTTTGTTTCTCAATAGCAATCTTTTCTTTTTCATTTTGAATCTCCCTCTGGCGTAGTTCGTACTCATTAGCCTCGTGCATTTTTAGCAGCTGAAGTCCTAAGTTCTGTAGTCCTCGGATTCCTGCAAAGACAGGCAGACAGGGTTAGTTCAATCTTTATTTCAAGGAAGTGCATCCACTGGAGCAAAATAGCTGCCATAGTGTTTTTCGACCAGCCATAATGAGTTGGCAGGCTACAAGTGCAGCTGAGCTCAGCTTGTTTGTATGCAATGTGTATTACAATATGAACATGCATAAAATGGGGAAAAAAATTGTGTAGCAAGAACAGTAAAAATATTACAATTCCTGTGTTTCTGCTTGTGTGACATTTTCATTATGATTTCAGTCAACAGAGTTTCACTTGCAGTGTGTCCTGTGTGCTAACTGCAGAAACCGTAATGACGACGTCATTTAAATTTGCGTTTATGGTGCTTCTATATACGTCATTCTGCCATGCACAGTCGGGAACGAAAGTCGCCAGAATGTGTGAATGACAAACGCCAATTTCTCCCTTACTAGCCGCTACATAAGAGAACACTTGTGCAAGGCAAAGACAAACTCGCATTTTGTACTCTGTGGTAGCGGAATGATACGATTGCTAACATACATGGCAGCTATGTTCATAAATTTCTATCCGAGCCGTCCAGAGATTTTTGTCACCGACTGTACACGCAGTGGAAAAATATTCTTTCATGTCTTGCCTGTAGTCGTGACAGGCAGAAGCTGTCGCCCAGCTGAAGACTGGTGCGGCCCTCTGGCTGATCCACTTGTCTGCTGGTGGGATTGCCCTGCGGAGTCATGGTGCTGCTGCTGCTGCTGCTGAAGGCCACCTGTTGAGGGCGAACCTTCTCGTCCATCTGTCTCTGGCTGCTCGGCCTCTCCATAAGCAGCAGTATCAGCAGGAGGTGGCGTATCCGGAGGATTTTGCCCAATCGTGCTTAAAAGGAGCCGAGCAGCAGGAGATTCTGACTCTAATGTACGAGAAAAAGGAGAGGCGAAATGATAGCAGTCATCCTGACAGCATCTTTTCCTGCGACTCGATCCCATAAAAATAAGCACACTCGCACACTCTAGCTCGCCTATTAATTCTTCCAAGCCTCAACAGCCGAGTATTAAGTGAGCCCACTTTATAATTACAGAACCATAATTACAATTGCATAACCCCACAAGAATACAAGTTAAACATTAAGGCTAGCCGTCTTGGAAGTAGGGCTTACAAAGACTGTCCACACACCTCAATGCGTTTTTTTCGGCTGTATGAACATGCATGCGACACAGACGAAGCCCTTGAAGTCCAGTGTTTCATTTGTACAAAGACATATTCCTGATTAAGACCCACAACTTTTGCGTTTTCCATGCGCTTTTAAATTTCAGCCGGCGAAAATCAAAAGCCGAAACGTGCGAAACTGGACGTGCGCGTGACAAGACTTACCAGCTATCTCTCCAAGCATGCAACTCTGAGAAGGCGCCGCGACAGAAGCACTGCAGTCACCTTCCGCTGCCTGCACCAGGGTGGTGCTACCTGCCCGTGTGTCCATTACGGACCTCTTCACGGAGGTAGTGCGGTCAGTAGTTGCTTGTCGCTTCCTGTTAAGTACACTGCCGCCACTTCTGGGAATTATCCGGGGCTCATAGTTTATATCCTGGGCGTAATCCGACAGGTCCTGCAGAATCTGTTCCTTCTCGGAGTACTGCTCCTCAGTCCCCGACCTGAATGCACAACATGCACGTCACACAAACAAGTGCACTAGAGCGCATGACCATTTTTGCTGTAAAGAACAACAAAACTCACTTCAGGTTTTTTGCGTCTTGTTGCCTCCAATATCCTATGAGGAGATCGATCCGGTCTCTCACACCGCGCAGTGTAAGCTCGCGGCTTATCGCTTGCTTTACATTTGCGATTACAGTCATCCACTTGATGTCATCACCAAATGGCCTCGTCGCTGCAACTTCGCGTATCAGACAGAGGTCTTCCTGCGCGGTGTAGCACTTACGCGACTTCTTCGCTTGCAAACAGGCCTGCGCCGCGGTCCGCGCAGTCGGCGATGCGTCTGTGTAGCAGGCCGCCATGTTGAATTACCCATACACGCCCGCGCGCGCTGGGAGTGAGTGAGTGAGTAAAAACTTTATTGAAAGAAAGTGTAGATTCGTGGTCAGTAAGTGAGGTCCAGACCATGTAGGTCTCGTACCGCACAGGCCCATTCGACAGCCTTGACTTGAGTGCCTCGGTCGTCGCTGACCTTTACTGAAAGCCACGCGTCAGGTGAGGGAGCAGCCATGAGATCGGGGGGTGGGGGATGTGCTTTACAGTCCCAGATTATGTGGTCTAAAGTAGTTTTTGCACCACAGAAGCGGCAGTTAGGGCTGGAGGTTGTAATAAATATGTGCGAGTACACATTTGGGTTGGGGAAAAAGTCGGTTTGTAGTCTTCTCCACGCCACCTGCTGCTCCCTTGACAGGGAGGGGTGCGGCAGCGGGAACTGCCTACGTGCGAGTCTAAAATGGGTGGTGTGGTCGTGATAGGAGGTTAGCGCTTCACCGGTTGCCTCCGGGTTCGGACCGTGTACTGCTCGGCCGGCTTTAACTCGAGCTTGTGCGTTGGCGGCCTCGTTTCCCAGGTTTCCGGCGTGCGCCGGGGCCCATACCAGGTCAATGTCTCGGAGGGGGGATGTGTCTTTAACATTTTCCAGGATATTTCTGGCCGTGAGTGAGATGCGGCCTTTGGCAAAGTTCGCAATGGCATATTTGGAGTCGCTAACGATGGCTGTAGCGTCCGTAAAGGCGATAGCAGCTGCAATTGCAGCTTCTTCCGCGGTTTCCGCGTTCTTGGTAAATACTGTAGCGGCCATGAGTGGAGTGGCCGGGTCCGGATCCTGAGGATGAGATACCCCACAGATGGCGAATCTGTGGGGGCTGTCTTGGTAGTTGGCTGCATCGACGTAGATGACGTCTGGAAGACTGCAAGCGTCGATGCAGAGCTCTGGCTCTTGCTTCCCGCCGACCCTGTTGGGTTTGCGGGTTCATGTTCTTGGGTAGAGGTAATATTTTTATCTTTTTTTGGATATGGCTAGGAGCGGGGCCTAAATGGTCCGCCATAGGCTCCCCTTCGATGCCAAGTCTGTCCAGGATGACTCTGCCCACTGCAGTGCTGGAGAGTCGAGCCGTCTGTGTTGTTAGGTGGGCTTCCTTAAGTTCAGAAAAGGTATTGTGTACTCCCAGGGCGAGGAGTTTCTCGTTGGCTGTGAATTTAGGAAGGCCAAATGCCGTTTTGTATGCATGCCGTATTAGGGTATCGATCTTTTGTTCTTCTCCTTTCTTGAGATGGAGATGTGGGAAGGCATATGTAATTTTGCTGATGACGAATGCTTGAAGGAGTTTGTATAGGTCGTGCTCCTTCATGCCTCGTCTCTTGTTGGCGATGCGCCTGATCATGCGCGCCACCCGGTGTACTGAGCTTTCGAGTCGCCCCAGTGCTACAGTGTTGCGGGAGGTGTTGGAGATGTGGAGTCCTAAGACCCGTATGTTCTCCACTTCATCTATGTTTTTGCGTTGGATCGTAATGTTGATGGGGATCCTGTCTTCAGGTTTCTTGCTCCGCCGTACGATTAGGAGTTCTGATTTTGGTTGGGAACACTCGAGGCCGGCTCTCCTTGCCTCCAACTCAACCGTTTCAGCCGCTGCTTGGATAGCTTCTTCAATTTGTCCATCGGAGCCGCGGTTCGTCCAGATAGTTATGTCGTCTGCGTACAGAGTGTGATGGATGTTTTGAATTGCGTTGAGCCTGTCTGGAAGCTTGATTAAAGCCAGATTAAAGAGGAAGGGCGACAAGACTGCTCCTTGTGGTGTCCCTCTGTTTCCGAGCCTGATTGGGGTGGATTTCAGGGGTCCAACGGTGATCTCCACCGTTCTATTTTCTAGGAAGGCTTTAACATAATTGTACGCCCGTTCACCTGGGTTGAGGTCGGCTAGGTGTTTCAGAATGGTATTGTGTGACACGTTGTCGAATGCCTTTTTGAGATCGAGGCTCAATATTGCTCTTGTGTTCTTAATGGATGGGTCGAGTATGTCACGTGATAGCTGGAGCATGACGTCTTGGGTGGAGAGTCCTCTTCTGAAGCCCACCATGGAGTGTGGCATGAGGTTGCGGCCTTCGGTGTAGTCCCGTAGTCTGTTCAGAACCACGTGCTCCATGAGTTTCCCGAGACAGGATGTGAGGGAAATGGGTCTTACGTTGTCCACGTTGAGTTTCTTGTTGGGTTTTGGAATAAATGTCACTCGGGCATGTTTGCAGCTGCTGGGAATGATTCCTGTCTCCCAGCATACGTTGAAGTAATCTGTGACTGCAGTGACAGATTTCAGGTCCAGGTTACGGAGGACCTTATTCGTAATCAGATCTGGTCCTGCCGCTGAGGTTGTTCTAAGCTGGCCCAGCGCTGCCCAGACTTCTGCATCACTGAACGGCTCGTCCAGCTGCGGATTTGGTTGTCCCGAATACTGTGGGCTCGTTTCTCCGTCGTATGCGGTATTTAGGTATTTGTCCCTGAGGAGGTCCAAGAAGTAGTGTTCGTCCCCGGGGTGTTGATGGATGACTTTAGCGAGCTGTCCTTGCGCAGCCGACTTGGACTGTGTGGGGTCGAGAAGGTGGCGGAGCAGGTGCCACGCCCTCTTACTACCCAGTTGTCTGTTCAGGCTGTCGCAGGTTTGATACCATTGTTGCCGGGTAAGTTCTATCGCATATTGTTCAATTTCTCTTTCGAGTTGGGCGATTCGACTTCGTAGCCTTTTGTTGAGTCGCTGTCTCTTCCACCTCTTCATAAGACTATTTTTTGCCTCCCACATGTGTGCCAATCTTGAATCGAGGTTAGGTTGTGCGGCCTCTGTTGTTATTTCGCTTGTGTGCGACTCTACATCCTTACATATTGATTTAACCCAATCTTGGATGTCTTCGATTTCAGTCGGGGCCGTTTGATCCCGTTCTTTCCGAAATTTTTCCCAGTCTGTAAATTTCGTTACCTTCCAGCCCTTCTTCCGAATCTCGGTGCGAAGCGTAATGGCCAGGATGTAGTGATCGCTGTTTAGATCCCTGCCTGTGTTTCGCCAGGCGGGGTTCTGCACATTCCTGGCTAGCGTGAGGTCCGGGGTGGTGTCTCGACTAACGCTGTTGCCAGTTCTGGTCACTGTGCTAGGATCGTTTAGTAGCGAGAGTCCTAATCCTTGGATTTTGTTCCAGAGGATGTTGCCTTTCTTGCTTGACTTCTGGTATCCCCACTCTACGTGTGGCGCGTTGAAGTCGCCCGTAATCACTAGCTGCCCATTCTTGGCTAATTTCGTGGTGGACTCTAGTAATGCCGGGATTTCTCTGGATTGATCTTTTGGGGAGCTGTATAGGTTAAGAACGTATAGGCTCCACTGCCTCTTTCTGGCGGGAATAATTTCGGTGAGCGTGTAGTCTGCTTGAGAATCGTCGAATTCATATTGAATGACCGTGAGTTGGTTACCCACTAGCGTGGCTGTCATTGCTGCTTTGTGTGGTATGTTTTTTTGTGATATGGTTTTGTATCCTGGTAAACTAACGGGTCCCATCGGTTCTTGGATCGTAATAATGTCCGGTTTGACTTCTAAGTTTTGAATATAAAGCTGCAGATTGGATTTTTTTGCCTCGAAAACCTCTACAGTTTCATTGCCAGATGATGATATCTTGATTACGAGCTGCCATGTTGGGGCACTGTCAGCTGCGTAACGGCGCTCGCTATTGCGCTCACTTGGGCTTGTAATGTCTTGATGGCGTCCATCATTTCTCTGGTCTGTTGTAGGTTCTTGGAGATATCTGTGCATGTCGCGTCTAGCCTATCTGCTCGGGCTTCCAGTTTGTTGACCCTCTCATTCTGCTGGAGAGCTAGCTTGGCTTTAACAGCGAAAGTTGACGTCGGTTGGGACGCCGCGTCTGTTTCAATTCGCTTCTTGGGATTCTGGGCCTCTTGCTGGTCTTTTGGGGCCTGTCTTTTTTGAGCCTTCGGTTGTTCTATGTCCATACCCGCACCTTCGGAAGGAGGGAGGGATTGAGACCTGTTAAATTTGCGTGAGGCTCGCGAGTTTACTGCCTAGCTCACTGATCTGGGACTGCATGCGTTCTATTAAAATGGCTTGCTCCCTCACCTGATTGCAAAGTGCCTGCTTCTCCGGATCTTCCTGCCACTTGAGAGCCTTTTCTTCTGTCTTTGTCCAGGGGTTCTTGGGGTCCCGCTTCCGGCTGGACGATGGTAGGTCCTGTCGAAGGTCTTGCGACTGGCTGCGTCGTGTAGCAGACTTGCTTCTACTTCGTGGCAGCGGCGGGAAGGACTCCTCCCTCTCGTCGCCTAGGGTCAGCGTCTCTTTTTGTCGGGTTCTGTCCCTCGATTGGCATCCGAAGGTGTCTCTCTGCCCGGCGTTTTGGTCGGCGTTCCTGGCCAGGTCGGGTTTCTGGGTGGCTTGCTGCTTCACGAATTTGAACTTGCAGCTGGTGCTCCCGGTTCTGTGCGCCCCCGTGCAGACGATGCAAACGGGGACGCAGGTTGGTGGTTGTCCCTCATGTGGTGGGGGGTGCTCTTCTCCGCACCTGACGCAGCGGGTTCGTTTTGTTTTTTGTTTGTGGGCAGACGTCTTGTCGGTGTCCTGTCTTGCGGCAGTTGAAGCAGGCCTCTGCTCGGTTGAGAAAGAGGACCACTTTATGTCTTGTGCCGGGGTATCGGAGCAGTCGGGGGAGCTCCGTTCCAGCTACCGTAATGATGATATGATTTGTTCTCCCATACCGTCTTGCCGATAGGATAGTCCAGTCGGGGTTGTAGGTGTTGTAGTTATGAACAAGCTGCGCGTCCATTTCGCCACAATACTCGTTGTGGATGAGGCCTTTTACAGAGAGATCCGGGGAAGGCGCGTAAGCTTTGATGGGGTACTTCTTTTCCCCCATGACGAACGCTTGCAGGTTGAGGTAAGCGTTCGCACGTTTCTCGTTGGGCGTGCTTATCGTGAAGGTGTGGTTTACTGGGTGTTTCTGAAGTATATCTTCGGTAAGGGTGTTGTTGTCGGTAATTTTGGCGGCTTGACGAAACGCTTCGAGCAGTAGCGCTCCGTCATGGGTGGGAAGGTCAAGGGGAGACTGCGGTCTGATTACAATTTTGTAATGCTCTGCCGGTAGCCTCGGGATCGGGGGTCTTCTTCTATGGGGAGGCCTAGGCTTCCTATGGGTAGGGTCAAGGGGCTTGCCTTTCTTCGCGTAGCCTTGGGCGCCAGTAATGGCGGCGGCCTCGTCCTCAACGCCGGGCGTCCCGATGGCGGCTCGGCCCGGCGCCGAGCGTCCGTCTTCTTTGTCGACGCTGCGCCGGCGGAATCGTTGCTGGTTCTTGAGTGCCATGGAGGTCCATGTTCCGTCGTTCAAATCATGTTCTGTGATCGGTTCACCCTCGACGGTGACTTCCATGTTGCAGGCGTGTCAGCTCCCTCCGGGGAGCCGAGGTCGTCGGGAGTGGTTACCGCCAGGCGGCCGTACTCGTGCTAGGCCTATTAGGCCTAGCGGCGGAAAAAACGTGGTCGACGCAAAATGCGCCGAAAAATAGGCACACGAGCACTTGCACGTAAACACCGGTCGTCCTCGTGGTCCGGACGAGATCCTGAAGGCGTTAGTAAAGGTTTCAGCAGCCGGTCGAGGGCTATTCCACGGGTGGTAGCCGTAATCCTCAAAGCTCATGCGAAACACGTCCGCACGCTCTCGCAACACGGGGAAAAACCCCGCGCGCTGGGAGACGCTCACGCGACGCGTACGCTCCGCTGGGAAAGGCCGCCCAGCGGACGTAAGCGCCGCTGCGTAAACCCGCTCGCTTCCTCAGCGTTGTCCGCATGCGCAGTGGCGTCCCCGCTGGCCCGCTCCGCTGGCCGTAAACCCGCCCACCGCCGCTGCGCGTGCCCAAGCTGCAGGCGCTGTGTTCGGGACTCCGACGTTAGATGGCGCCACGGGGCCTGCAGTCAACGATTGTCTGTCTGTCGGCCACTTTGGCCGCCTCTCGCCTGCGCGCCAACTGGAGGCATAGCAATTTCGTGGGCAGAGTTGTTTCAGAAATCGGGAAAAATCGGGTTTTACCCGATATTTTAGGAACACGTTCGGGGTGCACTTGTTCGCAGAAGTCCAAGGCGTCAGCAACTGAAGCACTCAATGCTTGTACTGCATATCATACTTTCATTTTTTGCTTTTCCCACTGGACATGCACCTTTGTGAGCTTGTTTCCAAGCCGCAACCCTTCTCCACGTTGCAATGCCTCCAATGCCAGTATATACCGTATTTACTCGAATCTAGGCCGGCCACGATTCTAAGCCGAGACCCGAAAGTTGAAGGCCACAGAAAAAAAAAACTTACCTCGATTGTAGGCCGGCCGAAAAAACAACACTGTTTATACCTCATTATCACAATTATTTTTATGATGCGACACGACTGTTCTTACGTCGCGAACATTCTTCTCATCCACGCCGAAGTCCCGCCCGGCTTGAAGATTTGACGACTGCTCTGCAGCAACTATAACTTTCCGCTTGAAGGCGGCACTATAATGGCACCGCCTGTTTGGTGCCATGGTGTTGGTGATAAAAACTACGCACGAAAACTTCACTGCTGCGAATGTGCTCACGCCACCGCACGAGAACAGAACAAGGCCAAAATGGCAGCCAGTGCTCATGTGTGCTTTGATCAGTATCGGCTACGGATAGCAACGGCTACAGTGCTGTCTTTCGTTGGCGTTTTGTGGGGGCGCCACCTGCGTGCTACATTTATTCGTATTTTACGAATACGAAACCTCGAAACGAAATCCTCGAATCTAAGCCGACATAAGAGTTCTACATCTCGTTTTTTTTGAAAAAACTATCGGCCTAGATTCGAATAAATACGGTAAGCCCACTTCACGTGATTTCCTTCCATGTCAGTAAGGTGGCTTACAGTTGCCAATGAGTTCCGCACAAGCTTAATCATGTGACAGGCATCTAAGATAAACTGAATGTTTTTGGTGCAGTCAGCAGGGTTGACAAAGCTTGTAGAAAACCGGGGAGAACACGGTAGAAGCTCAGCGCCTAAACATTTCGCCATATTGAAGTTATAGGAGGCACCATCAAATGTAAGACAGATGTCATTAGCATGCACTGACTCAAGCTTGTCAATGCACTGCTTAGTCAGCTCCGCCCTCTCTGCACCAGTGAGTGTGTCGATCAAAAAGTAAGCGACAGGCATCTTGATTCTGACATTTACACCAAAAATCATGTACACACACATTTCTCGCTTCAGGGAGACTGTCGTCATCTAGCCCTGTTCCAAAGTCCACATACCCGACTATTTTGTTTCCAACAAGTTCTACAGGTTTTCTTATGGGCATGTCGTCCACGATCAGAACGCAGTAGAATGGCTCATTCCGTGATTGTGTAAATTTTTGAAGGAAGCAAAATGCTTCATCTGTAAAGCCAGGAGCTCCGTGGACTGAGCGATACCATTGCCTAAGTGTCCGCTGTGAAGGAAGGGCATCATTGAATTTGGACCTGACGTAGTCATACGCGGCCGGGGAATAAAAATGCAAAGTCAGCGCGAACGCGCGGAGCTCGGGTGTGTATACACCCTTTTGCTTGTTGCCCGCTTTGTTCAGAAGCTTCTGAATATCACTTGAAAATGAAGACGTGAACACCTGTGATCTTTCTTCTGAAAGGAGTTTTTGATCTCTGATTTCCTTGATAATTTCTTGCTGTCTCATTTCTCTTTGTGAGTCTTCGCTTCGTTTGCTGCAAAGTTTTAACTTTCTTTTTCAGCTGAGTTATTTCTTCCTCAGAGGCACTGACTTTTTCTTTGTACCATTGTTTGGTGGGTGAAGGCACAGGCGGCTCTTCTTCAGCTTCAGACTTTTCATGCTGCGGTGAGCAGTTATTGGCTGGGGTGTCTTCATGCTTGCGGCCTGGACGCTTCCTTTTCACCTGAAATAGACGCCATATGTACATCTGATGAGTCTCAAGTCACAGAAAAATAAGAGCTGTTGTAAAGCTATGCCTCGTTTGCTAACAAAACTTACTGCTTCATAAAGGTGGATGTATGTTATTTTCAAATTTCGCTTAACCATCTTTTCAAATCATTAGTCTGTTTATTTTGTTTAGCATCTGAGCTTGCATATTAATTAAATCTCTTCACGTCACCACCGACGCACGCTTACTGAACAGATTTGCAGACTGAAGCCGCATCTGCAGCCTACGGTTATGAGTAGCAGTTTTCGTACTTTTTATCCTATGAAAATGAAAAAAAAAATTGAAGCTGTGCAAATTCTAGGCGCAATAGCGGTCTCTATCCAATGTCATGGTTACAGCCTAGCTGAGGCGACCCTGCCAGACGGAAAATTTGATGTAATTTTCATAGAATGTCATTCAAAGGTAATGCCCTTCATTAGATGTGACAATGGTAAATTTAATGACATTAGTTGAAAACGACATCCGCGTTCTAATGAGCTCGAGAAACTCTTTTCAACGAAAATGAGACCGCCACAAATACATCGCGCGACGTTCTAACATACTCACGGGCTTCTGTAGATGCTCCGGAAACGCAGGGAACACAGAAGGAACACTACCCGCACGCAGTCGCGTTGTCTGTCCGGTGTGGTCGAAGCACTCCGGCGCGAAATGCACACAGCAAAGGCGATCTCCATCTTTCGCATGCTGCCTTTCCTGGCGAACAGCTCGCTCCCACAGGCTCCGCAGCTCCGGATCTTTTGGAAACCTGTCGGCAATTCCAGGACTATTAGTCGTTGCACACACACACAACTTATCAGTTGACATCCATCGGCAACGCGAGTGTAGTGGCTCAATGAACGTGTTCTCGTATACTTAACAGGTGAAACGTGAGGCCACAACCCTTCTTCAGCCTGTTCGCACATCCGTAGGCAACGCAAGAGGCAACCATAATCAAATCGATGGTGTTTACATGCCCCGCACATCAACTTGCACTGCAGACCAATTCACGAAAACAGCAGCGCAAGCCGGTGCCGCTGGCGCCGAGCGCGCTTTCTGCCTCTGGTAAGATGGCGGACGAAGGCTTCGGTCGGAGCACGCCCTCTCCACTCCAGCAAGTTTTATATATCCTCCTTGGTGCGGCCGCATTGCTGGTCTAGTCCATAAGCGCAGCGTACGGCTGGTCTCTTTGTTGTGCTCTTCGCTCGCTAGCAACCACGCCACCTTCGGCCATTGTGTCTAGGAGACATAATGAAACATATTGGACAAGAGAAAAGACGAATCCGGTGTTTGATTGAAGGCGAAGAAGTCCTCAACGCTGGCCGCCTGATCTGCTGTGGCCTGAAGGATTGCTCCCCTGCGTCTGCGACAGTGCAAGGCCTCTGCTTGCAAACATCGCACGGGAAGCAGAAGCCGCACAAAGTGAAGTGCGTTTATGGAATTGATGCCTCGTTGCAGGTATGTGAGTACATTTTGCATACAAATTGTAGTATGGTGCGACGCGAATGAAAAAAAAAGGCCCGGTCGCACTGTCGTTGCGACGGTAATCGCAGCCGCCGTTTCAAGCCCGTTTCACATGCAAGCGAAAATGCGAAAATGCCAGCGAATCCTGTCGCAGCGACGGAAAAACCTGTTTCGACCCGTCGCGGCGGCTCGGCGGGCCGGAGCGACGGGGTTCCAACAAGTTGGAAATTTTCGCAGCGACAGAGCGATAGCTCCGCCCTCTGACCAATGACTGCACAGCGGAAAAGCCACGTGACAAGAAGAGGATTCATGTGGGAAAGACGACAATGTTTGTTTGCTACACGTGCTTCCAACACCACGACAACATGTCGCGTGTACTGTTCAATGAGGTGCTGATCATCGAAGTATCCAAGCGCCCACTTCTATGGGATGTTAAAAATAACAACTTCCCCAATAAGTCGACCAAGGAGTCCCTTTGGGAAGAAGTGAGGGACGCAATTCGAGCAATTGACGACACCAGTAAGTGAAAGCACGCTTTGTGGCGAGCTCGAAGATTATCAGCCATATTTTTTCATTGTGCAGCCAACAAATTTTCCTCGTCACACTGGCAGGATTCTGCAGCGTGTCAAAAACTGTTTTATGTCCCCGCGCATTCCTGCGTACTGCTCGGTGTTTTTTTTTTCGGTGCGCCGGCTATTGTGCGTAGATCAGCTGTATGAAAATTGTCGGCATCACGCAGCTGTGAGGAAATGTTTTTGGTTCCTAAGACACGCTAGCTGCATCATTTTGTACCCTTCACTTCAATCGTGAAATGCACGACGTGCACGTTTTCATGTTCTCAGCTACGTTTGTAAATGCGGGAGGAGACCTTTCTCAGGCGTGAAATTAATCGGGGCGCTGAGAGCCTAGTAAAATCGTCTCTTGCGTGTATGTAGAGCGAGCGCTCCATCCCGCGGCACCGCCCGCTCATCGTAGTCTTGTACGTAGCATTAATCTGCAGCTTCTGAACCGCGCAAAATCATCTCGTGCATGTCCGCAAAATAAATCATTCATCATGTGTGTGTCTCAGTTCAGTCATGCATGCATGCATAATCAGTAAAACTGCCTTTTAGAAGAAAAAAAAACTCGTGCTTCCGTACTGAATCGTGTGTTGTAAACATTTTCTGCAATATTCTTGTGTGCTAACAGATGAGAATTTTACTTTACTTACTTAGAACATACTGCAGGCCTACAGTAGGCCCAAGCAGGTGGGGCGAGTACATAATATATGCAAAAAAGAACAGGTTTAGCAAAATTGAAAAAATATTAAATACAAGTTGTAACACAAAATACAGCAATAAATACAAGGCTCAGATGCAAAATACAAAAAGTGAACGGCTCTCAAATTAAATGCTGTGAAGAAAACATTGAGTCAAAAGAATCAGCTCTGGTTAAAAGATCTGGTGAACACCTGTTCCACTCCTCAATGGTGCGTGGAAAAAATGAGTATTTAAAGGCGTTAATCCTAGCACTGTAAGGGGTTAATGATTGTGTATGATGATTTCGTGTTTGGCACGTAGTGTTAGGTTTAAGGAAGGGGTCTGCATTCATAGACAGTTTATGGTTTTTTAGTAAGAAAAGTAGTTTCAGTCTTTGAATTTTCCGGCGCATCTGTAATGTTTCAATACCGTGAGTTTGCATGAGGGTTGTTGGTGAGTCAGTTACACGATACTTTGAAAAAATAAAACGGATGGCTTTGCGTTGAATCATTTCAAGGGCCTCGATGTTACGTTTAGTGTAGGGATCCCAGACGGTGCATGCATATTCTAGTGATGGCCTTGTTATTGAAAAGTAGGTTAATTTTTTAAGTTCAGGTGGGGCAAGTTTTAGTTTATGTCTAAGAAAGCAAAGTTTACAAAAGGCTGAGGAGCATACGTTTGATACATGTTTATTCCAGCTAAGGTTTTTCGTTATTGTAACTCCTAGATACTTGTACTCGCTGACTTCGGTCAGAAGGTGAGATGAAATATTGTAAGGAAATGAGAAGGAAGCCTTTTTGTTAGTTATTGTCATGTATACTGTTTTCTCTAAATTTAGCTTCATGTCCCATTTATTACACCATGTATGTATGTTCTGAAGATTGGAGTTTAGTAAAACTTGATCATCTTGGCAAGTAATTTGGTGAAATAAAACGCAGTCATCTGCAAATAATCTAATTTGAACAGGGGTAGTTATAACGTTAGTAATGTCATTGATATATATCAAAAAGAGAAGAGGTCCGAGGACGCTTCCCTGTGGGACGCCTGAAGTGACCGGCAGGTGGTTTGAATAGCAATCATCAATACAAACAAATTGTGTGCGGTCAGAAAGGTATGAGGAAATCCAACGAATTATGAAATTAGAAAGACCATTAAGTTCAAGTTTGTAAATTAGTTTGGCATGAGAAATAACATCAAAGGCTTTGCTGAAGTCTAAAAAAATAACATCCATTTGACCAGCGCTATTTAGTACACTTGCAAAAGTATGAATGACAGAAGTTAGCTGAGTGACAGTGGAAAAGCCTTTTCGAAACCCGTGCTGATGGGGGGTAAGTACCTTATTATCGTTTAGAAATGTAGTTATGTAGTTAGCTATGATATGCTCAGCAAGTTTGCAACATGTGGAACTTATTGATATGGGACGATAATTAGCAATCAAGGCAGGATCACCCTTTTTCAGCACGGCCACAATCCGCGCTTTCCTCCAGTCGGAAGGAATGTTTCCTGTTTCAAATGGTTTGCGGAAAATAACAACCAGGAACTCTGTGATGGCTTCTGCATAACGGCGCAAAAAAATATTTGGTATCCCGTCAGGTCCAGCGGACGCTTTAGTTTTGAGGTTGAGTAGCATTTGTACATGTTCATGCTAAACTTTGGGCCACATGTCTGCCATTGTTTCCTAATTTGCTTGTTTAACATTATGCTCTATACTGCTCCATATTTCAGTAACAGTTGAGATTATTGCTCGGTGGAAAAATCTAAAAGATACGTACAGGCAAAAAAAGACGAAAAAGATGGGAAGAGTGGGTCAGGAGCCACTGCAAAGACGGCCTGGCCACATTTAAAGCAGATGGAGTTCCTGAGGGACTCCATGGAAACGAGACGGTAAGCAATGACTAATACTAATGATGAATTGAATGTGTGACAGCAATTAACAGCCTGTACATTCTACTCAGGAGCTTCTGCAACCTCGACGCAGTGAGCCACGTGCAGGTGGCCAGCGCAGCAGCCGAGACGAGCCATGCCAGCTGCAGCCCAGCATCGCCAGGCTCGAAAGAAGTAGAAGCATTGCCAAATGAATTTGAAAGCATGTATAGTGTCCCAGGTCTTCCTGTTGAACCAGGACCATCCTGTATGGCAGCAACTTCACCAGAGGTTCTCCCACATAGGGGAAACAAGCGACAGAAGAAAAGGTGGCAGGAAGTGGAGGCTGCTGACAGGGACTTTCAGGCCGTGTAAAGTGCAATTGCAGCGCACAGGCCAATGGATGCCTGCAGCCATTTTCTTCTGTCCCTGCGGCCGCAATTGGAGGCAACTCCACCACACATGCTCGTGCATCTTAAGATGGAGTTACTACATATTTGCCATTTGTACAGCCAGGGTGAATACCCTTCTAACCTGGCTGTGCATAAGGAAATAAATGAGCATTAATTTTTGTATGTCTGTTTATTTTTTGCTGCAGTTGTTCTACCACAGAAGCATACATGTCACACATGCATACAAGAATTCAACACACATATATACAGTAGCCAGTTTAATCAGAATGTTAATGATAGAGACAGTAGCACACAGCAGTGGGACGTCCCGCCCGTAACAAAAGAGTAAATAAAGCCTTAGGAGCAATGCAAAGGTGAAAAGCAGCTGGTGAGGATCAGGTAACAGCAGACCTGCTGAAAGACGGAGGGGAGATTCTGCTATAAAAACCAGGCACCCTGTATACACAATGTCATATGACCTCGACCGTACCAGAAGCTTGGAAGAACGCAAATATAATCTTAATTCATAAAAAAGGAGATGCCAAAGACTTGAAAAATTAGACTGATCAGCTTACTGTCCGTTGCCTACAAAGTATTTACTAAGGTAATCGCTAATAGAGTCAGGGCAACCTTAGACTTTAATCAACCAAATGACCAGGTAGGCTTTCATAAAGGATATTCCACAATATATCACATTCACACTATCAATCAGATGACAGAAAAATGTGCAGAATATAACCAACCCCTATATATAGCCTTCATTGATTACGAGAAAACATTTGAATTGAATTAACTTTATTTCTCCAGAACAACTGGAAGGATTTCCAGGCAAAAAGCTGCTTTGCAGCTTGACTAGGCCCAGAAAACCTTTACATAGCATAGCAGTGGGTTCGAAATATCAGCTGATGGAAATGAACATAATAAAGATACAACAAAGGAGAACAAATATACACTATCAAATACAAACAATCAGTACACTTAATACATACAACTGTATGATTAAAACTATAACTTCTAGCCTCATATAGTGCAAAAGAATACGTAATTAAGAAATGCTTATGTAATATAATCACAAAAATGAACTTTACGTTCAGTAATACATATTTTAAACATGTATATACATGAAAAGCAGAATACACACATCAAGTTGAGGTTTTCAGTGGAAACCTCAGCAGTCATACAGGCATTGCAGAATCGGTGTAGAAGAGCGTTATGTCAAAATACTGAAAGATATATAAACTGCACAGGTACCATAGTCCTCCATAAAGTCTGCAGTAAAATTCCAATAAGGAAGGGCGTCAGGCAGGGAGACATGATCTTGCCAATGCTACTCACCGCCCGTTTACAGGAGGTATTCTGAGGCCTGAATTGGGAACAGTTGGGGATAAAAGCTAGTTAATGGAGAATACCTAAATAATCTGCGATTCACTTACAACATTGCCTTACTGAGTCTCTTAGGACGTGAACTGCAAATCATGATTAATGAGTTAGACAGGCAGAGAACGGTGGGTCTAAAATTTAACATGCAGAAAACCAAAGCAATGTTCAACAGTCTAGCAAGGGAACGACAGTTCCCAATTGGCAGCGAGGGGCTTGAAGTAGTAAAGGACGTCTACTTCGGGCAGGTAGTGACAGCCGATCCGGATCATGAGAAAGAAGTAACTAGAAGGATAAGAATGGGATGGAGCGCATATGGCAGGTTCTCTCGGATCATGAATGGCAGGTTACCAATATCTCTCAAGAGAAAAGTGCACAACAGCTGTATCTCACTGATACTCACCTACAGGGCAGAAACATGGAGGGTAAAGAAAAGGGTCCAGCTTAAGGACAACACAGCGAGCCACGGAAAGGAAAATGATAGGTGTAACCTTAAAGACACCGGAAGCGGGCAGAGTGGGTGAGGGAACAAACGTGTGTTAATGACAGCAGAGTCGAAATCAAGAGGAAGAAATAGACTTGGGCAGGGCATGTACTGCAAAGGCACGATAACCGCTGGTCCTTAAGGGAAACGGAGCGGATTCCAAGAGACGGTAAGCGTAGCAGGGGGCGGCAGGAGGTTAGGTGGGCAGATGAGATTAGGAAGTTTGCAGGCACAGGGTGGGCGCAGCTGGCAAAGGACAGAGTTAATTGGAGAGACATGGGAGAGGCCTTTGCCTCTCCCGTGTCTCCCATTGGTGTAGTAAGGCTGATGATGACAATCAGCAGTGTATCATCATCATCGCCGCAGCCCAGCTGATGCCCAATGCCATGACACTGCTCCTTGGCTACTCAAATTAAGATTTGAACAAATGTCTTGTCTCGGCTGCGGAACGACTGTAGTTGTGCCCTACAGGTGGCTCAAGATTGAGCACGGCTGCGTCTTCTGCTGCTGCCCGCCACTGGCCTGCAGTAACATTGCCATAGGCATCTTCCACGTCGGCATAGTTTTCCGGCATATAGTTGCCATCCTCCACAAGAAAGTTATGAAGAACGCATGATGCCATGACAACGTATTCAGCGTTTTCCGGAAGGAGAATAATGATGCGGCGGAAGATCCGGAACCGGGACGCCATAACGAAAAAGGCGTTTTCAACGCACCTTCTGGAAAGAATGAAACATCACTGAGTGCTTTGTTTTTCTGTCAACTGCACACACACATGAAAAGTATCTGCATTCATTGCCACCAGGATAGTGATGAAATCCATGCAGTAGATCAATTTTGTGCCGCAACAAACCTTGCACGGCTGAGCCTGTAATTGAATATTCGTTAAGAGTCGTCCAGGCCCCTGCCCGGGTAGGGTCGCAGAAAATCGGCGCAGCTGGAACGCCTCGTCTCCAAGAAAAACATGAGGTGCCACTGTCGATGTTCTTGGTAGCAATTTAGGAAGTGGCAGATTCAGGAGGCCATGCTCAAGGCATTTTCCCATCCTTGATGCGCTAAGGGTCCCTCCATCGCTCTTCCTCCCATAAGCCCCAACGTCAACCATGACGAACTTGAGATTGCTGTCGGCCACAGCCATCAGTACTATTGAGTACATACCCTGTAATGACAAGAGTTTATATATACAGAAAAATAATTAATTGAAAAAAGACCATTCAATGTGTACATTACCTTATAGTTGAAATAAAGGCTGCCTGAATGTGGTGGGGCCTGAATTTGTACATGTTTGCCATCCACGGCACCAACACAGTGTGGAAAATTCCACTTTTGACAAAATCCGGAGGCAACCTTCTCCTAGTCAGCAATGGTTGGTATCTGCAGTGGCAATGAAGTAGAAACATGAAAGTATTTTTAGTCTAAAACTAGTAGCAGCAAAACGACGGTGCAGTGAGAAGCATTCATCCGGTCTTCTCTGCCAATGCGTGCCTTCAGTTTGTGCCCATTTTCCCTGTAGTACAAAACGAGCGCAGCAACATGCACTACTCAGATGTTTTCAGTACTTCAAGCAACTGCTCGTGTAAAATTTCTTTTCCTTTTTGACAGCAAGGGGAAGGCATGTAAGCTGCAGTAGTCATTAAATATACTATTCATTTTAAATGGTAGCAACACATAGGTCGCAAGATCCCAGTAAGCACAGCAGGCTTCGCCTGAAAGATTTCATGGTTTTATGGGGGTTTAATGTCCCAAAGCGCCTCGGGCTATGAAGGACGCTGCAACGGAGGGCTCCGGAAATTTCGACCGCCTGGGGTTCCTTACCATGCACTGACATCGCACAGTACACGGGCCTCTAGAATTTCCCCTCTATCGAGATTCCCTTCGCCTTAATGAGTATTTCACTCCAGCTGCAACGCACTTGAGGCAAATCGGCTGGAGGACTTCCCAAAGCAGCTTGCAGGTATCGCAGTTGATGCCGTTCGCAGTGGAGATGCCCACGCGGAACGCCATGGCAACATCCTGGATCTGCATTCCCAATGCCAAGTACCTAGAAGGAATCGCAAAAACAATATCCGTTTGCATGCAATGGTCAGGTAGTCGTCAATGAAACGCGTTTATAGTACCTCAGTGTCATGGCAAACCTTGCTCGTGATGGTATCGGCTCCCGTATAACGTACTGCTTTGTGAGAGGCCCCTCAACAAGGGTGTGAAGTTCCTCGAACTTGCTTGGGGACATCTTATAGTACTTGTGGAAGTACTCACTGTCTCCGCTCATGAGGAGTGGAATCTGTACAGAAAACTTTGCAGTTTAAGGCACCAGTATCAGGCAAACTACAACATGCAACTCACCGCGGTGTAGTACCCGGATTCTTGCTTGCGGTTCTCCCAGACGGGCCGCACCCACCAGCGCCGCGGCATTGGGAGCTCCAGCAACGCCTTTTTTCTTGAAAGTATTCCTCTAGCAAGAGGAGATGGGTGTACGACGACTCAAATGTTTCGCATACATCCATTTCGGACGACTCCACGTCTGCTCCGCCGTCTGCCCCTCCGATTGCACGATCGTTCATGTTTGCAAATGACCAGAATTTTGCAACGGCGCCAGTTACACCGCACGTACGGACTTAAAAAATGATGTTATTACCATCAAGATAAGAAGTAGTTGATATTTAAAAAAGAAGAGTTCTTTATTTCTTAACAAAATTTGAGTAATCGTGGCAAAATAATGCATAAACATTGTCCATGTTGATGTTTGCAAACCACCGAAACCAACCGCGAGCTCGTATTCTTTGCCGGCAACACTGAGATTCGCAGCGGCAGTAAACGCTGTGGAGCGACGCATGTGAAACGGAACCCTGCGAAAAGCATCGCTGCGCCATGCTGCTGGTTGCTGAGTTCGCTCAATCGCTTGCATGTGAACCGCCCTTCACATGACAACGATGAATTTAGTCGGTGCCATCGGCACCAGCGCCCTAGCGTCGGTGCGGCCTTTCAGTGGCCGAAAATTCTTCGGCTGCAATAAATGTCAAACATCGTGGCAAGCGTTGATTTCGTAATCATGGGTAATAATATCGAGCCATGATGTATTATTATGTTCAGTAATACGTTTTCACCTTTCCAAAGCAGACAACCAGGCTGACTACTGTGGCCGTCGCTGCGACAGTGCGACCACCTTGTTGAAAGTCTGTCGCAGTGGCCCTGCGACGAGAACGACACGCATTTCTGTCGCACAGCGGCATAAATCGCACTGCACTGCGGCAACAATCGCATCATGTGAAACGACCCTGCGATAACTGAGGCCAGATCTCGTTTCATAGGCAGTGCGGTCTCAAGCGGTGCCCGAATCGCAGTGAAAGCGCGTGCATGCAGCAGCGGATATGCACATTACTCTCTCTCGATCACGCGAGTTGTGCTGTGCGGGTGAAATGAAGCGAAATTCTAAAGTAAGTACTGATATTTGCGCACGAGCGCAGCCGAGCAGAAATAACCGCACAGCCAAGAGTGCCGCGATATGGTTTAAGTTCACTTGCTCTACAGCACGCCACTTCGAGTGCTCTACATTTACTACGTTGCAAAATCGAATGAAAATCATTGCCGTGCATACACGTTCGCGGCACCCGTAACGATGTTTCCGCTTGCAGAGGTGTTAGGGGAGAAAGGCATGCACGCAAAATTGAATGAAAATCATTGCCGTTTGCGAGCAGTTTCAGTATTTGGTTTGGTTTATAGGGTTTAACGTCTCAAAGCGACTCAAGGCTATCAGAGACACCGTAGTGGAGCACTCCGTGATTTCTACTACCCGGGATTCGTGCACTGACATCGCACATAAGCGAAATGCGACTGCCGCGGCCTTGATCGAAATCACGTTCTTCAGCTCAGCAGCTGAGCATCATGACCACTCAGCCATTGTGGCAGCTCAGTTGCAGTATTTGATTTGCAATCCCCCCCTCTTTTTTTCAGTGCCAGTGCTCATGCAAAGCAGGAAAATCAACGCAAGCACATCATTGCAATGCCTGTCAGAAATCTGGCCAGTGGTGGATGAAGTGGAAACCACCATCTTGATGGATTATGGTAGTGGGAACTGCTGAATGTTGGCATAATGGCAAACCATTATGCCAGCATATGGCAAGCTGGTTGCTGGCATAATGGCAAGCGACTATGCCGGCAAGCTGAATGCTGGAATAGTGACGGACTAGCCACACTTCAGCCGTTGGATGTGATTGTTCTTGAGGTGACATGTAGCAGTAAAAGGAAGCACACCAATTTTTGAGGTTCAGAGCTCACGACTGGTTTATTATAAATTTACTACGAGGTACCATCCGAGCACTACCACATGACTGCAAAAGAAAGTTATGCATTTTCCAAAACTTCAACAGCGGATTTGGTTTTTACTGCTTTGCCGCGCTTTCCCTGTCGACCGGCTTCCGTGAAAAAGCTGCGCAAATACTTCCTTGCTGCCCCAACCCTGGAATGTACAGGTGGTTTGGCAGCAGGATGCAGTTCCACGTATTTCTGCAAGCAATCTGAAAGAGCAATGCAGATAACACAAATTGGGTCTCAACTTCATCTTTTTAAGAAAATATGGCCTATGAATAATTTATCAACACACACACGACAAAAATTAGCAGTAAACAGCATCAAAACATGCAGTGCTCATTGTAAAGAAATGTGCGGCTGTATCATAATGGCATTTAGAGTGAAATACAGTAAAATCTCATTAATTCGAACTCGAAGAAGACCGGAAAAATGTCCAAATTAAGCGAAGTTCCAATTATCGGATGGGCGCTACAGTCAGCGGTCGTTGCGCCCACTACACAGGTAGCACCCGAAGCAGACACATGCAGTCACACATCGCGAGCTAGCCGCTACTACACGTTAGTGGCCGCTATTCTGAGAATTCTTGCGTTATGCACCAAGAACAAGTATTGGGGTGCATTCACGTGAGTAGTGAGGTTTAGTGCTGGAAAAGATGACAGCATCTATGCTCCAAAACACGTTTATTTACAGGGAAGGGTTGTCACTATTAAAAGTAATAAGTGATCAGCATTTGCTAGTGTTTCTTCTGCTGAGACGCCTTCAGCTTCAACTGCAGCTTGCCCAAGAGCTCCAGCGCAACTCGGAGTTCTCACTGGCAGAGAAGTAGCATGCTGCAACATCAAGCACTGACATTCTTCACATGCACCTGACAGTGGCATAGGCCGTCGCTGCTATCTGCCTCATCACTGTCGGTCCTTCTCACCGCCGGAGAGCCCTGCGGCGTCTGCTGACAGCATGCAATCTCAATTATATCGGCGTCACTCAAGGGTTTCAATGTCTCCACACCGCTGTCCGTGTAGTTTGCGGCACAAAGAGCATGACAGCGGCGGCCGAACTGCTTTGTGCACACCATGTGATAGTGACGCAGGGACTGCGGCACAAATAAAACCAGGAACGGCTTGTGCCGAAGCTTTAGCAGCACGGGCGAGTGCCCCTGCAGCGAAAACCTGCTATGGCAAGCACCGGAGTGCGGGCTGCGCCAGCATCGTGCGCTTGGCTTTTTTTAATTTTTCATTGCTTTGCATCTCTAGTAAATTTGCAGCGCACTGTAACCACTGTGGGTCAACTTCTAGCTATGAGAAGCGATGTCAGCCATGAGCTCCTAGTTTGAATTAATTTTTGCAGATGCCAACTTGTTCGAAATATCGAGTTTCCCCCACTGAAATACACAGGGTTGTGCCAGAACCCAGGCAACAGTTCGAATGAACAGAGTTTGAATTAACGAGCTCTTGCTGTATCACGAGCAGAATAGAAAGAGGTCTAACAGAATGCTCAAACACCAATTGTAACTGAATCAAACTATTATTTTTACGCAGCCACATTGGCACATTTTGGGCAAATTTTGTCAACATGGAACTACACAGGACACGGCACAGCCACGTGCAAGATGACAAATGTATCAACATGGAAGGCAACATACATGCAGGGAGCGATTAGAAAGACAAAAAATATGCTGTTACTGCACTAGACTGCTGTGCACGGAGGCTTATTTTACCAGAATGATAATAGATTTGGCACTGCTCACTAATGCTTTCGCAGTCAATGGATAGTTCCTCGATCACTGCGTGAATTACTAATTTTTCTCAGAAAGGACAACACACGCACACACTAACAATTATTTCCAAGGTGCCATCACAATATTCTTATAAAGGATGCACTGTGACATCAGAAAAAGCTGTACAGATTTAAGAGAAAGATTGAATAAAAACAATAAAAAAGGGGGAACAAAGATGCAATAGTGCCCACAGTAGGACTTCAACTTCCAAAGTGTGCTTACTTGCAACTGCCTCTACCTTCTCCGGTGTGGCAGGCATTTTTCTCAATGAGCCTGCCATGCTCCTGCATGCTTCGCCGGTGAGACTGCGTGCAGCAGCCTCCTCCCGCGACCAAACTACACGTGCCAGTTCAAGTGTGAATTTCACATCGGAGCGATTTTTCAGCAGGAAATTCCACTTGGCCTAATTTTTCAGCAGGAAATTCCACTTGGCCTCTGTGATGATAAGTCCCGGGAGTACCTGCACCTGCAGTCATTAAAGAACAATCAGTCGCATTTTTCCTTACAGCACTTTATGGCAATTGTACAGAGGTTTTGAAAACGCTGTCAGTCACAAGCAGTGCGAGGGCAATGAAGCAGTCTGCCAGTGTACCTTGTGAATGGTAACAGCCGATGGCAAGGTCTGAATAAAACACAAATGACAGAAACAAACAGACATCGATCAAGAGGACAATGCACAAAGTGACAGTGAAAGCATGCTACCTATTGAACGTTATGCACCTTTTCACAGAAGCAGTTCACTGGCTGCGATATCCACGGCAACACGGAATAATGTGAGGAAACATGGTACAGGAGTCCTGCCAAGATCTTTGGGGCACACCTAACGCCAGAACGTTCAGCCACCTTCCATATTCCAGATCCTCACCTACCTTATCAGTATTTTCCATACATGTTAATTTGGGGACACCAATTTAGAGGTCACCACAGCAAGGAAGAGGAAACAACGAAAAGCAATATTGACCGTGAAAACACATCCTAGTTGAGCAACACAGCCGTGAAAAACCAGCAATGAAGCTAGAAAAAGCTGCACTTCCACAACAATCAATCAAGGGAGTGGGCGCACACCTTTGCGGAGCTCACGCAAATACCGCGTTTGGACCGTCGGACTTACCCGTCTCCCCACCCCTCTCACACACTCCCAACCACGGTTTAAGGATAGCATATGGAGGTGTTGACACTCTCCCCCCGCCGTGCCCAAGAGCACCGCCCACTCGCAGCCACAATATGTTCGGGGGGAGAGGGAAGTGTTGCCATGGGAACCGGTCGCTAACTTAAAAGGTGATGCGAAAGGCGGGCCCACGCTGGGCGGCTCGGTCCGGCGTGGCGCGGCACTGAGCACGTGCTTTTGGCACATTTCGGAGTGTGCAGCTGCGCTGCTGTGCTGTTTTTAACAAGTTGTTTTATTTTGCACCAAGACCTTGTGTTTGGCTATCGTCGGCAGAGTAGCCCACAGCAGGTGAGTGCAGCGCAATGGGAAGAAAGTGCTTCGTGCCGAACTGCAATTCGGGCTACCAGACATGTGCGGAGTGTGTGCCATTATTCAAAGCTCCGTCCGACAATGTTCGTTTGGAGAAGTGGCGCCGTGCGATTCCTAGGGAGACCAGACATTAATGCCCACTGACCATGTCTGCGCCAAGCATTTTGCAGAGGATGCGATATCCCGGGCATATTATGCGGAGCTCGATAAAAGTGCTACTTTCCGCGGAAGAAATGCCCGTGCTTTCCAGAGATGCAGTTCCTACATTACAGTAGCCGACGGGTAATTCGGACTCCAAAACTTCGGTCTTGTCGGATATCTCGGACCTCAATGAGGCGCCGTCAGTCACCCCATAGAAGCACATACATATTCGCGACGGATATTTCGGATATCAAAAGTCCAAAAGCTCGATTTTTCGGACTAATTTCAGTCACCTGCGAGCCAAAATCGGCCATCTTATCGGCTTTCCGCCGGCGCAAAAGTATGGTGGCTGGAAGGGGGCAGTGTGACGGGCAGGAGCAGGCGGGGCGCCCAGAAGAGCGATGAAAGTTGTAGATGGCGCTACCTGCAGCTGGTGTGCAGCCATCGCGCCTGTTTCAGGGGGCGGCGCTGGGCAGCTAGGACGCCCGTCTAGCTAGCGTCGCATTTTTTAATAGTCGCTTAAGAACAAATGATGCGCGGCGCAAGTACTACAAGCTGTTTTCTGCTCAGATTCATTAATAAGAAGAGTGAAGCTTCTTTGGAGAGCAAAGAATAAAACGAGGCGTAATTTGCTTCATCGTAACGCGCAGCAGGAGCTTAGACGTGCGACTTAAAAAAAAAAGGATTATATTTTGCACTTGAACGCAAAGTAGAACCTTGACTTGCTGGACGCCTTGGTTTCCAAGAAAAGACATGGTGTTAACCCAAGCGAACATGGACAGCAAACACGAACGACTCGGAACGCTTTTCAACTTTGTCATTCACACATCCGCCGTAATATAGTCAGTGGCCACAGAAAAAAAAATACGCACAAGGAAACAGGCAAATACTACGTTGTGGCCGCGCGCAATAAAACTCGGCGACATCACCAAATCTTCGTTCTGTTCTGTCCGCGTCAGCATTCGCCAGCACCAGAAGCTTTAGCTTTGTGAAAACAAAAAAAAAATTAGGTGCTTATGTGGATGCAGAGGCAAACTTCAATATGCAGTAAATATTTTCCGTCACTGCTTTTGTTGTACAGGCCCACAAGGCCAGAGGAAACACTTCAATGTCCACAAGAGAATAAATGATTTTTATTTAACAGTGCAGCAAACCATATAACCATATGCACACATCAGACCGAGTGGAGCAGTGTGCTCTACTTCACTCTTCTTAACTTCAAATGTTTCTGGCGCTCCCTCTGAACAACCTTGTCCGTATTTAAGGATTTTGTAAAAAAATGCAGCCTAGTTAGCACCACAAACTGAATAATTCTGGCAGTAAGTTCTTTGCGATGAAGCTCGCATCCTACTTGGTGGAGCGTCAGACTGCTCAGAAATTGCATAAAATCATGCACACTGAAAGCATAAAGCTTCTCTGTTGAGAAAAACAATGTGAATGCACCCTCTAGCACTTTAATGAGCGTGGCCAACTCATCGCCAGGGTACAACAGGCCTCCCCTATCAAATTGTTGAGTGAACACACTGTCTGCATTACATTCAGCTGCTTCTCTGGTGACCGTGAGGCCAGAAGCACAACGTTGGCAAGAAATTTTGTCACTAAACTTCCTGGCCACATATCCCGCCATGTAAAAGACAAGCCGGCTATCACTTATCTCAACCACATAGCTGTTGTGGTCCGAACTGAGGCACTGCTGCATCACAGAGCCAGCATCATCAATGTTGCCAACCTCCAGCATGTCCTCAATTATGTCCTACATGCTAAATGTATACTTATTTTCACCACTTGGTGAACTAAGGAGGGCATTAACAAGCTGGGCTGGACTGTTTCCTGACTTGGGCAGACGAGCAAGGTTATAGAAACTGAGGCAATTCACAGTTACGAGAAACTGTGCAGGGCTTCGATGATCATTTGTCCCCGAGTACTGCCTGATAATACCGAACAAGTTTTCCAACTTGTCCTGACTTAGCCTTGACGTCAATAGGTATTTGAAACCTAAAGACGCTAGGCAAGTCAAAAGTGACAGCGTGCTTCGAATTGTAACGCGCAGTCCTTCAGCAGTGCTCTTGCTAAGAAAGCCACCTCCAACTCTCTTTGCCACATCTTCCCATTTATCTAAATAGTCCAGAAAAGCCGCCAGGTCGGCAACACCCTGAGAGGATGGTCTTAGTCCACTGCATGGAAACCTTGACGTGAGAAGGGATATGAGGCCACTCATGCACTTCACAAGCTTTTCTGTCGGCGTAATTGAATCATAAGAGTGCTTTAGGTGTGCTTTAAGTATAAAGAGGCCTTTTATCACTTCTTCGCTAAAGAGTGTGAAGGCTAAATTTGCTTTCATTTTTTCGAACGAGTTGGGTCTGATGTGTGCACTGGTTATATGTGGCATTGCCTTCAGCGTTAAAGGGCTTTTATCCTTTTCCCATGCTAGTTCTATATGCTCTACACATGCTCGGCCATCTGGAGTTAAGAAACCAGTGGTTACAAATGCGTTTCTAACACATTTCACTAAATGCGGAAAATCTGAGCAGAAATGAAGCTCTCTTGTAGAGTCTACAGGATGTCGTTTCTTGAATGTGACATGGCTTGAGGATGCTGAAAGAGAAATGGAGGTATTTAGAGCCAACTCTTGTCGTATGTCCTCTAGATGTTTAGATCAAGATGTGTTCTCCAGATTACTGCACTCCAGCCTTGGAGTGCCATGCCAAATAAATCGAACACCAAGTGGTTTCTTACCACCAATTCCAAATGACCTCCACATGCTGCGGTTCCATGATACTCCGTCACAAGTCAAAAAGTCGACAAACAGTCCAGCCCGTTCAGCCAGCACTATTGCTTCCAGCAAAAGCTTTGCAAGCATTTCGCCCTTGATGTTGCCTTTTGACGCAAAGACACCAAGTATTTGGGTCCAGTCACCTGCACAAAAATAAAAAAACCACATAGGCAGCATGCATAACTTATTCTAGGAACACTGTTTGTATATTCAGTCAGCGGCACAGAATGTTTATTGAATCAACCATAATGGAGACCTTGTCTCTGCTTAGTGCTTATTTTGTGTGTGTAGCTGGGGCTAACACTCCTTACTACAACAAGGCTGCAGTAAATGAAGACTGGGAAACCACTTCTCTTTGTGCGCAACAAAACGGAGTGGCACACAAGGCCTATAAGCACATACAAGTCAAAATAAGCAGCATTACAAACCTTGAAATGGTTGGAAGAGCATCACCATTCTGTGATCTGCTGGAACAGTTCTTTCTTCTTCGGGTGTATGTCTTCCGAGGTCTACGAAACCTTGTACTGCACCTGAAATTATAAAATTCCATGACTACACAGTGCTGCATGTCATATTTTATTACAATGCTACCATGCTAGAGATACCAACTGTCATGGGAGGGGTAGTTGCAGTGGCTGTGCTTACCTGCAGTGTTGACACTGAAGTGCTCGCACAACTTCATTTGGTCGAACACTATGCCACCGTGCACAATTCGTGTCCATATGCTCAGTTTTCAGAGCGATGGCCTCAAATACATTTTCACTAAAGCCAAAGCCACTTTTAAAGTTTTGAACATAGCGCTGTAGGCAGGTCCGGCTGGGTAGGATCAGGATCTTCTGTTTTCGAAGGTATTCATAGAGTTTAGGGCTTTTCATACGTAAGAGTACGCATTCAAGAATCCATTCTTTCTCATAATACATGCCAGACGTCGACTTTCTTGTTCCTGCTTTGAAGCAGGTCCTAATGGCTATTCGTGGTTTAAGAGGCAATGCTTTGATGCGGTCACTGAGCACTTCATCCCCCATTTGCTCATTTGCCTGCCTCATAGCCTCTAGCAACCTCGCTGTGTTGCGCAGTTTTTTTTGCGCGGCTTGCAAGCGACGGCGTGTATTTGCGTGCTTTTTTAGCCGACTTATTGCCGCACGCGGCCGTTTTCTCCGTGACTGCTGGTTTTGAATCAGCTTCCTTAAATATTTACAGTGGATACAGGGTCTCGGCACTTCGCATGTGAGAAAGCATATGGAGGAAAAGTGGGCGCCAGCAAACAATACATACTTGCTTGATTTTTCGGGGGTAAGTCCACAATCTGTGCACATCACAAGCAAGTGAGTAGCGTCGAGGACTGCTTGAGCTTCAACAGAGGATTTAACGATGCGCTCCGAGTGCTTTACACCTCGCACATAGTCACAGCACAGAATTGATCCCAGCTGGTTGTTGTCTTCTTGAAACTTGATTGCTTTTGGCAGCCGCATGCGACATATCTCATCTCCGTCTCGCTCGCAAACGCCGAAGAACGCAAAGTGCGGTTCGGCTGCGAATCTCAGTTTGCTCCAGGAGCTATCTGGCAGCTGAAGGTTTTGGAAAATGCTCTCTACAGTTGCCTCGTTCTTGTCCTGTGCTTGTGACTGGCCCGTTGACAAGACGGCTATGTCGAGCGGATCCGATGACTGCGCCAACTGCGCGTCGTTGGCCGTGCCTATCCTTTTGCGTTTTGAACATTTTATGTCTTGGTTGCACAAATTCCTCTCCTTCCGTTTGACGGGTGCTTTCTTGGTGAAGTATTTGGGGGCATCCAGAAAGACAGTAGGGATAGCGTCGTCAGTCAGCTGTGGCCGATCACGTGGAATATCGACTACGTCCCCATTTATCACATGCCGAAAGGCCCTTTCGATGTACTTCACTTCGAAGTGGCGT
The DNA here is from genome assembly GCF_052857255.1 of Amblyomma americanum. Taxonomy (NCBI): domain Eukaryota; kingdom Metazoa; phylum Arthropoda; class Arachnida; order Ixodida; family Ixodidae; genus Amblyomma; species Amblyomma americanum. The sequence continues at coordinate 92,000,822 of NC_135502.1, read as the reverse complement.
TCACAAACGACACACTCTGTTGTTAGCTCCTTGTCAGCACGTTTGATATTTCGCGACCACAGTTCGCGTCGTCCCCGCAGGGGGGTGCCTGCAGTTTGCAGGCGTCGCGACGGTGAGTGGCGACACCGCGGGGTCCCGAGCATCCGCAGGGACATCTCCGCAAGGGGATGATGGTGAACTGTGCATCACCACGGACCCGAGCACCCGCGCCTCGCCGTGCGTGGCATCGCCGTGTCCGGGGAAAAGGGGATCCTGGTGGTTGAGCCGATGCCGAGCGTTTGGACCCTTAAGGGGTATTCACACGGGGGATGGAATCCCTCCCGAACTGACGGCGGCTGCGTACACGTCACGCCTTCGAGAGTGCTCGCGGCGACGCAGTTTCCGGTTTTGGTCCGGCGGCCGCCGCCGACGGGGGAGGGGACCGTTCGCTCGGCCGCTACGTTCAGTCCCCGCGTCCCCGGGAGATTAGGCGGCACTTGGCAGGGCGCGCGTTGGGGTCGCTGTGAGTGGCGCTGCGCTGTCGACGGAGCTGTATTACTTCTTGCCGTGGATTTTGCGCACGTTGGACGAAGAGGAATGCGTGCACTAATAAAAACATTTTTGAAGTCCAATATTTATGAACTGGTTAGAGCAAGATGCGTTTTGTGGCATACGTCGTCTTTGTGTTTGTCTGCATCTTCTCAGAGTTTCTTCTCTTCTATCTTTCACGCATCTCTTTTTTTTCGTCTAATTTTTCCCCCCTCGACTGTCGGCATTTTCCCTCCTCAGATCAGCACAGCCCCGCTCCTTGAGCATGGTAAACCCAGATGGCGGCTTTTGTTGTAAAAAAAAAAAATAACTGCCTCGTCGCTGCAAAGCATCTTAGCATTTTAACCCCCCCCCCCTCTCCCTAATGAAGGAATGCACAAAATTCGAGACGCATGAAACACGATAGGAACGATAAGGTACACCAGACAGCCCCTTCTTTCCTTTTCAACCCTTTGAGCTGTGTCTTCGCAGACTTATAATCTCCCTTGTCGAATTGCTTGCTGTCGGCACCAGCGTGGGAACGGAATAGTTCCCATCAGTTTGACGTTCGCAGTGCGCATGGTTTCCAAGCTTCTCGTGGGGACTCAGACCAGCTACGCTTCGCAGTTGGCCTTTCTGTGAACGAACTGGACCAGCTGTGCTGAACCTCCGGTCTTTCCTGCAATATTTCGCTGTGTAGTCAGTATTCGTTCGTTTTCAGAAGCGCCTGTCTTGTGTACGTCAACGTTCCTGTCGAGCTTCGTGCGTCGATTTTTGTGCCTTTCTTCAGCGTGCGCCAGAAGCGAAAGATGCATTGGAGCGACGAAGCAATGCTTTTCTTCTTGTCGTTAGTTGAGCAGTATCCTTCACTGTGGGATGTCAGCAACAGCGACTACAACAAGACACGCTTGAAAGCCTCCGTCTGGGAGAATATCTGTCGGGAGATGGCAACTCGTTTCCCCCAGTTTGAGCCGTACACTGTTGGTGAGTACAATTGCTTTGTCTTAGTAAATACGGCCGCATCATGTATTTGATGTGTCTAAGTCTTCGTGTTGACCACATATCTTACCGCAGCATGACAACCAGGTTTTCTTTAGGGGCAAAGGGAATTTGTTGTGACAACTGCACTTGCTGTCCATTCTCCTTGTCCTCGTGCCTCACAGGCCATGGCGAGAGCAAAAATGTACTATTTTTTGGCGTGTGTGTATGTGTGTGGAGTGTTGCCCTTCTAACGAATGTCCTTTTCCCTCTCCTTGTGTACAGACTACGTAAAAACACTGTTAAAGAACAAACGGAGGACGTACAGAGAAGAGAAAAAGAAAATGCTCTATACGAAGAGTGGCCAAGGGGCAGATGATGTGTACATAGGGAAGTGGAAATTCTTTAAAGCAATGATGTTCATAGACAATGGAGCCCCAGCCGAGAGCCGAACGTACACAGAAACGTACGGGATGGCCACAGAAGAGGTGAGAAAGCGGTATACGCACTCCTTCCTTCATCGGAAGCTACACTTGTTCTTCCAGCCGCAATCTGAGAAATTTGTTCGGTCGCTAGCCCTGCTTTTCTCTCCACGTACTTCTCGCGCGAAAATGAGAGCGTCTTTGCATGCTGCTTCGTACTTTTTGTTCCCGCCTTTTCTGAGCTTAACCGTAGAATATTTTGAAAGCCTCTTTCTTACTGCGCTTCTGTTCGTTGATCACAGCCGCTACCCCATCCCAACCTTCCTCTAGCGTGCAAGAATTCATGACATTTAAATTGTTCAGATACAGAAGAACTGATCTGTTTTACATGCAAACGCTACATTGTTCAAATCACTGTTTGTGTTAACTGCGGTAATTTCTTTGCAGGAATATGGGCAATCTCCAGAGAACAGCCTTGTTGTGGAATCTCAGGACCCGGCGGTCGACGCGTCAGTGTCCAACACAGCGGCGGCAGAAGCACCTGTGCCACAAGCATCCGAGGCACAATCAGCGGTGGCTCTGGCTAACGCAAACCAGGCAGCTCCGAAAAGAAAAAGAATTGCAGACCACCAGCTTGCTCTTCTGCAGCAGCGGACTGACACGCTGTCCAAGATGGCCAAGACCCTTGACAATTCTAGTCCGGACGATTGCAGCGCATTCGCTTCTGTACTAGCTCATTATTTCAGGAAGTTGCCGCTAGCTAAAAGGGCGAAGTGCCAGGCAGCAGTCCTGACTTTAATGAAAACTTACTTAGAGGATGAGTCGTAAGTCAAGTGCATAAATGGTGTAAGTTTATTCAACTTCATTGAGAGTACAAGCTAATTCAGAATAAACAAACATTTCAATTTCCATCATGCTGTAGAAGAGTGTCTTCATTGAGTGACATCAATTGGTCATTTCAAGCTGGCCATTTCAACGCAGAATGCCAACCATGTTAACCTAAACACTCCTCCTTAAATTGCTGATGTCAACGCCCGCACGGGTGTTTTGCCAACTCACAGCGCCGTCTCCGTTGAAGTAGTCGCACAGCCGTTCGCGCACAGCTGCAGCGAGAGAACTTGGGCGAGACCGGCACGGTTGCAAGGCGAAAAATGCTTGAGGATTTTCCCCTGTATTTATGCTTTCTGGCCGCTCAAGATGATGTCCTTTAAGGATATTGTGAATCACACAAGCTGCTTCGACCATAATTGTCACCTTCTCCGGCTTGGCATGAACTGTAGTCAGAAGGAATCGAAATCGGTGAGCTAAAATGCCGAAAGCGTTTTCAGACACTCGTCGGGCCCTTGACAACCTAAACAAAATATAAAAAGCGAAATTAAGAATCAATTGCGCTGAAATTCCACATCAATCACGCAACTGCCTATGTTTATTTCTGTTATTGTATATCATTATATATCATCATTGTTATCTAATATTAATTTTTCATGTTATTAACACAAGAGTAGCAGAAAGAGGTGCATTACCGGTAGTTGAAGACCTTTTGTTCAGAAGAGAGCTGAGTTCCACTAAAAGGCTTCATCAGGTTCTGTGACAGGGGAAAAGCGTCGTCGCCCACCAGAACAGGCGGAAGCTGCAGGTTTGTGGAACTCCACATAGATACAAGATCGGGCATATTTGCCTTCTTGCATGCGATGGCTTTCTGCAGTGGTGTTATCTGCCATATTGCCCCATCTCCTTTTGATCCTGGTGCCCCAACATCAAGATACAAGAACTTGCAGTCGGCATCAACAAGAGCGAACAGTATGATGCTGAAGGTCTTCTTGTAATTAAAATACAATGAGCCCGATTTTGCTGGCTTCACAATTGCGACGTGCTTACCGTCGATAGCACCCACACAATTAGGGAACTGCCAACGATCTCTAAAAGCCTCAGCTAAAAGCGACCAGTCAGCCTCAGATTTGGGTGCTCTCAAAGTCTCTGCCTTGAATTCATCACAGATTGCTTGGCATGTTGTTGATATTACGCTGTTAACAGTGCTGTGGCCCAACCGAAACTGCCGGCTTAGCGAGAACTGACTTTCTCCTGCAAAAAAAAAAGAGCAAAGCAACGATGTCACATTTACAGTTTCTTGCTACCCCTGTCAATAGCTCGCTTATCCCAACAAACGAAGCCAAACACTCACCCGATGCTAAAAAACGTAGCGTCACTTCAAGACGTGTTCTCGCGCTGACGGTGGTCCGCATGTTTGTGCTCTGCTTTTCAATCCGGTGTCTGATGCGTTCCAGCATCCACAAGAAAACTTCATGCGGCACACGAAGCAGTTTCTGGTATTCGTCCGGGTCATCTTCACGGAGCGTGTTATACAGACTGTGCTGCACACCAAGGGACTTTTCTTGCATCCATGGCTTCACCCAGCACCGCCGCTTTTTCTTGAAAAGATCGTCGTCATCCTCGGTTTCAAGCAGAGCCGCCAACAACACGTACTTGCGCCTTTTTGCGACGTCCATTTCCTGCTCTGGATCCTCTAGCGCCAGAAAGTTCGACGTGTATTCAGCTCCGGTGCTGGGAACTGTCTGTTTGTTTCCCTTTTTCGGTTTCTTTTCCCTCTTATCTCCCTTCAATCTTTATTATTTTTTTTTAGCCTTCGCTGTCTTCAAAGAACAGCAAAACTGGCCGTCCGGCCCTTTCTTTAACCCCTCCCACGCCGCCCGGCCGCTTCGCGCATCTAGATCCCCCGCGGCGGCTCCCCGCTGCCCGTGTGAATACTAAATTTTGGAGCGGGGGAGGGGTTTGGCCGGCCGGTGACGTAGCGCGCCTCGTCTCCCCGTCCCTCCACGCCGAGGTCCCCCGTGTGAATACCGCTTAAGGCCCCTTGGCGGAGGCAACACACCACTTTGGCCCCAGCTTCCTGCAGACGGCACCTCCTACCTGACCCGACCGGGGGGGAATCGGCAGTCGCCTTTTCCTATCCTCCTCTTCATCTTTCACTTTCCTATCTCTGTCTCACAACTCTCCTATATCTTACTCACTTCTTGGGTTTTCCTGTTTTCCTGGCGGCGAGGGTTAACCTTGTGTGCGACCAACTACCCTGAGTTGAGTCATATTTGGTTATAGTTAAGGTGTACAGCTGGCGTGGGCAGGACTTGCTTTCAAGTTCCTGTCCCGTCCCCTTGTTGGACTCCGTGGTGGGTGGCTGGCACCATGACCGAAAAACTAAATTTTTTCATGGCTCCACCCTTATCCAAACCTGATCGCTCTCTAAAAAGAGGGCGGAACGAAGCAGCTGATTTTTTCTCAAAAAAGAGACAAACATTTTCAAAGTTCCACGTAATCCACAGTGAAAGTGACGGAATACAGGCAAGAATAATATCCCCATTCCTTGTGTCAAAATGCTTAACCGATACCTTGGGCCCTGGCTACAAGGTCTCAAAAATGTCCAGCAGCGACTTACTTCTTGAGCTGCGCGACAGCATCCAGTGTTCAAAACTCTCCAACATTGCGTCTATAGGGGACATCTCTGTCTCTGTAACCCCCCACCGATCTCTAAACACAGTCCGAGGTGTAATCTCGAAATCAGACTTTATCCATATCACAGAAGCTGAAATGCTTGAATGGCTTACCGACCAGAATGTAATCGACGTTCACCGAATCAAGATCCGCAGGGATAACAAACAAATAGATACCAAACACATGGTCCCCACATTTAATACCAGTACCTTGCCCAAAACGATCGAAGTTGGATACTTGAAAGTCAACGTCAGACATTATATACCCAATCCCCGCCGATGTTTCGACTGTCAAAAGTTTGGCCACGGCTCACAAAGTTGCCGCGGCCGCAAAACCTGCGCGAAATGCGCTTCGAAAGACCAGCATTCTGAGGAATGTGACGCAGCACTGCGCTGCGCAAACTGCGAAGGAGACCATGCAGCGTACTCCAGGGCATGTCCGTCCTGGAAAAAAGAAAAGGAAATAATTACCATAAAGACAAAAGAAAACATTTCATTCAAAGAAGCAAGGAGGCGTTTTGCGCTTACGAACACATTCTCTTTCACTGCAAAACCCAACTTCGCTGATGTGGTGCGCGGGGGCGTAGCACCACACAGCACTACTGCACCTGCCGAGGCTGCTTTCACAGAGCCAGTGGCAGGGCCATCCACGCCCCAGGCAGGGACAGCGAAGGCTGCTCTGCCACCATCAAAGCAGGGAGCGCCGGTCCATGGGTCGGCATCCCGCAGGACCTCCCCCCGTCGGGAGAGGCCTGAAACTAACACAACCGCGGGCCCTCCGCGGTCCTCCAGCACCTCGGTTGAGGTGATGGATACAGCACCCACTCCGCCTCCACTACAGAGGCGGAACAGCTCTCTTGAGCGGAAAAAAGACAGGCCCCTCATAACGGGCCCACCACATAAGTAAATCTCCTTTCATTTTCTCTCAAAAACACAAGCATGGCTTTTTTAATTCAATGGAATTGCAGAGGACTTATGCAGAATTATAGTGACATAACACATATTTTAGGGTCAATGTTACCCATAGTTTTATGTCTTCAGGAGACCAATCTTGGTCCACAACATGTACATATCCTGAAACATTATCAAACTTTTAGACGCGATCGCGAGCAGGCAAATCGACTCTCAGGAAGCGTCGCAATTGTCGTCCAAAGCGGCGTCCCTGCTCGAGAAATCAAGCTCAATACAAAACTTGAGACGGTTGCAGTCAGCATCGTCGGCTATAAAACACTAAAAATCTGTTCCGTATACATTCCTCCACATTTTACATTAACAGTCCATGATCTAGAAGAATTGATAGATGAACTTCCAGAGCCATATCTGGTAGTTGGGGATTTTAACGCTCACTCCCCTTTTTGGGGAAGCGAGCGATGCGACTCTAGGGGGCAAACAATCGAAGATTTTATCCTCTCAAATAACATCTGTCTTTTAAATACAGGAAAAGCAACTTATTGTCGCCCAAGCTCGGCAAAAATGAGCTTTCTCGATTTAGCTTTCGCATCACCATCGCTTTTTAACGATTTTAAATGGGATGTTTTAAATGACCCTCTGGGAAGTGATCACCTACCTATTATCATCAGCCTCTCATCGTCTACTGCAGTCATCCCCACAAGACCACGGCGCTGGAAACTTCACCTCGCCGACTGGTCACTTTTTACAGCAAGTGCCACACTAGAAAAAAAATTTTGTGAAGATCTCAGCATAGATGAAATTAATGGAAAGTTTACTACATGCATAATATCGGCCGCTACACTAGCCATACCACAAACAACAGGACTCGTACACAAAAAAACAAAGTATGGTGGACGCAAGAATGCACATTGGCAAAAAAACAACAAAATAAAGCTTGGGGCTCTCTGCGTCGGTATCCCACAGCGGAGAACTTGATTGCCTTTAAGAGGGCCAAGGCCAGAGCGCGATTCGTTCGGAGAAATGCGGAGAAATCCTCATGGCAGAAATATGTGTCCTCAATAAACAGCTCAATAACCTAAAAAAAAATGTGGGAAAAGGTTCGAAGATTCAGTAGTGACCATGCCCCTTTCACACTTCCTCTATTGACTACACCCGGGACACAAACATCATTAGAAGAACAGGCCAACATACTAGGTGAGCATTTTGCTAAGTTTCCAGTTCGTCCAATTACGCAAACACGTTCCAGAAGCACAAAGCAATAGCAGAAAAACAAAAACTTCCATTTGCAGCAGGTATGCACGAGGACTACAATCAACCCATCACACTCCAGGAATTGATTTGGGTATTATCTTCTGGTAAAAAGACAGCAACAGGCCCAGATAATGTGCATTACGCTATGCTCGCCCGTCTCTCTGAGGATGCCGTGCAGGCATTGTTGAACTTCTTTAACAAAATATGGACACTGGCAATATACCTGAGGAGTGGAAGAAAGCAATAATAGTACCTATTCTGAAACCCGGAAAACAACCAACAAGTCCTAACAATTACAGACCGATAGCCCTCACCAGCTGCATCGCTAAATCTTTCGAAAGCATAATAAACATTAGACTGACCTTCACATTTGAATCTCGTCGACTCTTAGATTTACATCAATGTGGATTTAAGAAAGCATGCTCGACCACTGATCACCTTGTCCGCCTAGAAAACACCATCTGGGAGGCGTTCATCCACAAACAGCACTGTATCGGGGTCTTCTTCGATTTGGAGAAGGCATATGATACCGCGTGGAAGTTCGGCATCCTCCATGACCTAGCAGAGCTAGGGATATGCGGCAGGATGCTGAACTGCTTGAACGACTTCCTGACTAACCGCACATTCAGAGTCCGTCTGGGAGCAACTCTATCAACGACATTCACCCAAGAGAATGGCGTACCCCAGGGATGCATTTTAAGTATGACACTCTTTATAGTAAAAATGAATTCTTTGGCCAAAGTGATACCTAAGTCCGTAATGTATTCAGTTTATGTAGATGACATACAGGTAGCATACACTTCTTCCAACATACTGTCCTGCGAGAGACAAATACAAATCACACTAAATAAACTGGCTGCTTGGGCAGAGAAAAATGGATTCAAGTTCTCCCCTCAAAAAACGGTAGCTGCTTTATTCTCATTACGATGAGGCCTACAGGTCGATCCCAATCTGTGCTTGAATCAAACCACACTGCCAGTCAAACAGGAACATAAATTTTTAGGCGTCACTTTTGACAAGAAACTTACATTTCTGTCACACATTAACAACCTGGAAAAGAAAGCATCCCAAGCCCTCAATGTATTAAAGGTACTCTCGCGAAAACGGTGGGGGTCCGATAGAGCATGCCTATTGCAAATATATCTCTCTTTGGTACGCTCCAAGCTGGACTACGGGTGTGTTGTATATGGTTCGGCAAGAGCATCCTACTTGAAACGACTGGACCCTGTTCATAATCTTGGTTTGCGCCTATCAACTCGAGCATATAGAACATCCCCGGTAAATAGTCTTTACGTTGAAGCTAATGAGCCCACACTAGAGGATAGAAGAGTCACACTAACATGCACGTACATCCTAAAAGCCCGTTCTCTCCCTAAACATCTCTGCTATCCCATTGTTGCCAAGTGCCCATCTAGAAGATTATTCAATAATAAACCACATTTTATCAGGCCACTAATAATGCGCTTTGAAGATAAATGTGAAGACTTAGCAGTGCTGGACGCCCTACCTAATATTGCATAAAGACATGAATATCTACCACCATGGTACAGCCTTCCTTCGGTGTGTGACTTCACATTGACACATGTAAACAAAGAGAAAATACCACATGAGCACATACTGCAAGAGTTCTTTGCACTACAAGAAAAATATGACACTTACACTGAATTTTACACTGATGGCTCAAAAACAGAAAGTCATGTCGGAAGTGCAGTAATTCAAGGAACAAATGAAAAAATGATACGATTGCCACAGTATGCATCGGTATTTACTGCGGAGTGTTATGCCATCTTTGTAGCTGCAGAACAAATAGTAAAACAAAACATAAAAAATAGCATCAGTTACACCGATTCACTGAGTATGCTAAAAGCGCTGTATTCTACAAACGCTGCTGAACCCATAATAGGAAAAATCATACATAACATAGTTAGAATTACAAAGCAAAAACATAACATTATATTCTGCTGGGTCCCTAGCCATGTTGGAATTTTAGGTAATGTGAGAGCAGATGCTTGCGCAGCACAAGCTAGAATTGGCCATATAAAACAAGTTAGCCTACCACAGAGGGATTTTTCTAAATTACTGCACAGTAAACTCAGGAATAAGTGGCAGATTACATGGGACGAACAAACAAACAACAAACTACATTCTATAAAACCTGTTTTGGGAGAATGGAGATCATGTACACATCAGGAGCGTTTCATAGAAGTTATTTTGTGTCGACTACGCATTGGACACACACACACACCTTACTCACAACTTCTTACTGACAAAAAAAGACAAACCTCTCTGCGAAATGTGTGGCGATGAACTCACGGTAAACCACATTTTAATTGTATGCAAAAAACGAACAACCGAGGAAAAAATATTTCACAACATTGTACAATGAATACATCCCACTACACCCCATGTTACTTTTAGGAGATCAAGCACTGGTTGATTTTTCCAGCATTTTTAAATTTCTCAGAGAAGCCAATGTTTTATACAAACTTTAGACATAAAAAGTGTAACCTTTAACAAAAGCTTTAACCGTGTGTTTGGCGCATCATAGCCTCAGTTGCTTTTGCGCCATTAAAATCAATATAACTAACTAACCTTGTAGAAGTGTAGGCCATTGATAACACGATTTCCAAATAGCTGGAATGCAAGTGTCACCCTCATCTTTTCAAACCCATTAGGTTCCAAGTGTGCAGATGTCAAGCCAGGCATTGCCTTTAGAGTGAGCTGGCTCGAGTCGAGCTTGAAGGCCTGTTTTACAGGCTGGATGGAAACCTGGAACAGTTAACATACCACATGTTGAGCTGTCAAAAAATGTAGTAGCTAGAACGCAGCTTTCATAAGACTTGCTAGGACAACTGCTATTATACAAGGATGGGCACTTACCATACCAGTTGGAGTGTTCAGGGGACCTTTGAGTAGAGAGTTCCTCAGGCATTTTAGGAGATGTGGAAAATCCGATAGGAAAAACAGCTGTCGAGAAGGGTCCACAGGGTGTTCTCGGCTGCACGTAATATTTCCATTTTTTACGCCAATTCCCAATAGGTTTCACATACGATTCCATGGCGCACCATCACATGTAATGAAATCAACCAGAAGTCCACTGGCCTCGGCGACAATTGTGGCTTCTATTAGAATTTTTGCCAGCATTTCAGCCTTGACATTGCCGCTAGTAGCAAAAGTGCCAATAACTTCCGACCATCGTCCAGTAAAGGGCACAAACATTACGACCATCCCATGGTCAGATGGAACATTCTGTCCGTCAGTTGTAAACGGGCCCAAGTCAACAAATCCTTCAATACGACCAGATGATGTCACATTTAGGTGTTCAGACAATTTGATTTCATCAACCAAAAGGCCGCCACGAAGTTTGAAGCTAACCATGCGTCGAGTTTTTTTCTTCAGTTGGAAAAGTACTCAGTGGCTGAACCCAAAAGTGGTTTTGTAAGCCCGTAAATAGCGCTTTAGTGTACTCTTGCTTGGCAGGCAAATAATGTTGTGATTTCGGAGATGTTCATACAACTTGGCACTTTTCATCTTCATTAATATGCATTCTAGAATCCAAGCTTTACTGTACACATTTCCCTTGCTGCTTTTTTTTTCGCTGCTGAGAAACATTGTCTCACGCATTCTTGCTGTTTAGGATCCAGGGCTGAGATCTCTGCCTCGATCACTTCCATAGGCTTAGAAGCATTTTTCTCTTGCATCTTGCAGAGCTCATCTTTCAGGTCACTCATTCGTGATGATAGCCTCCGGTTCTTTTGTCGCACTGAACGCAGCTTCTGCGTTGTACTTTGCACAGTCTTTCTAACTGACCGCTTTACCCTTGAACACCGCGTCAGTAAGGCCTTTCTGAGGTAGCGGCAGGATACGCATGCCTGTCCTGCGAAGTAGAACAAAACAGAGGAAAAATAACTGACCACAACGTCGGCTCTAATCGTACATGCATTACATTTGTGAAGTTCGAAGCAAAATTGAAATAATTAATTTGAAAGAAATTTGCACACCTTCAGATGGCTCCTTTCCGGCGCATCGTTTACTGAAGTATGTGCCGTCGTGTACTGTAAACTGCGCTTGAAGTCCTTTGGTAAGGCTGTTTTTCGGCATGCTGCTAACGGAGAGTGCTCCTTTACATAGGCGGTATAGGTCGACACTGCGCCCCGTTTCTACTAAGTGGCCGCAAAGGAGCGCACTATATGTGGCGCCGGGCCCATCATCGCGTGAAAGCATCACCACCCTCTCTGACTCCACGCATTGATTTTCGCCCATTCTTAGCTTGCAGTACACAGTACCACTGTAATCAGGTATGCGATGGCAGCTCCAGTATTCTGAAGGAACATCCAGCTTAGAAAAATCGTCCGGCACAGATGCTTCGTCAACTTCACAAGGGTCTTGGTCGTTCGCCAACACGCTACTCTCAGTGTCAATGCCCGGACACCTCGATTCCTTGTTAACGTCGGAAGCATTACTTTGTGGTCTTTTCACTTCATTAGGATATGTACTTGTGCTTTTCCTCTTTCTAGGTGGTCTCTGTAGCGGTGTTTTCTTTGACAGATAGCTCGGCGCGTTCGGCAGCAAAGTTGGCACCGCATCGGGTAAAAGTTCCGGCTTTCCACGTCGGATGGGGACTTCTTTGCCGTCAATGACATGTATAAAGTCCCTCACAATGCATGATGGCTCGAAATGTAGCTCACACACACAGCAGGTTTTGTCCAAAACCTTATCTTTTCGATGAAGGTTGCGTTCCCACTGCTTCCGTCGGTTCTCATCCTTTGGCACAGCGAAGAGCGACGGCTGATCGCCTTTCGTCCACTGGTATCCCGTTTTGCACCCGGGAGCAAAACAATACCGTTGACGCCGACGATTCGGCATGACCGTAGTCTTAACGCCGCGAACTCACCAAGAGGAAAAATGCACCGCACAAAAAGCAACAAACAGCTGCAGGCAGCTTGGAGGGACTGCTAGCCGCGCACGCGGGCGCGCCGAGCCTACAGCCCACGCTACAACAGCGCCACCGCTTACATCCGGGACCTGTCGACACTCGCCGCCTCACCGCATCGCATGGAGCGCGCCGGCTCCTGAACCCACTACCCATATTCTAGAGCACTGTACAAAAGGTGCCATCTTGGATTGAGGTGGATTTACGGTGCAGTTGGATTGGCTTGACATACTTTCGGTACCTCATTGTTGCCAGTAGAGGTCCCTGCGATCTCCGACACTTCGAGGTTGCAGCCAGATTGTCATCGCTGTCAACTTGTTTCTGTCGCCGACGTTGTCGCGGGCAATTATTGCTTGTCCCATACGTTGAAAATTGGTTGTTGGGGGAAGGAAATTGTGTAGGAGCTATCTCGCATCTCGGCCGGAAGGAATAAAGGAGGGACTGAGAGAAGGAAGAAAGAGGTGCCGTAATGGAGG